>NW_012102465.1:819656-875604 GCF_000951045.1 Mandrillus leucophaeus | reverse complement strand
CCCCACATAAAAAATCTGATAGCTTATTTAAAGTTTAATGAAAATCCCATATATCAGATTAAGATTGATATTTGAATCCTAACATCAAGTTTTTCTGGAGTTAAAACAAAAAATGAGAGTTTTTTTTCCCTATATAATCTTAAGATTCATAAAATCCCTGAATAACAGATATTTTTATTTTCAGATGATAAATGTATTGGAAATTATATTCACAATATAATAAAATTATTTTAGGGCAAAATTTTGCAATTAGATTACGGTGGCATCAGATCTCAAATGAAATCATAAAAGCAGTCACTGACATGATCTAGAAACTTAAGTGTTTTTTTCTTAGCATGAAGCCTTATAACCAAGACCATTCTATTCAATTAAGACTCAGAACTGCTTTTCTTTAATCAAATGTCTAAGAAGTAGTCTGGACGACTAACCAAACTTTCCTCCTTGCCAAAACCTTCCTAGCATGCATTCATTCAAGCAACAGTCAACAATGTATTGATCATGTACTATATTCTAATCTCTGGGCCTACTCATGAAGAAGAAACAATGCCTGATATTACAATGAATTTACCTCACAGTTCAAGCTAAACTATGTTACAAATAATTAAAATATGGCCAAGTAACTATAGCTACACAAGTATTTACAAGGCCCCACAATAGCACAGTAGCTAACAGCTTTGCCCAAGAGCTTCATGGAAGGTTTCACAGTTTCACAAACATGAGAGTGATAAGGTTAACAAGTAGTCTGGCAGAATCCCCTTTGCATGTCATACAAAATAATGAAAAATCTGGGAATTATAGGTAATAATGGCCACTATATAAATATTATTTATCAAGAACTCTCTGTGTACCAGGCACTGTGCTAACTGCTTTATATGTTTTAAGGATAGATACATGACAGATGGAAAGAAAGATAGGGATGGATAGATAGATAGACAGACAGATAGATAGATAGATAGATAGGTAGGTAGATAGATATAGACATACATACATACATACATACATACATACCCACACAGGTAGATAGATATTTGACAGAGGTAACAGACAAATGATTGATAGATAGACCATCAATTACTTCTTTTGTTGAAGCAATCAATAGTTTGCATTACGATTATTTGTTAACTCAGATGCCTTCCCTCCAAAGACACTGGAATCCCTTGTGGAAACTGTCTTATTCATCCATGTGTCCCCAGCAACAATTAAATTTTCTTCCCCATGGTAGGCATTCCAAGGTTTCTTGAGCTAATGAACACCTGAACCAACTATGTTTGTGGCATCTCTCAAGTCAATTAATATTTCTGTGCCTCAGATTTCTTCAATGTAGTTGGTCTCTAAGGGCCTTTTAAGTTGAAACATATTATGAAGTTTTCTTTCTAAGTTCTACATTGAGAAACTAATTTCTAAAAACTTCATCTACGAGTAAAAATCAGAATATTTTTGTCTCAAGCTAAGATTAAAGGCTGTGGTTACCTATACATCCAGTTCTATTTTACTTTCCTTAAATTTTTAAAATTGGGAATTATTTTGAACACAAATAAAAATAATATAACGAAAGTAAAATTGAACAAATTCCAACCTTAAAAAAAGAACAAACGACACAAGTACAAACAAACCAAACCCAGAACCAATGAGTGGAAGCTTTCTGTTTACCTATCTTCAACACCTTTCATCTTTCTACTTTCCAACAGGCAGCTACTAATCAAAATTTAACATATATCTTTCTTGTGTCAAAAGAGCAAGGTCTATGGCCAGATATGAATGAAATTCATAATGAAGGTATTCTGAGGAAATATGATCTCACTCTCAAAGTCTCAACAATGCCCTGGGAGATAACAACTGCTCTCAAGGAACAAGATAGTTCCCAAGCAACTCCAGTGCCCAGAAAAGATGGTGAAGAGATCTTTGCAGACAATCTAGCAGTCACTGGGGCAGAAAAATCATTGTGACCAGTCATCACCTCTTCACACGATAGCTTAAACCAACAGACAGAATTTATAGTGTAGCAAAGGGCAGTCTAATGCAGCAGTTACTTGGATCTACTGTTCCTGTTTTGTGACCCTGGGCAATCCAGTTAACCTCCCCCATACATTAGCTTTCTAATGTATAAAATGGAGATGACAATGGTATCTACCTCATTGAATGGTGCAAATTCATGAATGTATGATGCTTAGAAGACATCTGACAGATGAGTGCACGATAAATGTTAGCTTTTATTCAATTCTAGGTTCACAAACAAAACTTTACAAAATAAAGAGGGTTTTGTTGTTGTTCTTTCTCTCTCTCTCTCTCTTTTTTTTTTTTCCTCATCTCAAGAAATCAAAGGCATGCACTTGGAAAAAGAAAATACACTTTTGAAGTCTTCTATCACTAGGGCTCTGTATTTTGTTGCAGTCCTATAGTGTGGGTATTTAAAGAATAAGGCCAGGTGACTCCGTCTCTAGTCTTTGTTCATTCATTTGATGCATCCTTGAGCACCTTACTAGGCACCAGTCAACGTTGTGGACAATGGGGATATAGCATGATGAAGTCACAAAGGACACTGCCAAAAAGGCATACATTAAACTCATAATTGCACCAAAATTGACCAAATATAGAATCCTTCTTTGGCTACCACAAAATTCTTAATGGCTGTAAGTCTCAACTTTCTCATCTGTAAACTAAGGCATTAACACCTGCTCCTTCTGTATGCTGCTGTGAGAGGAAATAAAAGCGTCTTTATAACAAAACTTTGTGAGAGCTGAAAAAGCATTTGAATAAATGCATTCATGATATTAACACTTCCATTTGGCTGCTGAGATAGGTTCACTTAGAAGTATTCATAAATCTATCAAGGTAGGGAATGAATCATGAATCATGTCACAGAGCTTAGGTGGAAACCTATTCCATGACTACGATTTCTCTTAGGTGTACTGAACATAGGCTCTCCTAAAAGGAAAGCCTGTACATAAAAATTAAATTTAGTATAAGAATCTGAAAACTGAAGAAAAGAAACATTCACCCTTTTCTGAGATACTTATTTTATCCTCAGAGAAAGAGTGAAATAAAATGCAATGTCTTTTGCCACTCTCCTCATAAATTCTGTCTGTCTGAATTCCTAGACACAACAATGACAGAATCCATGTAAATACACCTAACCTAAGAGGTCAGATTTGGGGACCTCATGGAGTGGTGCATGGGAGTCTGCCCAGCTGCTGACCACACTCAGTCAGTGTATGAAACCAAATATCCATCCATGACCGGTCAACATGGAAATCCTCATTGAAGATATAACTGCTTTGCTAAAGGAACAGGTTATTTCAAGTATTTCATTGATTTCAGCTCTCAAGTATTCAATAATTTTTAATTTTAAAACAAACTTAAATTGAAAAATAATTTAATAAATTAATATTTTGAAAGAGAATGTTTCCAGCTTGCATATGAAATTTCAGTTTTCCTTATTTCAAAGGATGCACCTTCCCTTAGTAGAAATGTAGCGTTAACCACAGCTTATAAAGTATATGTTTTAGATTTGTTTCAAAGCTAGTATTTTAATAAAATATATAATATAAAATAACTAATATAACACTGACATAAATTATATCCATCTTCCTATAAAGTAGTTTATAGCTGAATGTGAAATATCTCTCTCCCCAGTTTTCACTTTAAATACTGAAATTGCCTGCACATGCTCAGTGCTTCACGTTCTTACCTCTTAGCAGTCAGTACTTAGCTGTTGTTTATTATAAAAAACAAAATAACCAAATAGCTGTCTTGACTTTTTTGTATTTCAAAGTCAGCTAATTTCCAATAAATAAAACAGTAAAAGCCTAGTAATAGAGCACAGATTTCCCTACTTTTAATTAAATTTCTTGCTTTTCATTGCATTGAAATATTATTTTATCCAACTGCTTTGTCCACCCTGGCAATCAGTATAAGTAGAGTGATATTATTTCCCGGTTTGACTTTATACAATGCTGGCCATTGGATCAAGTGTTCTGTGGCCTGTTTATCATTGCTTATTCCTGGATAGAATTCAGTAGAGAATATTCAGAAACTATAATCATGGATTTACATCAAACTATTGCACTCAAACTATTTAGGAAGCCATTTGAACCCTGATAGTGTAGTTCATTATTTGTGCTTGTCTCACAAGGGCACAATAGTCTATGTAATTTTTTATATCATATAAAAGGTAAGGTTTGAAAACTTAGCATTACAAATGTCACATTTACTTCCAGCAGGAAATGTGCAACAATATGTGACAATACTGAATAAAATGTTGAAACATGTTTTCCTTTTGTTTTACTTTACTCATTTTTGTAATACAACACTGGTTACTGGAAAATGCCTTACAGCTTTATTCAAAACACATGTTCAAAGATTTGAATGAAAAAACTTTGACTCTCTCTGGAACATCTAACTGATATATCATTTGTGTGCCTTAAATTTTTTCTTACTGTCAGGAACACTTTTATGTCTTTAAGATTTATTTAAACTAGTTTATTATATAATGAAGCTTGTCAGATCATAGGAACAAAGTCAAACAAGATGTGCTATATCAAAGTATAACATTTAACATATAGATTTAAGTATACATATCAAGTACAACGCAATCAAGCAAAGTTTAATCTCAAAATGCAAATGCTTCAGATTATTAAAGCCACATCTGTCCTTTGAAGCACAATTTAGACTGTTTATCAAAAAGCTATGTGTAATTATTCTCTCCCACCCTAGACTTTGTAACAACAGATTTCTTAAGAACATTTCAATTTCACTTCAGAGTTGGGATTTTAAATACTTAACCACCAAAGGACATAAGAACACAAATGGAAAATTAAAAATATTTACAATGTGTCCTATTATAATTGTTGTTTTCTTGGTGAATCAGGGTAATATTTCAGAAAGCATTACTCTGAGTTTTAAGAAGAAATTCCCAATGCTTTTAGAAATCAGTTCCACATAGTTCTAACATCAAAAATGTGTCCTTAAACATATTATTACAATTTTTCAATATAAAGCTTTATATTACATTTAACTCTCTCTGCCTTGGCCAACAGGAAACATCAAAGGCAACATTTTAGGTAGTAAAGAGAAATTCCAACACACTAGGGACAGAACTTTGAATTTTAAATACTTGAAGTTCCCAGGCCTTAAATTTATGTAGAAAATTAAAAAGTCTGTTGTATTCTCTTATGTATATTCACTGATCTATAAAATTCTCTTAAACATACCCATTGGTCTATCCATCGAAAACATATATATACTGTCTTAGGTAATATTATTAAGTCTGAACACTTGAGAAGGAACTGAATCACTGCAATATTATCCTAGAGCAGATCTAATTTCTGTGCAAAAGTATGATCTTTCACTTTATCCATACGAATTGAATATGAGAGAAATGTTGGGCTCTCATTTACAAAATCCACTTAAATATAAGGGCTCATTTTAGCTTGTAACAGCTCACATCTATTATAGTCTCAGAAAACAGCAATAACTTGTAAAATTAATTGGAGTCTCTGTTATCTACAGGAAAATTTAAAATTAAATATGTATTTCAGAAAACAATAAAAGAGAAGCTTATTGAACTTGAAAGTAGAGATTCACTGCTTGTCAATCTAGATCATGAAGGATTCCTGTACAAATGCAGGTACTAACAAGGTCACGGTAGCTCAAACTCTGCTTGTGCATTCAAATTCAATCCAGAAACCTCCAACTGCTAAAACCCTAAATGTTCTATATATTATTGCCTCAATATTTTATATTTAATGTATCCATTATAATCTGGCCTCAGTAATCAACATGGGAGAGAGGGAAAGTGGTGGCTAAGAAAACTTCAGCTTAACTTAAAACAATTTTTTCAAATGGATTAACTCACTCATCTCTGATGCCATAGGCAAAGCAAACAAAAAACTGGATGATAGCACTAATTATATATATTTTTAAAGAAATTGGTATCAACAGTTTGACTGAAAGGTTAAAGAGGAATCATAATTCTACAATATCATAAACTCTGTCATAGCATATTCAGAAAAGGAAATTGTTGACAAATGCAATTGAGGCAAGTGTTTTATTTCCTTTCCCTAAATGTAGAGAGAGCTTGAGAGTATTTCTGAAACTTTAATGCAAACTCTACAGCAAACTGAAGAAGGGCTTGGAATGAAACACACTATAGTTTCTACATGAGAAACAATTAGTATGCCGAAGAGCTTATGTCGAAGGAAACTTCTGAAATCACAAAGCCCTGTAAGACACAAACTGGCTATGGATCTAGAAATACTATGGATACAACACGCAGGGTAAGGAGGGAGCAGGATAAAAGAGAAGAGGGGCAGGGCAAAGGGCTCAATTAATGCACAGGCATTTGAGTAGTGACTGCTCTTTTCATTTCCCTCCCATTTTACAAATGCCCAGAGGCATTTCTGCAGTGGAACATCTTTGCAAATTCTAAAAACAAAGCAATAAACTTTCACTCCTCAACTTTCATAATATTTTGACAGATTCTCCCAACTTTAATTTCCTTTTTGTAATGGTAGTGAGATTTGCATTATGTTACATTGCTTCATTTTGTCACTAAAAAAAAAAAAAAGTTAATCTCAAGAGAACTGCTCTGGAAATTATGCGCTACTTTAATAGACATCCCCTCAGAATGGAATAAAAATAATTTTCTCGTTGTAATCTTATCCTGTAATGGTTGGTGCGATCTCACCATAGACCTGTTTTGGAAGCAAGGTTTGAGTTTTCTTAAAGAAATTTTGAATGATATTCCCAGAACAGGTTCTGGTTTCTCACAAAAATCGTTTATGTAACGGGAAGGAGCACAACTAATTTATTTAAAATTTGGGGAAATTACGAACCAAAAAAAAAATGCATTCCAATTTACAAGTCACTTGATTCTGTCATATGTAGTGGCAGTGTCCTTTTCCTCTCCTGCTTAAAAAAGCAGCTCTGGCCTGTGGAAGGCAAGTGGCAAATGTAAGCTTTATGGCAAAACCCACTCAATGATTTAAAAATGCTCCCGGAACACTGTGTTGGAAAGAAATCAGCGGTACCGAGGTGTGAATGGAGGATGCTCTTTAAAGGAAGGAGTTTGGCCTTTTGTAAAAAAAAAAAAAAAAAAAGGTCAGTATCTCTATTTTGCCTTTTGTACCCCAATAAAGCTCATTTATTCTGAACTTTTCTATGATTTGAATTTCTACCTATTAGGCTTTCCTATATTGTGATATGAGCGTCCAGGAACCAGGACAGAGAATAACAGACATTTTTTAAAAAATGATAGGCTAGAAGGATAGCACTGGAAATGACGTTAATAGGTATGAAGGGAATAAAATGGAATGCGATAGCTAGTAAGCTATAAAGTCACTAAGCGGGATGAGACTGACGTTCAATAGGTAAGAACCCAGTCCTGAACACAAAATTTCTTATCACTACTCTTAGCTCACTGTGTAAATAACCCCATACTTCTAGTACACCTCAAACTTCTCTGCTATCTAAAGAAAGAGTATAATACTTTTCCCCAGGCTGATCATAACCTGAGCTTCTTCCTATGACTGCAAGAAAATCTCCATAACCTTGGGTACAACAGAGATGTTATCCAAGAGTAGTCCTGCTGTACAACATCAATTAGAATGACTGAGGCAGCCTCCTCCACAGCGGTTGTTTTCTCGATTTTTTGTGCCTATAGAAATTCCCTATGAAGATTCCACTATTCCACACTTCACTGATGAGGAATGACAAACTAGAGCACTGTTTTTGTTTCTGAGTTTCAATTTCCAAAATACTAATAGCACAGTAATATATGTAACTGTAACTCATTGAGTTCTCTATATTTTTTAATTCATATTTTTAAACAGTGAATTTTCAATTATCTTCAAAGGATCAGATGCCCTACAGTTTATTTCTGACAAATCATCTGTTTTATTATTTCTGACATCCTTACCTACTCTGCTTAATTAAATGGTTTATTTACATAAATGGGATATTTGCTTAATCTAATCCAGGATTTTAAGAGGGAGAAATGCTTTAGGAATAAAAATAATTTCCCTTGCATATATGAACAAACAAATAGTACTTCTGTGTGAAGGTTGATAAAAATTAACTCCCAGAATAAAGTGGAAGTAAAACTGATTAGAGGGACAGGGTGGAAAAAGTCGACAGTTTCCAGCCTTTTGTAAGTCACATATTAACCCTGTGGTTACTGTGTCTCAGTTGTGGAGAATTTTCAGGTTACAGATACTCTCCAATGAACAATTAAAACCCTTGCCAAAGCCAAATATAAATGACTTTGAAAAGTTTTATACTCCTCAATGGCACACAGGCAAAAACAACCTGAAGAGCAGAACAGAGTGACTAATTTACCAGCATATCATTTTGAGAAATAAGTGAACTGTTTGTTATACTGATGTTTTCCCCAATCCCCCAAAAAGCATACATGCACACAGGAAGCAATTATAAACTATAGAACTCATAATACATTTTGAAAAAGGGATATACACAGTACATTACTTGTTTGCCCCAAAGCCATTCGAATTTAAGGCCAGGCACGGTGGCTCATGCCTGTACTCCCCACACTTTGGGGAACTGAGGACCGCGGATCATATGAGGCCAGGAGTTTGAGACCAGCCTGGGCAACACAGATAATCCCCCGTCTCTATAAAACAAGTTTTGAAAATAGCCAGGCACAGTGGTACACACCTGTGGCACCAGCTACATGGTAGGCTGAACCAGAGGATTGCTTCAGCCTGGGAGGTTGCGGCTGCAGTAAGCCATTGTCTTGTCACTGCATTTCAGTCTGGGTGATAGAGTGAGACCCTGTCTCAAAAAAAAAAAAACAAAAAAGCAAACAAACAAAAAAAACATACACACACACATGCTGAACCAAACAAAACTCCCAATTGACAAGATGAAACAGTGTGAAGTGGCTCAAGATTCTTATTCACAGTTGTATAACAGGCTCCTTGATCTGCACAATATGTTTGGCAGCAATAGCATGAACAGATAATGTGCAAGTTACAAATTAACTAGAATGTCATTAACTGGTGCTAAGAAGACAGAGCCTGGTGTTATCTTCAGTAAATGGCTAAATAAGGAATTTTTTTTGAGCTATGACTTTGCCATAATGCCACAATGAATAAGCCACAATCATATTATCGCTTCTCCTCAAAGAATATTCAATGGGCTACAGTCAGGTTGGGATTTTTTTTTTTTTTTTTTTTTTGGATTGACTCTCACTCTCATGCAGGCTGGAGTGCAGTGGCGCGATCCCAGCTCACTCCAACTTCCGCCTCCTGGGTTCAAGCAATTCTCCTGCCTCAGCCTCCCAAGTAGCTGGGACTACAGGCTTCTGCCATCATGCCTGGCTATTTTTGTAGTTTTACTAGAGACAGGGTTTCACCATGTTGGCCAGGCTGGTCTTGAACTCCTGAGCTCAAGTGATCTGCCCACCTTGGCCTCCCAAAGTGCTGTGATTACAAGGGTGAGCCACCGTGCCCGGTCTGGTTTGTTTTTTAAAACCAACCACTATACCATCTCAATGCCACCAACCGACTATAGTCTAGCTTGTTTGAAAGTGTCTGGAAAAGTGAATCTCTCAGTTAATTTCATAAAAGGCTATTACTGAAATCAGTGTGAATATTTCCATGTCCAGTCTTGGATATGCTTTGGTCTTTGACAGCTTGATTATCTCTCTGATTGGGCAACAAGGACAGGATTTTAAAGGACAATGTCTTTTTACTCTTTGCTTCTCTAGCCACAAGTAATACTAACTTCAGGAACTTCCTAAGCACTTCTCTTTGATGCATTTGCCCTTTTTATTGTTTTAGCAGAATTATTAGCCTTTCTACTCTCAGGGTAGAACATTCTATGAATCAGAGGATTTCAATCATATTTGCTTTATACTTACTGTCCTTTCCAGTCTTTGACTAAGACATTGAAACAAGAAATAATGCAATGCACAATCAAAGTAATTCTATGCAAGATCTGATAGCTATCAGAATTTGAAAATACGAAATGTTGTTTGCTTATCCTTGTATTCCATTTATTTAAAACATTCAGATGCGTGTTTTTACACATTAAGAATATAATTATATATATTAGCATACAATTTCATAAAAGATCATGCCTATCTTATCTTATTGGTGCCTTATTTGTGAATGTTACGTACATAATATAACAGGAATAACAAGTACTTGTGTATCATTAGAATCAGACATTAGTTTGGTTTAAAAAATAAGTCCCTTTGTTTCATCTGGTCAATACAGTTTTATTAAAGCCTAATCATTTAAGGTATTTTAACCTTAGCTGCAGAAATGGAAGAATCTTTCCATCAAATGTAACTGTAGCAGTACATAATATTTAAGAACAACATAAGGTAAGCAAATGTAACCAAATGGATAATAGAAGGCTGCAAAATTAAAGTTAGAAACTAACATATCAATGATTCATATTCTCTATGCCACAAGACATGAAAATACGTTAGGTTTTACTACTCTGTATTCTGGGGACATTCCTTTCAGACTGCATTTATGATGATTTTAGAGATACTAAGCATTTCTTTAGATGGAGTTGATCTTTTGTTTCTAACTTTTCAGAGTTTATTTCTAGGCATAGAGTCTTTAACTGTGGATAGCAGTTATCTCTACAACATAGTGTTCTGCTTCTGTGATTAACACAAATATCACGTAAAGATGGAGCTGATGTGAGCCAGGGTCTAGAGTCCTCAAAGGCACTAATGTATTCGTTTGCAGAGTGTGATGCAATTTCATGGGGAATCAGGTTAATCCAACTTTTCAGCACATATCTACCTCCTCCTCAGGCTGTAGGGTATTGTATTAGTCCATTCTCCTGCTGCTATAAAGAAGTGCCTGAGATTGGGTAATTTATAAAGTTAAGAGGTTTAATTTACTCAAAGTTTCACAGGGCTGGGGAGGCCTCAAGAAACTTACAATTGTGGTGGAAGGGGAAGCAAACACATCCTTCTCTACACGATGGCAGGAAGGAGAAGTGCCGAGCAAAGAGGGAAAAGCTGCTTATAAAACCATCAGATCTCGTGAGAACTCACTTTCTATCATGAGAACAGCAGCATGGGGGTAACCGCCCCCATGATTCAATTACCTTCCACTGGGTCCCTCCCAGGACATGTAAAGATTATGGGAAGTATAATTCAAAATGAGATTTGGGCAGGGACATAGCCATACAATATCATTCTGCCCTGGCCCCTCCCAAATCCCATGTCCTTACATTTCAAAACACAATCATAACTTCCCAACAGTTCCCCAATGTCTTATCCAGCATTAACCCAAAAGTCCAAGTCCAAAGTCTCATCTGACACAAGGCAAATCCCTTCTGCCTACAAGCCTGTAAAATCAAAAGCAAGCTAGTTACTTCCTAGATACAATGGGGGTACAGCCATTGGGTATATACACATGTTCCAAATGGGAGAAATTGGCCAAAACAAAGGGGTTACAGGCCCCATGCAAGTCCAAAATTCACTGGAGCAGCCATATATCAATGCTCTGAAATGTTCTCTTTTGACTCCATGTCTCACAACTAGGTCATGCTGATGCAAGAGGTGGGCTCCCATGGCCTTGGGCAGCTCCACCCCTGTGGTTTGCAGGGTACCGCCCTGCTTCCAGCTGCCTTCATTGTCTGGCACTGAGTGTCTGCAGCTTTTCTAGGCGACTGGTATAAGCTGTTAGTGGATCTACCATTCTAGGGTCTAGAGGACGATGGCCCTTTTCTCACAGCTCCACTAGGCAGCCTCACTGGGGAACTCTTTGTGAGGGCTCCCACCGCACATTTCCCTTCTTCACTGCCCTAGCAGAAGTTCTCAATGAGGGATCAACCCCTGCAGAAAACATCTGCCTGAATATCCATGCATTTCCACACATCCTCTGTAATCTAGGCCAATGTTCCCAAACCTCAGTTCTTGACTTCTGTGTACCTGCAGGCCCAATACCATGTGGAAGCCACCAAGGCTTAGGGCTTGCACCCTCTGAAGCAGTAGCCTGAGCTCTGTGTTGGCCCCTTTTAGCCAACAGCTGAAATGCAGCTGAAATGCAGGTCAGCAAGTCTTGAGACTGCACAAAGCAGCAAGGCCCTGGGTCCAGCCCAGGAAACCATTTTTTCTTCCTAGGCTTCTGGGCCTGTGATGGAGGGGCTACTGTGAAGACTTCTGACATACCCTAGAGACATTGTCCCCATTGTCTCGGTAATTAAAATTCGGCTTCTCGTTACTTATGCAAATTTCTGCAGGAGGCTTGAATTTTCCCTCAGAAAATGGATTTTTCTTTTGTATTGTATTCTCAGGCTGCAAATTTTCTGAACTTTTATGCTCTCTTCCCTTTTAAATGTAAGTGCCAATTCAAAACCATGTCTTTGTGACTACATAAAACTGTATGCTTTTAATAACACCCAAGTCACCTCTTGAATGCTTTGCTGCTTAGAAATTTCTTCTACTAGATACCTTAAATCATCTCTCTCAAGGTCAAAGTTCCACGGATCTCTAGGGCCGGGGCAAAATGCCACCAGTCTCTTTGCTAAAACATAGCAAGAGTCACCCTTATTCCAGTTCCCAACAAGTTCCTCATGTTCATCTAAGATCACCTAAGCCTGGACTTCATTGTCCATATCACTATCAGCATGTTGCTCAAAGCCATTCAACAAGTCTCTAGGAAGTTCCAAAGTTTCTCACATCTTCTTGTCTTCTGAGCCTTCCAAACTGTTCCAACCTCTGCCTGTTACCCAGTTTCAAAGTTTTTTCCACATTGTCGGGTATCTTTACAGCAGTGCCCCACTCTACTGGTACCAATTTACTATATTAGTCCATTCTCATACTGTTATAAAAAACTGCCCAAGAGCGGGCAATTTATAAAGGAAAGATGATTAATTGACTCATAGTTCCACATGGCTGGGAAGGCCTTGGGAACCTTATAATCCTGGCGGACGGGGAAGAAAACATGTCCTTCTTCCCATGATGGCAGGAAGGAGAAGTGCCAAGCGAAGAGGGAAATGCCCCTTATAAAACTATCAGATCTCATGAGAACTCACTCACTATCATGAGAATAGCAGTATGGGGGTAACCACTCCCATGATTCAATTACCTCCCACAAGGTCCCTCACATGAGACTTGGGGATTATGGGAACTACAATTTAAGATGAGATTTGGGTGAGGACACAGCCAAACCATATTGGGCATGCACTACACATCAGTTTCCCTGTCAAAAAGCAGTTATTAATTTTTTTCCATGTTTTTCCATATATTCAGAAGAGTAGGGAAGAAGAAACAAAAAGCAAAGCATCCTTAATCAAAGCATTCAAGATGATAGCTGACCTTTCACTTGTATTGACCAAATGGCTTAGGCTTATTTCAGTCACTGCCATCTATCAGTCTTAATTACCATCTATCCAATAAAACACTTCACTCCTGAAATATATTAATTACTGTTTCATGTCTTTGGTTCCTATTATCCTAGCAGTACAACCACAACCATAAAAACATGGCATTTTCCAGTACAAAGGGACAGTATATGTTATGTATGATTCATGTAAGTTGCATTAATATTTAGAGGGGTGGTCTGGAATAAGCTGCTGTTCTCTGACTTTATGCTAAGGAGTTCTTCAATTTTCAGTACTAGAATCAAGTCTTTCTTAGTGAGACAATGATGCAAAGCTTTCTGCTATGAGGCTATGAGAATTTCAAAATCATGTTATAAGTGGCAAATCCAAATAAAAAAAGACTCTAGGTTTAGCTGAAATACTCTGCTCTATAAATTTTCTAACTAGAGAAACCAGGGAACATTCCTTTTTGTAGTATTTGTGAGTAATGCAGGGATTTAGAGTCATTTATTTCCCTGCTAGCATTTAAATGAATAATTTTAAATTATTTTAATGATTTGATAACATGAAGTGCCGTGAATAACAGTTTTCTGTAATATTTACTGAAAATTATTCACTTGAATTATCAAGATCGTAGTGTTAGAACCTCAGAAGTTTTGTTATTTAACTTTGTTTAGGAATTTCAAAAAAGAAATCCACTGAGACCATGAGAAAATTCTCTGGGATGGATGGATGGATGGATGGATGGATGGATGGATGGATGGATAAAAGAAAAGGATAAATGGAAAACTTTCTAGAGAAAAAAATTCACAGCACTTTGCAAGCTCTTTCTAGCAAATGATACTATTATAGAACTGGGTTGTGTGCTTTATTTCTCTCTTATTGTAGCTTAATATTTTTTTTAATTCCACTGTCAGTGAGATGAGAGAACAGATTACTGTTCCGTAAGAGTAGTGAAAGGGTCTGTATTTAAAAGTGAGCAGAAGTGAGTAATATTATGTTCCATGGTATTGCAAACTTATTAAAATATTAAGAAAGAAAAAGTATTTCTGTTATTTACATATGGAATATAAGGCAAATTTCAATTTCAAATGTAGAAAATGTAAAGAAGTAAAAACGAATTGGAGAGGGCAGGTGGGATATTTTAAAAGCTGTGCAAGTGGATTTAATACTCTCCTTAAAAGACTAGAGATAAACATTCTGTTTGCTCACAAGTTATAAAAGTAGCAAGCCCTGATGGTGCAGGCTTTACCTGTCACTAAGAAAAGAGAAAACAAATTGTGGGTTCCCAGAATCAAGAAGACATTAAGATTAAGTGCAGAATGAACTTTCTTTCTGAACAAAAATACGGAAAGCTAAGGATGATGACATTTACTGCAAAACTTTTAAAGCTCTAAGTGCATAAAACAGAGGATTAAGTGAAAAACCAGGTTCATAAAATGCATTATTGTTATTTTAAAAGAATGCCATAGCAAAAGTCATTATTTTATAAACTTTTCTTGCCATAAAACATACACTTAGTTACATACTGGTTATAAGGTTATAATGAAGGTGAATAACTTCTAGGGATGACGGAAGGTAATTTTACTATATATTTTTGAATCATAGTTTTATATATATATATATTTCTTATCATGAACAAAATTATACTCAGACATGCTTCCCTCACATTTTCCTTCCTTATAAAACCTGGATCACTTGCTACTGCAATTAGTTGATGCCAAGTTGAAATTCTTCTTGGAAACTATCATAACTGTGTAAGCACCTTTAACTTACTGCACAGAAAAATGGAAGCCATTTAAATTTCAGGAAAATTGAAAAGAAAGCAGTTCAGTCTCAGTAAATGGATGGTAATATGCTGAACACAATTTTTTAAAGAAACATTAACCTGAGATTCCATTATTTCATTTAATAGTACAGAAAGCTTAGAATACTTATACTAAACAGTAACATATAATAAACTGTAACAGTGCTATCTCGACGATTATAATTTAATACCAGGAATGTATCATATAATGAATGCATATTGAAGATAGTCCATGTAAGGCTTCACCCTATCAATTACTAAACAAAAGTAGTCTCCTATTTCACTCCTATGTGGGAAGAGTTCTACATCCATCATGTTTTCCACATTTACCATCTGTGATAAGTTCTAGCTCAATAAACTTGAAGTTCAATAAACTTGAAGCACAGAAAGTAAAAAACAAAACAAAGAACAAAAGAAAACAGGAAACAAAATTGTAAATGATCAAATATACAACATGCTTTACCACAAAGAGGTGTTTCAGAAAATATACTTTCTATTTGTTTAAGTGCAAGGAAAATCTGCATAAAATGTTGAACCTGATGCATATGTAACTATAAAGCGATTGTTGGTAATATTGAGCCCAAATTGGGACTAGTAATTAGCACAACAAACTATCAGAGAAGGAATTATTTCCCTAGGAAGCATGGCAGGCTCCCACTCCTGAAGTTTGGCCAACTAATCAACTTTCTATTCAACATATAGCCTGTGGCTCGCCTTTTGCCTCAGAGCATCTATTTTTGAAGAAAATCATATTGTAACAAACAAGTAATTCTGATTGAAAATGCAAGGCAGAGCTAGGCGGAAATTTGGTTTCTGCCTAACCAGCAAGCAACTCTTAGTTTACATAGACTTTGTAATTTTAGGTCCTCAATATTTGCACAAAATTATGAATTTTTATAAATGTTTGAGTCTCAAAAGGACCAACATGATCAAGCAAAAGACAGAAGCATAAAAATATTCAGAACCACAACTGATACAACCATGCTTTTGATTTCCAAAGGCTTAACAAGGAATAAAGAATATCACCCTCCATTTCTAAAAATGCGCTTAACATTCATATATAATTACTTATTCTCTATCTCCTTCATACGTCTGCATTTCTCAAAAACAATAATTCTAGCCATTATCTAAAAATCATATTATAAATTACTCTTCAATTTTATAGCCTTCATTATAGAAACACAGTTAATCACATGAGGTTGGTTGGCACAGTATCCTCTTCATCCATATCCTATCATTTAAAAAAGTGGGAATAAAAGCATTTGAAACATTTGAATGAATTAAGTGAGAAATGTGACACAGAAATACCTGTGTGTTACCACTTCTAGATATGGAATTAGAAAAAAAGTAATATAATGTGAGAGAGCATGACACTTGGAAGAATAATACATTTATAATAAACAAATACGTCACAGACAGAAAGTAACAAGAGCATAAGAAATGTATTTTTTCAGCATAAAACAATTATAGGTGTGCCAGTAGGTACCAAAGTCCTATTGTAATATTTAAGGACACATGCACCATTAGCTCTGGACTAGCAGGGTTCCTTCACAACTAGTAGAGGCTCTCAAGTGTCTAGAACTGCTCCTGTATCTTTACCTTCTACCACAGCATTTTGTAGGAATTTCTAAACTATTATCCCATGATTCCTTCACAGCAGATTAGAAACTCCAACAGAAGAACGAATTGGAAACTCCAGCACAGAGATGAATTTCCAATCTCCAACACAGTTCAGTATGGTCAATACACTAATCCTTCTCCAGCTTAGACCCATAATGTTAGAACCAGGTCATGTCTTTGAGGTGTAAAATAACCTCTATCAGCTCCTTAGACTCCTGGTTACAGAGCAGTAAGTTCCATTAGTACAAAGGCTCTTGTGTTCATCTCTGTATCCTTAGTCTGCTACATCACATAGGAAACACTCAAAAAGACAACAGGATCTTACAATACAGGCTGTTTCTTCAATCTACATTCTTTTTTTTTTTTTTTATTTAATTTCATCTCATGTCAATAGCTACATCCATCCACATTGTCCTTTTTTATGTGTGTATGCTTTTCCATGCCACGGTATATTATGGAGTGTTCAGCAAATCCCATGCCATCACATGTCTCAATTGCTTCCAATCTCCCTCTCTCCCTTTCTCTTTTCCATTCTCTTCCCTTTCTCCTTTCCTTCCTCTAATACAATCAATACTGTGATGAACATCCACGTATTTGATATTCTTTTTGACAAAATTACTACAAGTGGTCCTGACAGATTTCTGGCAAAGTATGCTGATTTAAAATCCTGATCTATATTGTCAAACAGAGGCCTCAACAGATACAGCAATTTACATCAAAGTACTCACTAGCCCACACCTACGCAATGTGATATAGAAAGAGAGAATTTCATTTTCATTCAAATTTATATTCCTTTTCTCAATAGTGATGTTGAAATGCACACAATATGCTTATTGGACATATGTATTTCTTCAATTTTGAATTGTACTGACTCAGTTTTAGTGACATACTCAATTTTTTCAAAAAACAAATTTAAACACATAGTAAATTGAATCATAAAACCTATAAATATCATTCGCCTTTTAACATTGTTTGATTTCCCCATGCTTGCTTGTGGGTGGAGCAGTTAAATTTTCAACATGAGCACAAAGGATGTGTTAGAAAATTCTACTTTGAAAATATCATTCAAGGCCGGGCGCAGTGGCTCAAACTTGTAATCCCAGCACTTTGGGAGGCCGAGGCGGGTGGATCACTTGAGGTCAGGAGTTCGACACCAGCCTGGCCAACATGGTGAAACCCTGTCTCTCCTAAAAATACAAAAATTAGCCAGGTGTGGTGGCAGGTGCCTGTAATCCCAGTTACTTGGGAGGCTGAAGCAGAAAAATTGCTTGAAAATGGGAGGAGAAGGTTGCAGCGAGCTGAGATCATGCCACTGCACTCCAGCTTGGGCGACAGAGTGAGACTTGATCTCAAAAAAAACAAAAAAAAGTGTATATATAGCTTATATATGATATATACTTATATGTATTTATATATAATATATATACGTATATGCATTATACATATATATGCATTTATATATTATTTACATATTATTCAGCTAACTTAATAAACAGTTTTGAACATATACTATGTGCAAGCCACGGGTATTTTGGGGGATAAAACAATTAATCAGGCATAATTTCCTGGCATGGCTTTATGTTTTCCAATTACCTTAAAAAACCATTAAACAATAAGTATGACACTTTACACAGTCAATAAATTTATTATTAAAATAATAATTGTCAGTTAAACAAATATTAATCGAACACTTACTCCAAACCATGATTGAATTATTGATCATGCTCTTATGTAACTTATAGTCCGGTACAGGAGGCAACAACAGGAAAGACATTGACTATAATTCAAGTGAAAAAATAGTAAGTGAGTTAAAGATTATTTTGAGTTGGAAAGCTTCCATAGAGAAAATGTATCTGACCAGAAGCTGATAGATACAAGCAATATATAGCGGTTTGCACAGTGAAAAAATAAAATAAAATGAAACAAAATAAAACTTACCTTCCCTATAATTTAATCCCAAGAATGGGGTTGATCAGTGGGAAAAAAACAAGTTCCCCGCCCACCAAACAAAACCAAACAAACACACAAACAAAAAAACCCACAAAGATTTGTCTGTTAATTTCTTAAATCCTTTGGGTATTTTATAAAATCTTGTACCTAAATATCCCCGTTTTCATATGAATATGTCTATATTTAATGGCATTACAAATTACAGACAGCTAGGGCATTAATAATATATCAATGGAATAAATAAGTAGCAAAGGAAAGTTTTTAAATAGAAAGCAATAATGTGTAAAATATTTTGCTTTTAATAAATAAAACCAGAATAATGATCAATGATAACCTGACATAAACCCCAAATATATTTCTTAGAAGATTCTCCCCACATCATTTGATCACAGTATCCAAAAGTCCTTAGAAGAGTGTTATATTTTTAAAAAGGACCAGATAGCTTCACAATTCCCAGGTAGTAAAATGACTTTTTACTTCCCAATGAAGCAGAGGTGAGGCACATTAGAGGTGGGAGAAGACAGCAGAGTTCACAGGGATAGCATTATAGTCATATGCATATACTCTAATGGCATAGCATTTGCTTTAATTTGCTTTATGTATACGATGCAGTTCAAAGGTGTTCAGGGATTTTCTTCTGTTCATACTGAAGATGACTGTGAACGTCAGACAGACTAAAATTAAGCACAAATCCCAATTCCATTTTGAAGTTTGTGTTCTCAGAAATTCACTTTACCTCTCTGAGCTTCTCTGCCTAATCTACAGCTTTTAACAGGGAGACAAAACGAAATACCCTACAAAACACTTAGCAGAGTGTCCAACATAAAGGAAGCACCCAGGAAAGGAAGTTAGTATTATTTAGAAGTTTAAACATAAGTAAAGAAATCAACATTAAAATGGCTGTCTGGCAGAGTGTCTGTACTCTTTTATTACAGAGTCTATAGGAGATAATGTCAGTTGTAATTTATGCCGTGAAATGGACTAATTTATCCACAGAAGAAAAAATGTTAATAAGGCATGAGAAACCTGGTGCCTTCTTAGGTATGTGGCATTTTTATCTGGGAAAAGATTGATTTTTATTGTCCTCGTTTTAAGTTACCATAGGTCAGAAATATATCTGGAAGGCTATATCAAATTGAGAACTAGTTTCTCTTAATGAATAACCTCTCATTGAAAAATGCATGCATGTAAATAATGCATATATTATATTTAGGGCCATTTTTCAGCATACATATATCTCTATTTTTAAGCCCTTTCATTAACAAGTTTTAAAATAGAAGGCTTCTTTTAAAAGGTTTCTTTTTATAAATGATAATACTTGAATTGATGAACCTCTTCTGAAGTGCCAATCTAGCATAATTAGTTAACAGGACTTGCTGTTGTGTAATTTTTCATGCTAATGATTTGATTCAATATGAACATTAAATTTACGTGCATGTCAGCCATTAAAATAAGTCAACAGAATTATTAGCATTGGTTAGAAAGTAGGTTGACTAGAAAATATTTAAATATACTTTAGGAGAAAATATTAAATGTCCTTCTTTTTACCATTACAGAGAAAAAGTATTAGGTTGCATTTATATTTTACAATTTGTTATTTGCATTTTCTTTCCTGTAAATATGCTGTTTATCTTTCCACAAGCCCACTTTCAAGTAAAAGTGATGCAGAAAAAGGTAATGGTTTGGCAAATAAGATATACACAGATTTGACTTGTTTGCCCGTTTACAGATCAGACATTTCAGGTTTATAAATAGCTCCTTTAAAGGCTGGTTGCCACCAAAAATTAATTAAATTAAGAACAAACTGTGAACTAGCCAAGCACTATTCATCAAACGCAGTGAGTTTAAATTCCAAACTGTCTCAAAACTTTTGTGGTGCTAACAAACAGCGCCTATAACTTGGCTTACGGAACCCTCACTTTACTATGAAAACCAACCCCCCCACTCTCCTGCAACAAAACCCATACAGAGTAATTACATTTTTTACTTGTCCGTAAATATCACAAGGGCTTAGAATATGATGGAAGTGAAGTGATATTGTTTCATAATTCAAACACTAGAGAGCCTCATCTAACTGTACCAGATCATCAAAAAACTAGGGCATAAAAACTATTATGAGAACTCTATTCATTCTGAAATCTGAGCAACTACTTTCAGTGTTTGAAGAAGCTCCTGTCTGCTCATCTCAAATAAAGAGGGTAACTATTTGAGGAACAGAGATTGACTATGTTTAGAACTGCTTTCAGGAACACAGTGGAAACCTGGATAAGTATATATGCTGAGACAGTGATCTTTTTTTTCCCCCCTCTGAGTTTTTCTAAAATATCTTGGTATAACTCAAATACCAAAGTTTTGGCTTCAGCCTTCGATTATGAAGATTTCTACTGAGTACCCTGTGAGATAATGTACTGCAAAGGCACAGTGAAGAATGTAGTGATGGAAGACAGTTCTTGGAAAATTTCAGTAAGTTTAGGAAGACAGCATCATGGTACAAATGAACAGAATACAGGGCAGAACAGGATGAGGCTTCCATTTGTCCCTTGCAAAATGCTAAGGAAGGACAGAGGAGGAAAAGGATCCTTGAGATAACATGGATGTTGGGGGAAGTGATCCCAGATTAAGTACAAACTGGGGACTCAGTCAGGACCCCCAACTGATCTATTTTGGTGAGCCATTACTTAAATCAGGTCATTAGCTTTGCTCTTTGAATAATATCTTTTAATGGCAACTAACCATTCAATGAGGGTAAAAATAAATCATTTCAAATGAGAATTAATATGTGTATGTTTAGTTGTTTAAAGTCCTAGCTTGATGCAGTTAGGTGATGTATAAGGTGAAATCTAACCTATATATGCAAATAGATTTCACTGAATCCTAACTGAACACGTAGGTCAATTTTGGCTGTACAAAGTCTTATGGTTATCGGTAAGTAAATCAATTTTTTTAAATTACAAAGTAGTTTTCCTTATTTCAATTACTACGAATATCTAAAATACTTAAAGTAAAAAATAAACTATTCATTACAATCATCAGCAATGGCTACATCTTCTCTGGCAAACATCACAATACTAGGAGAGCACATTCTGTCCCCATACTTTCAAGTTTAACTGAATAAACATAGGCCTTTCAGTGTTCCTTAAACCCCAACAAAGTTGGGATACATCAATTTAATAGAAGAAGGAAGTCCCTAAGGCAAGGTAACTCTTTTGATTTCTTTTTGGTTCTTTTCATCAAAGATCAAGTCTAGAGAGTGTATGAAAATAGCTTCAGTTGACCATCAACATGGTTACAGCAACAAAAGAAACAAGAATATAACCCTCAATAACTAGGATCCATATCCTGTGGGCATTTTAGATAAAAGAACCCCACCTTAACTAAAACCGAAGTGCACAGAAAGTCATGGGAAAACCCAGAAAGAAAATTAATGTAATTATTTCCATGTGATCAATATAACTGGTTGTATAACTTACTATCTTTAGTAATAAGCAGTAGCAATTTGCTATTTACATATGAGTTTTATTTAACTGCCTTGCACTGTAAATGCATAAACATTTTCATTCCATATAAGTAGCTCTTGTCCTTTTGAGGAGCAGACATCGTAACTTATTTATCCTTATGTTTCCAGAGCCTACCTGAACTGATACTAGCACAGAATAAACACTCAGTCACTTTCTGCTGAATGGATAAAGTGAGAGAGGAGGTAAGAAACTATAAGTGATTAGAATGTTCTAGGCATCACGTTAGATTCTTTGCTTATGCCTTTTTAATTTAATTCTAGGCTGAGCACGGTGTCTCGTGCCTATAATCCCAGCACTTTGGGAGGCTGGGGCAGGTGGATTGCTTGAACCCAGGAGTATAAGACTGGCCTGGGCAACATGGTGAGACCCCAGCTCTATAAAAAATACAAAAAATAACCAGGCATGGTGGCATGCATCTGTGTTCTCAGCTAACTTGGGAGGCTGATGTGGGAGGATCACCTGAGCCTGAGACGGTCAAGGCTTCAGTGAGCTACAATCATGCCACTGCACTCCAGCCTGGGTGACAGAGTGAGACCCTGTCTCAAAACAAACAAACAAAAACAACGGTGCAGCACACCAACATGGCACATGTATACGTATGTAACAAACCTGCATGTTATGCACATGTACCCTAGAACTTAAAGTATAATAATAATTTAAAAAACCAACAGACAAAACAAAATTAATTGCAAGTATCATCCTATGATAAAGAATCATCTCCATTTTACAGATGAGATTTAAGCTCCTAGTGGTTAAGTAACTTGCCCAAGCTCACACACACAGCAAGGACATGGCAAGGTAAATGCTAACATTCTGGTCTGTCTAAATCCCAAACATTTGTGGTTAGACACTGACACTGCAGGCATATATGAAAAGGCGCTACCTCCATCTATTCTAAAACTGTAAGCCAGCTAGAAGTATGTATGCACATCAGAGTGCAAATCTGATCCACTGAATTGAACATAGCAAAGAAATTATACCACAACCAGCTCTCAGTAGCCTCTAAAGATGAGTGATTTTTGAAAAGCATATAAAAGATACAAACTGGATATTCTCCAGACAGGATACTACAGAGAACAGGAGAGGCTATTTCTCAGCTCCACAAATGCTTTCATGGAAAAATGTGTATTTGACTCATAGTTGCTTTGTAAAATATATGACTTCTCTCATTAATCATTGAAATGTGAATTCTAGAGAAAAATATAACAATCTTATTCTTGTTACAGAATGGGATGAGGTCATGATAAATCAAATAGTTTGGAATAACGAAAGCACTTTTGCCATTAAAATAAACCAACATCAATGTATCTCAAAACAAGGTATAGTATATCTGAACTGGAAAATCTAAACGTTCCTCCCATCTTTACCACTGTTAACAATGCTGTGTGTCTTCATTAGCTAAAGTCAAAAAAAAAAAATCTGTTAGACAAAATACAGGTAAACACAATATCATAATATGATTTACATACATTCAATTTAAGTGTCTAATATTAAAGATTCAAAAAAGCTTAAATCTTTAATATTTCATATTTTCAAATTTTATCTGAGAGAGGCAAGTCAAATATCATGTCCCCATGATAGAAGGAATATCTGTAGTACTTAGATGCTGAAGACTTCTCTAACACATCCTTCAAGAGGCAAATAAGGACACAAAGTCAGTTGTCCTTTGTCCTGCTTCCTTTCAGATCTTTAGTTTCTTGCTTTGATATTTAGGGTTTGTTATCTGTTTAGTAATACATTACAAAAGTATTCTTTCTGAGAAGTTCAGCTTCATCTAAAAGAGCTTCAAAAATTAATTTTTTTATGGAAATCATACCAATGAATGTGATGTCCTACAATGCTATTTTCAAAATTTCACAGTAGGGGTAAGATGCCACATTAGTTTTCCAATTTTATCTCATTGACAGAATATGTAAAAACTGTTATAATAGTGCTTGATGCACTTCATGAAATTTTCCAGAAGTAGTTCTTGAATGAAGAACACAATCTTCTACCACCAGTTTTGGAGAACCAGCTGTCTCGAGGCATTGGCTCTAAAACCACGTTTCTTTTTGCAGTTATGGATACGGGAACTCCTTGTAGTAGGCAGAACTGTAAGAGGACCTCCAAGATTCCTGGGTCCTCCTGTATATACATCTTGTCTCAGTTATTCAATAACACTGATCTAGGACCTGTTCTGAAGGGATTTGACAGATGAAATTTAGGTCCCAAATAGTTGACTTTACAACAAGAGGTTATCCAGTTGGGTTTGATATATACACACAAGCCCTGAGTTTTGTTTAGCTGGTCTCAAAAGAGGAAGTCAGAGAGATGTGCCTCACCTGGCCTGAAAGAAAGCACACATCTATGAGGGCCACATGGGAACTGCCCACTGGGGCTGACAGTGGTCTCTGGCCAACAGCTACAAGGAACATGGGGACCTCAGTCCTACAGATGCAAGGAAATGAATTCTTCCAACAACCAGTGAGCTTGGAAAAGTACTCTGAGCCCAGATGAGAACCACGGCCCAGTTGACATCTCTATTTCAGCGTAGTGAGACCCTGAACAGAACATCCAGTCATGCTGTGCCCAGTCTCCTGACCTACAAAAAACTGTGAGATAATTAATTTGTAGTATTTTAAACTGCTACATTTGTAGTAATTTGTTACACACAGCAATAGAACATATGTCTCTTTAGTTTTACAGTGTACCCCATGCTTGCTGAGTCATATCATATCCAAACAATGTAGTTACAATATATGTTGCCTATATATATCATCAATGCTATATATAGTCACTCCATGAGGGAATGTTAAAAAAAAAACTTACCACGATCTATGCCAGAGTTTACTGAGAAGCTGAGGGGAAAAGGCACAAATATAGGAAACGGTTCTTTGAAAACCCAAGTTACAGTCTGAGTCATCAGATGATTTTGAACCGAGAGATGATATATTTTGGGAAGCTGATCTTAGCACGAACTTCAGGATAGACAGGAGAGAGGAAATTCAGAGAACAGGAAGACCAGGTAGTAGCAATAAATCAGGAGAGAAGAAAAGAGGCTTCTGATGAGCAGTGGAAATAGAAAGAAGAAATTAGCCATGCCACATTTGAAGGAAAACTCTATAAAATTATGCTCCTTCATTACATAGTTACAGGCATACTTTGTCTTATTAGGCTTTGCTTTATTGTGCTTCACAAATACTACATTTTTAACAAAATGTCAGTTTGTGGCAACTCTGCATCCTGCAAGTCTAAAGGAGCCATTTTTCCAAGAGCATGTGCTCACTTCATGTCACAGTGTCACATTTCAGTAATTCTCACAATATTCCAAGCCTTTTCATTATTACTATAATATCTTTTATGGTGATGTGTGATCTGTGATCTTTGATGTTACTACTGTAGTTGTTTCAGTGTGCTACGAACCACACTCATAAGGTAGTGTACTTAATCAATAAATGTTGCGTGTGTCCTGACTGCTCCACTGACCAGCCATTCCCTCATCTCTCTCCCTCTCCATGGGTCTCCCTGTTCCCTCAGATATGACAGTATTGAACTTAGGCCAACTATTATCCCTACAGTAGCCTCTAAGTGTTCAAGTGACAGGAAGAGCTGCATGTGTCTCATTATAAAGGGAAAACCAGAAATGAGTAAGCTTAGTGAGGAAAGCGCATCAAAAACTGAGACAGGCCGAAAGCTAGGGCCTCTGGAGCTCAACGTTGAATTGTGAATGCAAAGGCAAAGTTCTTGAAAGAAATTAAAAGTGCTAGTCATGTGAATATACAAATGATAAAATAGCAAAATTACCTTATTGCTAATATGAAGAAAGTTTTAATGGTCTGGACTGAAGTTCAAACCAGCCATAATATTCCCTTAAGCCAAAGTCTAACTCAAAGCAAGGCTCTAATTCTCTTCAATTCCATGAAGTCTGAGAGAGGTGAAGAAGGTGCAGAAGAAAAATCTTAATCTAGCAGAGGCTGGTTCATGAGGTTGAAGGAAAGAAGCCATCTCCATATAAAAGTACAAGGTTAAGAAGCAAGTGCTGAAGGAGAAACTCCAAGTTATCCCAAAGCTGTAGGTAAGGTGATTGATGAAGACAGCTGCAATAAACAATAGATTTTCAATGGAGATAAGACTGTTTTCTATTGGAAAAAGATGCCACCTAGGGCTTTCATAGCTAGAGAAGAAAATGCAATGCCTGGACTCAAAGCTTCAAAGGACAGGCTGAGTCTCTTTTTAAGGGCTAATATAGCTGGTGACTTGAAATTCAAGCCAGTGCTCACTTATCATTCTAAAATTCCTGGAACCCTTAAGATTTATGCTAAATGTACTCTGCCTATTTTCTATAAATGGGACAGCAAAGCCTGGAGGACAGCAGATCTGTTACAGTATGGTTTACCAAATATGTGAAGCCCACTGTTGAGACCTACTTCTCAGAAAAAGATTCCTTTCAAAAGATCACTGCTCATTGACAGTGCACCTGGTTACCCCAGAGCTCTGATGTATATGTACAGGAGATTAGTGTTTTTTGTTTTTTGTTTTTTGTTTTTCATGCCAGCAAAGACAATTTTTATTCTGCAGTCTGTGGACCCAGGAATAATTAGGACTTTTCAAGTCTTATTATTCAAGAAATACATTTTATAAGGCTATAGTGGTCATAGATAGTGATTGCTCTGATGGATCTGGGCAAAGTCAATTGAAAACCTTCTAGAAAGGATTCACTATTCTAGATGGCATGAAGTACATTCATAATTCGTGGGAGGAGGTTAAAATATCAACACTAACAGGATTTTGTAAGAAGCTGATTCCAATCCTCAAGAATGATTTTGAGGATTTTAAGACTTCACTTGGAGTAAGTAACTATAGATTTGGTAGAAATAGCAAGATAACTGGAATTAGAAGTAGAGCCTGAAGATGTAACTGATTGCTGTAATCTCATGATAAAATTTGAACCAATAAGGAGTTGCTTCTTATGGATGAGCAAAGAAAGTAGTTTCTAAGAAGAAATCTAGTCCTAGTAAATATGCTGTGAATGTCATCGAAATGAACAAAGGATTTAGAATATTACTTCAATGTAGTTGATAAAGAAGAGGCCGGGTAAAGAAGAGGCAGGGTTTGAGAGGGTTGACTCCAATTTTGAAAGAAGTTCTACTGTTGGTAAAATGCTATTGAATAGCATTGCATACTAGAGGAAATATTTCATGAAAAGAAGAGACAATTGATGCATCAGACCTCACTGTTGTCTTATTTCAAGAAACTGCCACAGTCACCTTAACCTCCTTAACCTTCAGCAGACACCACCCTGATCAGTCAGCAGTCATCAATATCAAGGCAAAATCCTCCACCAGACAAATGACTATGACACCTTAGAGGCTTAGATAATTATTAAACATTTTTAGCAATAAGGTATTTTTAAATTAAGATATACACACAGTTTCTTAAGACATAATGCTATTGTACACTTAGTAGACTACAGTATAATGTAAACATAACTTTTATATGCACTGGGAAGCCAAAATATTCATATGACTTGTTTTATTTTGATACGTATTTTATTGCAGTGGTCTGGAATCAAGCCCACAGTTATCTCCAAGGTATGCCTGTGTGGTATAAATAAGACTACGGGCCGGGTGTGGTGGCTCACGCCTGTAATCTCAGCCCTTTGGGAGGCCAAGGTAGGTGGATCATGGGGGCAAGAGATCGAGACCATTCTTTCTGGCCAACATGGTGAAAACCCATCTCTACTAAAAATACAAAAATTAGCTGGGCGTGGTGACGCATGCCTGTAGTCCCAGCTCCTCAGGAGGCTGAGTCAGAAGAATCACTTGAACCCAGGAGATGGAGGTTGTGGTGAGCTGAGACCGCACCACTGCACTCCAGCCTGGTGACAGAGTGAGATTCCGTCAAAAAAACAAAAACAAAAACAAAAACCAAAACCAAAAAAACAAAAACAAACAAACAAAAAACCCAGACATTTTTCAAAGAGCTTCCCTAGAATCTTTGAGAGACTACATTTTCCCTTCTCACTCAAGATGATATTGGAGAATTCATACTAAAAGGCAGAAAACGGATATGTAAGAATAAAATAGACACCTGGATAATTTAGAGTTAAAATAATCAGCTCATATAATCAGTGACATTATGAGAGAGGTTAAGTTATGTATTAATATATTTCAATACTTTCAAAACGTTCTCAGAAAAAAGTGTGTAACATTTTAGCAGGTCGCAGTTACTTCTATTTTTAAAAAGTTTTGTCTAGTAAGTAGTATAGCTCTTACGACTTTTAAACTCCCACTCCATCATAATAAGACCTTTTTGTCTACTGAAAAATAATCTATATGACTTAGTTTGACCTTCTTATCCTCCACATCCTGCCCCCATTCTTATGCAAACTGGAATACATACCTGATCTCAAGTGAATTACATGGTATATACACTTTCAATTAGAAACATACAATATATGAGACACTAATAAAATGTCAGCTTGTTTTATCACTGCATATGGGAACATATTGTCTTATTTCATTTTTGTGTAGCCACATTGTCCAGTTACTCCCATTATACAAAATCAAAACAAAGACTGGGACTGAATCCCAATCTTAAAAAACAACAAGTTTTTACGGAAAAATAGTGTTGTTACTGTTTTCTTTTTTTACTCTGTTTTATAGAAAAAAAAAAAAAAACCCAGAATTTTTCGTGCAGTATGAAATCTTTTCCAATTAAAAATTTTATTGCATACCATTGTCTGGCAGAATTTGGTTCAGCAATCACATATTTCTTGGTTTACTAATAAAGAGTTGGATTTGTAAACATTAATTAAAGAGTGTACATTTTGTTTTCATTTATTTGTATGAAAAGATCAAGAATTATAATGCTCTGAGGCCACATTATGTTCTAAGTTCAAAGCGACGAGTGGCTTTTGGCAGGATGAAAAAAAAGGTACACATGACATTTTGGAGAGGATGGTAAATGTTATTAGAAATATACTTTATTAGAGTCCCTATTAGCACGAATTTGGCTTTTTAAAAGACCTCCTTTAAAGTTAAGGCTTTCTGAAAGACATTCAAATCATTTTTGTAAAGATATTTAAAGAACAAGTAAATAATATCTTACCATTTTTAAATGGTAAAATGGCAATATTCAAATATGGCTTTCTTGATCCATCTTAAACTTAATGGTTTTAATATGCCATTTCTTATGCCATACATAAAAATGTGTTGTGTTGCTTGTTTCCTTTAAAAGTTACTGATCCTCAATGTCTCTTTTTTAGCTAAACGTAAGAGTAGAAGAAAACACGAATGAAATAATGTTTGTGATATCTGGCTGATGGTTATCTCTATATTTTATTCCATTTGGTTTTACAATTGTATTTTTATAGTAGATATCAGTGCAAGGCATACACAATGGTTCTGTCAAACAAACTTTTTATCTTACCAAGACAAGGAAGTTTTACTAGGGCAAGACCAAGTTTTACAGGGAATTCTTAAATATCTCAATTCTCATAAAATCCAGAAATGATAGTAAGCAAGAAAGTAAAACTGTGAAATAACTCTTTGCATTCCAATTTTTCTTTAACCTGAGGATAATTTAAAATAGCTTTAGTACAAGAGGATAAAGATATATAGCTAATTATGCTATTATATGTATTAGAGTTCTTTGAAAATTATAATCCACACATTAAAATCCATACAAAATCTACTGTATACACACATATGCACGTAATACATGTAATTTGCATGCATGCAGAAATAACTTTTTCTTAATAGGGCTAATGAATAATATTCTAATAATTTGGAATTCTATATTATAAATTCATACACTAGAAGAAGCTATAAATTTAGTACAATAACCAATACATTTTGATCTTTCATATTGTGTCTCAGTCAATTGTCTCCCTTTCTGTTGTCATTCCTTTTGTCTGTTATTGTTGTTGCTAACATTCACAGGTGGATCAGCCCAAAGAATTCAATTGTCTTAGACCACAGAATTCATCTCTTGAATTTTGAAACTGTGATTATCTTCTTAAGAATCTTACCTTTAAGTTAATATCAAGGACTAGAAAAATGTTTTCCCAGAATTTTGGAGACTTGTTTATTATTTTATAAATTTCAAAGCGATCGCTCCTTTATTCAGATTAAATCCAGGATAGATTACAGCTCTTTGAATACACAACTCAAAAGATTCTCTGCATTTATAATATTCTATTTCTACAATTATCGAAACACACGGGATGAAGGACCAAACACCATCAACAACAAAATACTGAGACATATATTCTGAATTCTGATTTTTCAGAAAATTCTTCAATTTTGTACTCAGGATGTCAGTTTATGGTAACAATTCTCTACTCCTCTTCTGAGGTACTAATGGGAGACAAACTAAGGAGACATCTAAACCCTTTACCTTGTAATAATTAGACTTTGACAAAGACAATTCCAATTTCCCTCTTTTGTAGCTTTGTCATTCACTATTATGTTTGAGGAGACCTTTGTCTCTCTCTTTTCCTGTTTCAGAATACCATAGGTAGCTGATGTTGCCAGACTTTACCTCCAAATAAGGGAGTTTTTGCATTTATTTACATGGGATTTAAATTCCAAGATATTCCAATGGAAAGAGAAGTGGCAATATGTACAGGGTGTTAGCGCATTAGATCATTACCCATTCCATCCTGAAGTGCAATTGGTTTGCTTTTTTGTCTTTTTAGCTTTGGCTTAAACCTGAGAGTCTTCCCATCAGTGCTACCAGAAGGAATCATGGTAAACTTAGCGGAGAGTGCTGGCGCGTGCCTGTAGTCCCTGCTACTCAGGAGGTCGAAGAGGGAGGATTGTTTGAGACTGCTTAAGCCCAGGAGTTCCAGCATGCAGTGAGCCATGAGCGAGACCCGGTCGAAGAAAGAAAGGAAGGAAGGAAGGAAGAAAGGGAGGGAAGGGGGAGGGAGGGAAGGAGGAAGGAAGGAAGCAAGCCTGATACTGCTGCCCACCCTCAATCCCCTGTTGCTGAGAACCTGTTAGCAACAAGGCCACTGGAATCATTATACAACGGTAAGTATCTAGATAACAAGTTAACCAAGCCAATGACAGGTTCAGGTTCATTCAATTTGTATTTGAATGAATCCAAATACAAATGAGTTAATACAAATTTTTATGATAAATGAAATTTGTGGAAAGCAAATATCCTAGGGATATGGCTTTTCTTTTTGTAACAACATTTCATAAATGAAATATACCCAGGAAGACTTGATGATTACAAAAGGTTAAGGGTCTTTTAATTTCAAACTAACTCCCACTTGGCTTCTAATACATGTTTAAAAATTTGAATAGAAAAAAAACTATTGAGATAAGAAACAAAAAATCCAGAGGGGTGAGGTTTGGTTTGTCAGGAAATACTTCAAAGAGTGTAGGTCTTAAAGAAAATACTGACCTTAGGCAGAATCAGAGGGGCGAGAGTGCTCTTGGTTGGAGGCTTCGCTAAACAAGGACTCAGGAGGTAAAAATGTTCAGGAAATGTGTTTGGCGTGTGTCCAGACAATAATGAGATACATTTTCAAGAGTTAATTAAAGAGGCAGATCATTTTGCAGTAATAGACAGGGTTCCGGTGTTAGAATATCTAAACATTTTGTCAGAAACACGGAGCCACCAAAAGTTACTGAATACAACAATTGTTATTTATTGGGTGTCAAGCACTGTGTGTGTGTGTGTGTGTGTGTGTGTGTGTGTGTACAGGTTTAATTCAATCGACAAAAATAAGTCTATGGGGTGAGTGCTATTGTCATTCTAGTTTATAGATGAGGAAACTGAGGCATAGATAATTAAATGGTCCAAAGTCACACGATCAGTTAGTAGCAAAAATATGAATGGACTCTACGTCTCTCTGAAAACTAAGTGAACAAAACAGTATTGTTAGTAGGATAATGAGACAGAACGTTTTATGTTTCTGTTTGAGACAGAGTCCTACTCTCACCCAGGCTGGAGTGCAGTGGCAAGATCTCGGCTCACTGCAACCACCATCTCCCAGGTTCAAGCAATTTTCATGCCTCAGCCTCCTGAGTAGCTGGGACTACAGGAGTGTGCCACCACACCTGGCTAATTTTTGTATTTTATTGTAGAGATGGGGTTTCACCAGGTTGGCCAAGCTGGTTTTGAACCCTTGACCTCAAGTGATCTGCTCACCTTGGTCTCCCAAAATGCTGGGATTACAGGTGTGAGCCACCCTGTCTGGACCAGGCAAAAGGATTTTTGATGAATAGGAGGGGTAAGATACTTTTTTTAAAAGACTGGTCAAGTGTATAAGTTCTTCTTGAAATGCATTAGGCTTGGCTTCTAGCGTGCACCTGAATATCTGTCCCCGGGACTATTAGCAAGAGTCTGTTAGTGAAAACATTTTGGGGCCCATCTTTGAACTCACAGGTTTTCAGCCTGTCACCATAATAAGCTGCTAAACTTCCATGAATTCTTTCCAGTTTTAAAGACTAAAATCTACTGCATGTCACATGGCATATAGCCTTTAAAACACATTGGTAGCATTAATATACTATTCTATCCTGTTTCTATTCTATGAAGCATTTATTTATTTATTTATTTAAGACACAGTTTCGCTTCTGTTGCCCAGGCTGGGGTGCAAAGACGTGATCTCGGTGCACTGCAACCTCTGCTTCCAGGGTTCAAGTGTTTCTCCTGCCTCAGCCTCCCAAGCAGCTGGGATTACAGGCATGCGCCACGACACCCAACTAATTTTGCATTTTTAGTAGAGATGGTGTTTCTTCATTTTGGTCAGGCTGGTCTCGAACTCCTGACCTCAAGTAATCTACCCGCCTCAACCTCCCAAAGTGCCCGGATTACAGACGTGAGCCACCGCGCCCCACCTATAAAGCATTTTTTAAAAGCTGCATTCAACATGAGTTACTATCATCAATTTATATTGTTAGAAAGCATATTGGCATGGACATTACAACAATTTGACTTAAACAGTTGCAATTTTATATTAGTTTTTATGTAAACTACATGTAATTTTAAAAGATGGTATAAATGTGAATGTAATAAGAAGGTAATTAAATATTTAAATAGATGCATACATTAGTTTTCATAGAGGGCTATGGCATGGAATTATTTTATTTCACTGGAAAGAAAACAGTGATTTAAAAAGGAAACTCTAAATTCCATAAAAAATATATTCCACATATCTTTCACAAGGTTCTGTCACAGCTCTGAAAAAAATATATTCGATCATTTCATTAACAAAACTTGAACTCCTGCTGGGACATCTCATTCTGAAGCACTAGATTCAACAATGGGACTGTGAACTCCAGTGTCCATGGCAACAGTAGCTAATTCTTCTTTCCAATCATGGTGGCAATTTTCTCCCATGGCTTGAATCAGTTACAAAACAAAATACTCTCAAAGACCTTTCTGAGCCAATAGCCTTGCAGCTAATCTGCTAATAGGAAATAATCTGCAGCTAATACACACATTCCAGGGCAGTGGTGTGTTTTCTTAATACTTTGTTTCGTGGGCCTCTTTCCAAAGAAAGCACAGTAAAGAATAGAAAACAGACATTCATTAAAAATAGTATTATACTACCTGGCTACTATTAATGCCTAAAACTTGCTGCAACTTGTATGGCTCTTAAAGCGTTTGTTAAAAAGCAAGTCGAGAGGAGGCAATGTAGCAACAAAAAGAACGAAAGCAAATTGCTTACGCCAAGAGGGTAGGAACTAAGAGAAAGAATATTTAAAACAATTGATTTTAGCAAGACTTCAAAGTTGACAAATGTATTTTTCTTCAATCATTACTATTTGTAGAATTAGTTATTGGATGCGCTCCAGCAACAAAAGTCTCAACTTAACTTGTAAGCCTATTTTTTTTTTTCTCTCTCTCTCGTGGAATAATAGAAATGATTTAGCCTTGAAATTAGTTCTTCACCTCAAGGGTCACATTTTAACCTCTTGATGAATTATAATGACCTAAATTATTCTAATTAAAGAGAAAAAACAACATTATCCCACTTCTAATACAGTTTGATGAATCGGCTCCCAAAGCTTAATACTGCTGTTTCTTCATAGCAAGATTAGGATGCTTTTTGCTTGAAAGAAATGCTATGAATAATCATTAAGAAAGGTAAAATACCTTTTCATCCCACTCGGAGTGGAACTTCCTCCCTGCTCAGAGTTGGCATGTTTTGACACAGCAATGTATCTGATGTGCTCCTGACCCGGAATTTTACCTGGCTCAAAGAGAATGGGATGACTTAAACTTTGATGCTTCAACTCTTCATTTGGGAAGAAGGAAAAATTTCCATCATTCCCTCTAGCCATGCAGAGGATGTAGCATGGCTACTTTTACAAAAAATAAAAGTGTGACACATTTTACAAAAAGGAAGCAAAATAAACAGAAGTAGCAGTAGAACAAAATTTTTAAAGTTAAAGGAATCACAGGGTATCTCTTCATCCTCTTTAAATTCGTTTTATAATTCTGGTTACTATGACAACATGATGCAACTCTGTATTACCATGACAATCTGACACAACTTTCAAAAAACAGTAAGCACTGTTTCATTCTGTTGTCCAATTGCTCCCAAGGAAACATGCTGTTATTTACTTCTGTGATGAAACCTGTACTATAGTCTGATAGATCTTATGTCAGAAAAGGAGAAGCCAAATTATGGCAGAAACTGGAGGAAATATATATACATATATATGTGTATATATACATATATGTATATATTTAAATTACATATAAATTTATATCATGTATAAATTAGCCACTCACTGCATCGGAACCCTTTTTCCTATTCCTAAAGAATTTGACATTGGTAGGTCTTCCATTTGAAGACTGAAAACTACTTCTGTATATTAGAGGGTGACTGCACATGAAAAATAGGATTACTTTACCTTTCTAGCTACTAAGTATCTTTTGCCATCATCTGTAAAAAAAAAAAAAAAAATGAAATCAAAGTCTTTACAAGCCCAGTCTTTTGTAGAACTAAAGGGCCACAGGAAAACACGTGGAATTAACCAGAGGATCAGGTTAAACACACGTGATAGATTTTAATGAGCTTATCATACTGTTCAAACAAAATTCTACTGTTCAAATGAAATTCTACACAATCCAAATTTTTAGTTCAATTGAGCATGGTGTTGTTTAAATTAACAGACATCTTCAAAAAGGGTGTATTTGGAGTTCCCTAGTCGTCTTCCTGGCTGATCATTTCCAATTGTTGCTTTATATTAAAGTCAATGATTTGAGTCTTCTTTCTACCACTAGAACCCCCTCAATTTCCCCACTGCTTCTCATGGCTCAAAAGATAAATGTGTAGCTATACTTAGTTAAGCAACTGACTACAACATGTCAAATCCTGTGCAATTTCTAAAAATCCATTAGATCTAATCCTTAAAATAATTATGCAATAATAGGTGTTATTTATCCTAGATTGAAAACAAAATTATAACTTACAAAGCCTAAGAAACTATCAATAGAACCCAGGTACTAATTGGCAGAAACACAATTTGAACCCATTTCTTTGGTCTCCAAAGTCTAAGCTCTTTTCAACCAATGGGTTGTCTTTCAAATTAAGACCATTGTATTATGGAAATCAGCAATATAGTCTTTAACTGTAACAATCAATTATTAAACACAGAAAAAAAACAGCCTACATCCAGATAAGGTTTCCTTTGCAAACAGGTAACTGTTTTCACTATATCAATATAAAAAAACAGAAAAATAAATCATTCTAGGCAGAAAGAAGGCAAATGTGAGTAATATCCTATAACGACTTTGTTTATTTTAAAAAAGATGCAAGTACATTGTTTTTTCATTCTGAAACATAAAGGCTATCATTTACTATAGAGTGCCAGGGGAGAAAAAAAAAATAGTCAATTAAACTCTCTCAGCAATTTTACTGGTTATTTCAATTCTTATGAAAAATGTAAGGTAGTGTGAATTTCTAAATGTTATGAAGAAAGATAACACCAATTTCACAACAACAACAAAAAAACTCACTGAATTCTGACTCTTTCAAAATAACTAGTAGCCTATACCATGAAGTCGTGATTAATATTTATTACAACAGTTAGCAGTTTTCTACATTTGTATCTCCATTTTAGATAAAATTTGAATATATATTTATGTGTAGATTTAAAACTATTATCACTCTTATACATACATCGTACCCCAAGTTTTGCAGCTTAAAGTTATGATGCTGAAAATTACCAAATTTGATACTCAAATGTACCTTTTATTTCAAGTAGTGTTTTCCTATGTCCAAAGTAAGAGGAAAAATTAATACCAGAAAATGAAGGTTAAAAAATATGGGAATCAAATATGTTCACTTTGCTTATGGGACGATTCCTCTGAGTGAACACAGTACCTTTATTCAGTTCTCATATGTGCCTTAGGACAGTGGTCCCCAACCTTTTTGGCACCAGGGACAGGTTTTGTGGAAGACAATTTTTCCACAGATGGGGGATATGGTTTGGGAATGAAGCTGTTCCTCCTCAGATCATCAGGCATTAGTTAGATTCTAATAAGGAGCACGCAACCTAGATCCTTCTCATGTGAAGTTCACAAGAGGGTTCACTCTCCTCTGAGAATCTAAGTCAGGCCATCATGCTCCCTCAACAGCCTCTCACCTGCTGTGCGGCCCAGTTCCTAACAGGCCACAGACTGGTATCTGTCCATGGCTTGGGGGTTGGGGACCCCTGCCTTGGGAAACATCTATCTCCTCCACTCCGTTATCATATTTGGGGCTTATATCGAGTCCAGAAATGGGCTCCAGGTGCTCAAGTTCTAATTCTTCTGAAAACCAGAGGAAATTACACAAAAGAAAAATAGAGACGTGACTGAAAGTGGAAAGGGATAATTCTACCAGTTCTGTTTAGGGAACAACCTTGTGACCTCAGTAGATTTTCTGATTCATGTTGCTCAGTTTCAAAGAGCAGACCCTCTACTCGCCCAAGTTTTGACATTACATATGACACAAAAATATCAGAGATTAAAATTATGTTACATCAATAAGCCTTTGTAAAGGGCATCGATCCTATGCCTGGATTTTGATTGTGGGCATATACCAATCCAGCGCATTCTTGTGATATTAAAATTTCTGGTTTTGAAGTCCTCAGCAGATTAGGGGCATCCAAAAAGGAAAGGATAGGAGAGGAGTAGGGAGGGTCATTTAACAACATCAGGAATGGAGAAATATTAGTCAGATGATGAGGAAGATTAGAAAACTGTAAGAGGCCAACAAAAGAACCCGAAAAACAATGGACAGGTGTAATACAGGCAGAACAATGGGCACTACTGCCGTACCATACCAATAAAGTTACAAAAGAAATCACAGGCTGGGCGTGGTGGCTCACACCTGTCATCCCAGTACTTTGGGAGGCTGAAGCTGGTGGATCCCTTGAGCCCAGGAGTTTGAGACCAGCCTGGCAACATGACAAAACCCCGGTCTCTACAAAAAACACACAAAAAATTAGCTGGGCATAGTGGTGTGGACCGGCAGTCCCAGATACCGCGAGGCTGATGTGGGAGCATCGCCTAAGTCTCTAAAGTCTATGCTGCAGCGAGCCGAGATCATGCCACTGCACTCCAGCCTGGGTGACAAAGTGAGAGCCTGTCTTAAAAATATTTATGTAGCCTGGGTGCGGTGGCTCACGCCTGGAATCCCAGCACTTTGGAAGGCCGAGGCGGGTGGATCATGAGGTCAAGAGATCAAGACCATCCTGGCTAGCTAACATGGTGAAACCCCATCTCTACTAAAAACACAAAAAAATTAGCCAGGCATGGTGGCAGGTGCCTGTAGTCCCAGCTACTTGGGAGGCTGAGGCAGGAGAATGGCGTCAAGCGGGGAGACGGAGCTTGCAGTAAGCCGAGATCGCCTCACTGCACTCCAGCCTGGGCAACAGAGTGAGACTCTGTCTGAAAAACGAAAAAAGGAAAAAAAAAAAAAAATATATATATATATATATATATATAGTTGATTCACTGGCTTCAATTACAGGAATATTTCCAACAACAACACACATTTTTGTTGTTGACGTTTTCAGTTTAAATCTTGGAGAGTAACTTCAGAATTTTAAAATTTACTTATATGGAAACTAATAAGCCAGAAAAAAGATATAATGTAGTAGAAGCTATGCATATATGTTTGAATCCTGTAGCTATAAAATTTAAGGTATTTGAAAGAAAAAGTTAGTGTCACACAAAGTAAAGAAAATCAACCTTTGCCTGAAAACACTAAAGGAACTTCAGGCTGCATATTTCTTTGAAGAAATGCCCTAGTTGATGGGAACATGATGAATTATAAATAAACTTCTTGTCACTAAGAGAAAACAAACATAGCCCCGGACAGAAGTGAGTTAATCCTGGTTGTTTACTGAAGTTGTAATAATGTAACCTGTTTCTATCACAGGGCAGCTACCTCCTGGGAGGTAGGGTAGACGTCAGAAGAGACTTCCTAAATGGAAAGGTTCATTGATCCTTTTAATCTGTTTATTAAATCCTTTGGAAAATGAAGTACTTTTAAATAAAAAAAATACAAAACTTCTCAGAAATCAGATACTATTTTTGGCATTTAACAATATTTTTATGTCTCAAGCAGAACTTATGATATAACTATTATCTCCATTTTTATTTAACAAAAGAGTAAACTAAAGAACAGATGAAGAGCTACTTTGACACAATGATTATGTAAGTTCAAAAAGCATAGGCATCTTGGTTATTTCCTAAACTGCCTGTTAAAATTATTCTTGTCCACTTATAAAGTATTTTATGATTCTTGAGTAAAAATTCCCAGAAAGTGTAAGGTGTTATATTAATGATATAGACACATTATGGATGAATCAATACATTGTGCTTCTTTAAAAAATAAAAAAAAAAATTGGTTGTTTTCATAATGCTACATAAAAATAATACTGCCAGTGGCCAATATCTTTCTTGTGTGTTTATACTGGGCTTCTCTTTCCTTCCTTTCTCTTTCTTATGAACATCCTACCATCGAGAGGACCCCTGCTGTAGCTGGTGAACACAAAGTCTTCAATTTAAAAAAAAACTAAGAAAGATTTTCAAATTGGGATCTCTTACAGATAAGATTTTACCTCTAAACAACACGAAAAAAAGTTAAAATCAACAAGAACATTAGAGCCCTAATCAGAACCACAAGCCAGGGGTTGTCTCCTGAAACACGCAGTTTTCTCTAGTAATGGAATCGGTCTGTTTAAAGTGTTTCCATTCTATTTCCTTGGGGCAGAAGAAATGCTGCTTTAGTGTTCTTGTAGGTTTAAAAAATGAATAAACACAGATTAAGAGGAATTATTGGATTTGTTTGCTGTGTCTAAGCAATATATCTACTTAGACAGTACAACTAAAGGAATATGGGGAGCTAGGACACAATGTTAATTGATTTGTAATACTAGGTTAAGGCATGATGACATCTGGAAAAATGCTGAATTTCTTTCTTTCTTTTCTAGTATTATTTCTGAAGAGTGGTCAGACAACTTTTCTTTTCTTTCTTTTTTTTAAATTTTTCCAAGACGCAGTCTTGGTCTGTCACCCAGGCTGAGGTGCAGTGGCGTGATCTCAGCTCACTGGAACCTTTGCCTCCCAGGTTCAAGCAATCCTAATGCCTTAGCCTTCCAAGTAGCTGGGATTACAGGCACGCACCACCACACCCAGCTAATTTTTGTAATTTTAGTAGAGACGGGGTTTCACCATGTTGGCTAGGCTGGTCTCGAACTCCTGACCTTGTAATCCACCTGCCTTGGCCTCCCAGAGTGCTGGGATTACAGGTGTGAGCCACTGTGCCCGGCCTATTTCTTAAGTTACTCAAAAAGTTCAGTATCATTTTTATGTCGTTACAAAACAGTCAGTGTAAGATTTTGTCTAGATTTGTCTCAGTTGTCCACCTCTATTATTACAAAAGCAACTAAATGTTCAGCATACTATAATCCATCCTTACTGAATTCTGTAAAAAACTTCACACTGAACAACTGTACCTTCAAAAAATTTCTAAAGACATAGAAACAATATTTTTAAACCTTGCTGCCAGTTTATCACTTGATGTGTGGAAGAACATGGAATAGGTTTTCAGTCATGTATCTGAGTTGAATATTAGATGATAAACTTGGTTTTAATGACAATATAGTCCAGCAATGGCATCTATTCTTGACAATGATAAGGAATCTCAAATTTCATCCTAAATGAACCAGACATACTTCCCATGTGTATGTAGACCTTTCTATAGGCTAATTTATTTCATCGTGGGTTTGGGTGGAGGGAGCTTAATGAACATCATGAGCAGTAACTCCTGATTCTGTGACTCTATCCTCCCTTGGTTTCAGTGATCCCCACTACTCTTTTCTGGTTCTCATCAAAGTTGTCTGACCACTCTTCAGAAATAATACTAGAATCTCAAATCATATTTTCCCCAGGGTTCCTTCCTTCCCATTCTACATGCCTGTTTCGTTTACTACATATTCACTTACTTATTCATTCACTAAACACTTAGCTGAGCAGGCCCAATGCCCATGTTCCAGCTACTATGTTAGGTGGTAGAGAACCTGAAAAAAAGGTAGACAATTCTGTCCTCAAGGTGTACACCTGCTAGTAGGGAGATAAGCATGCAAGTAAAAATGATAGTATAGTATAATGGCAACAACCTACTTACCTACAAACTAGTGTTAACTTTGAAACCTAAGGAATCTCAAGTATGCCCAGTTTTCAACTAATTTTTAAAACTCTCTATTTTCATATTTTTATGATCATACAAAAATATCTTCACCCATATTCTCACCAGTTGACAGTATTAAAGCCTGGATCTCAAATATGTGAAATTCAAAGTGTTCATGAAAAATAAAATCATTAATCACTATATGGAGTCCTCTAACCAAAACCAAACAAAAAACCCACTGCTACTTCTTATTTCCCTATCTTTGTAAATAGTACAACTCTTCATACTGTCAGCCAGAGCCAAAATAGAAAATCATTTTTGTTTGTCACATCTGGTATCTTATCTTCACCGACTCTGGGTAACTTGACCTCCTAAATTTCTATGAAACCCACCCCTATTCTACTTCTCTAAATCTAGTCTACTGCTTTTATTAAGGTCTTCAATTGATTTATAACTGATCTCCTCATATCTGGACACTGGTTGCTGCCCATTCCAGTCCATCTGCATTGCCAACAAGATACAACTCCTAAAATGCACATCTGACCTTGTCCTCCTGCTTGACATCTTCCGTGATTTACCATCAACAAAGTTTATCAAATCTACCTTCTTAGCATTATATAGTCAACATATACTTAACTATGTGGGAAACACATCATCCTACATGGCTTAAAAGTGAGCTAAAAATGAATCATCAGGAAGATTACAGGCGCAATCTTGATATGCTGCAGATTTGAATCCCCTTTTTTTCTTAACAGAACAAAATACCATCACAAGTTCAGGGCAAGATCAATTAAGTCATGACACTCTTCTCTGAGTTACAGTTTTGGTTTTCTTAAGCACAGGCATCAAAGATAGAGAAGGCCAAAAAATAATAAAATCCAATTGCTTAAAATAGATGAGAAAAACCTTGAATACTTGAGCCCTAATAAGCCTTAACTTCAAACACTAGAATACTGAAAGGCTTATTACCTCCAATTATCAATTCCCTCCCCTTATTTCTTTGATGCAGGATCCAGGCAAACACAGAGTTACGAAAAGAGAAGCTATCAGTACAGAAATGTGGACATTTATAAGACTGTTTCAAAACATCTGATATGACAGCTTATAAAGTATCCATGCAAATACCAAAATCCAAAACTGAAATAAGATTATCTAGTAGGTACTTAACAAGCAGTATGTGAATTGTGTGAGTGCCAAAGAGCCAGCTAGGGACAATCAAGAAGTGGTGGCAGTGAAACTGTTAAAAATAGCCAGTCAATTCATCATGCTTAGACTATTTATACACATACATACATACATACATGCATACACATTGTTTTGAAATGGCATCTCATGTATTTAATATTTAATAAAGGGAATATTCATTACCAGGCATAATGGGACTTTCTTGACAAATTATTTTTATAACAAATTTTCAATATAAAGATCCAGAAAGAATCAAACTTTCTTCGTACACAAGCTACTGATAAGCCCTACTTGATGGTGTTTCTCTTTCTGTAGGTAAAATACTTTTAAGAATGACACTTAGGCTGCGTGCAGTGGCTCACGCCTGTAATCTCAGCACTTTGGGAGGCTCAGGCGGGCGGATCACGAGGTCAGGAGATCGAGACCATCCTGGCTAACACGGTGAAAGCCCACTTCTACAAAAAAATTATCTGGGCGTGGTGGTGGGCGCCTGTAGTTCCAGCTACTCCTGAGGCTGAGGCAGGAGAATGGCGTGAACCCAGGAGGCGGAGCTTGAAGTGAGCCAAGTTTGCGCCACTGCCCTCCAGCTCTCAAAAAAAAAAAACCAGACACTTAAAGATGCCACACCAATGTATGCGAATTACCATACAATTGAACCACTGTTCAGAGCTAGCTGTCAAAAAATGTCATTAACAACAAAAAAAAACCACACATTTTACCAATAGTAAAAAGGAAAAGTTTAAGACTAGGCATAAATTGGGTAAGGCTATCTTGATTTATTTTCTACATTTTAAGAAAAACATCAGAATTATTAAAAAATACAGGAACAAAAATTACAATAAAGGAAATTCAAATATCCTGAAATAGAGCAAAATATAGGGTATGTTAGAGCCTAAACCTCCAAATTGAATATACAATAAAATTCTGTTTTATTTAAAAATTAGAAGGCTAGGCCAGATTTCTTGAAGTTCCCTTGGCTTTGGAAAAAGTATAACTAATGTTGACAAAACTAAGAGTTTAAAAAAACTTTGAAAGAGAGCGATAAGTATTCATGTATTAACAAAGATGCAAACCAGTATTTAATACATATTTTGTCATAATCCTGATTGATCCTGGAGTTATTTCTGAGTTGATAGAAAAGAATGAACATTCCTTTCTTAATATAGTAATGGTATAATTCAAACCATCAAATTGTTACCGCATTGAAAACCATGTTATCCCCTTATTTGGTATCGTTGTGACTGTGAACAAAAATTATGCACTCTTATTATTATAGACAATAACTTACATATTTTTCCAAGGGCATGTGTAAAATCCCCAAATGTGTGTTTCATTAGATTGGTCAACTGAATTCTACATACTTCCCGCACAACGTGCTTACAGTCTTGTGAAGGCAGGTTAACTTTCTTGTATTCTTGTTTCATTCCCCAAACCCTTCTCATTTCCTACTGGCATCCAATTGGTTACCAAGTGCTGTGGCTTCAATTCCACTACAATGCTCCAACTGCAGAACTGTATTACATCTTACTTAGACTATTTAAAAATATATTATTTAGTCTGTTTTCAGTTTGTCTTGTAGGAAGAAGGGTTATAGGGCATAGATGTCCAAGCCAAGGGGAATGAGAACTAGGCACAATGAGTCCAGAAACTCTAGTGTTCGGGGGACTACTATAAAAACAATCATTGTCCACAAATGTATTTGTAAATCAATTATAAAATGATACATGGGTGGAACAAGGTCCAGGAGCTGTGATTCTTACTCCCTACAAAATAAAGTTCAGATTATTTCAGAGTATTCACAACTCCCCTGCAATTAAAACTTGAACTATCTTTGTAAAATTAATGTCATTCATTGCCGTCATGCACACAACCTAATGTACCCAACTGAGAACTCGCCCTTGCCCTACCTTTAAACACACTTGTGTATGTGTGTTTGGTTGGTTGATTTTTTTGTAAGTGGTAGAATAGGCAGTTTCAATAGTTTTCCTAGCATAAGTCAGGCCATATGATTATGAGTTATATTGATAGCACTGAGTCACTTTCCATGAAATTATAATGTTAGGCATATTTATTGTGAAATCCACAAAAGATTGTTGCTTTTGAAAATATATGACCTTTTACAACAAGGATTCATTCTGTAACTAGCTAGTTAAAATATATTAAGATTACGTCATAAAGAAAATAAAATGAAAACTCTTGTTTAGGTGTAAGAAAATATCTGACTGTAACACCATCACAGGATAACATTTTATTTTAATGCACAGCAGCTGTGGGAAGGGCTTTGGCTGGCATTTTTATAAGGCATAGCATATATATCTTCATATTCATATAGAGAACCACATCATCTGTCATCCTGGTAAAAACATATCACATCAAACAAACACTCATATAAATAAGAGTGAAATAAATAAAAGACAGTCCTTTCCAAGACATCTGTAGAATTCTGTAGAATTCTCTGAATGTTGTCATTATCAATTAGCATGTATTATTTCAATGAAAGAATTATACCAAATTAACAAATGTACACAAGAGACAAATAAAGAAGTTCTTGTGAAATATAAAGCTGTCTACACCATGCTTGACATATAACAAAATCCATGGTTAAGTACTGTCTCTGCTAACACGGTTTTACCTACAGTGTAGACAAGACAGTAAATTGTCACATGTTCCAATAAGAGGACTTGGTCTCACTTTTGAAATCACAGTGGTAATATTTTTAATATACAAGAATTCTTACCTGTGGCTAGTAATGATACGGGAAAACCTATGTGCTAAAATTTTTTCATGTTTGAGAAAACCACACACTTCACCAGTTTTTTAAGATGTCACATGACACCTTGATAGTGTATCTTCTGTAACAGGTGTTGTGTGTGACTTTGTCATTGAATGATCTGAAATTATAAAGCCTTCTGGTTTACCTATTTCTACTTATATATAGCATTCTTTCTCTAAAACTTTCTTCTAACGCTTTTAACTTTTACAAATAATAAATGACCTAACTACCCACTAGAAGAATGCATTTGGTTCCAATGTCTCTATTCACAATTTTTGCAAAATGATCTTGTAAAGCATTTGGCACAAACTCATGAGCTTTTTGTTTACCAAAGTCAGGTCTTAAGACTTCTAGAGGCAATCTGAAAGACTGTGAAAACGTCGGACATATAGATTGAATTCATGTTTACACTTAAAAGCTTACAATTTTTTTTTTAATTTGTATGTTTAAGTGTTTGAAATGCTTTCCTCTAAAAGTTCTAACTCCTAATTTTGAAAGTTGTATATGGGTAGAAAGGGAAAAACTTCAAAATTATAATGGCTTCGAAAATCTGTCAGTATTAATCTACAACTTAAAAATGTATATTAGAAAATAAAACATTTAATTACCATTATTTCTTTTGGAGTCAAAATATATTTATTTGCAGTGAAAGCTATTTATCTTGTTAATGAACTACAAAGATTTATATGATGCTACTCACAGGTTTCCAAAAGTTATTGGTAAAATTAAATTAAAAGAAATATAAAGGAAATAATTCCATAAATAATGTTAATGACCTACAAATTTGTAAGGGAAAAATGGGGTTAAAAAAAACAGGGGGGTGACTTTTCATATACTGGTTATCTAGAGGCTCAGCAAATTAAGTTCTGAGATGACTACAATTGAGTAATTTATTGTCAAATATAATTGAGAATTGAAATTCACTTCTAGAACTGATTTTGTTCATCAAACTCATCATTTTTTTTTCTCTTCTGTGGTAAGTAGAAATCAAACAGTCCTAATGGAGTTCAATTCATATCTTATGGCATTATAGAAAGGCTTAGTTATGAAACTATCTTGTTATTGTTACTATCACATTGCCTGGCCCATATATATAAAGCATTTAGAGAGACTGTTAAAATAACTCTCATTTAATTGGAGAAAAAATTAAATATTGGTTTAGATACTTACCTAAACATTACTAGTTAAATTCAAAGTAAATGAGTCTGTATCTTTAAAACTACTTGGCAGTAATAATGTTTAAAAGTAGATTTTGATGATTACAGCTATTGCTTTTCTTCAACTAACTAGTGTTCATACAACACAGGTAGTTTTATTTGTGCCTGGAATTAAGGAGTGAGACTCATTTGTAAAATGTTCACAATCAACGCCTGTCCCATTTTAAAATCTCACAAGTTTTTTCTTCGTGATTACTCAAATCACAAAACAAGAAATGGTATTTGGTGATTCTCTGAGTTCAATCTGTGATCTAGTAAATATAACCTGTGAGGAAAAAGTAAAAAGGTCGAGAGTCTAATTCATTTTCAGTTTTAAAAACTATATTTTAAAAAGAATGACTTGGGTTAAAAATAATGATGGCTTAGTTTTATCTCCCTTACAGTAAGTAGCAGAAACTTGAGCTGAAAACACATAGAAGCTGTACTCATTTCTATTCACAAAGAACTGTTCTACTGTCTGTCTGCAAATAAATCTCCTCAGTAAATAGCTCCAAGGTTGAGCTAAAGAATATTGTATGGATCAAAGAATTCATGTCTTCCTGTGTAAAGTGAACAGGCTGCAAGCTCGCTCGTTTGTCTAAAACAATTAGGGCTCGTACGAGAAGAAGGGGGCTGGAACAAATAAGTTACAGCTGATTTTACTCTGCAAAATATTTAAGGGGGGTTTCAAATTAATAACCATCCAGGGCCCCCAAACAGCCTAATCTTTGTCAATTGGTGCCAAATTATGCAAGGTGCTGCCAATTCTGGTTGTCTAACAAATCAAGACCAGTGTATGTTACTCCTCGGCTGAAGCCTGATTGATTCTGGTCATTATATGGGCTGATCTCATTTTCACACATGGAATCAATATGTGAGCCAGATGTTCATTTACAAAGAAGCACAGAAACAACTCATCTACACGCAACTTTATCCCGGACCACAGAGCACCACAGAACCAAAGTCTCTCGTCACCCATACAAAGCTTCACACACTACAAAAATCTATAAAACATTCCGCTAATATTACTGTCAGCTGAATGACTTTTACAGTACTATATAAAGTTGACAGATAATACATGCCAGTCCTAATTTGAGATAGACCTTTTCTTTTGGGACCTCAACCACTGAACAAGCAAACAGATTGAGAAGTAACATTTATTACAACACATAAATCATTTTCTTACAACTATTATATAGGTCTGGCCCGAGGGTGAAGCTTCTGCCTAGGCTGAGAATCCTAATGTACTGCTTAAGTCACTAAATTGTACTGTCATTCATGATTGGTGTGCAGAAGAGCTAACCTAGCTTTTCAGAAACAAATTCTTATCAAGATAATTTTTGTTCTTTGTTCCTTGGAAAAAAAAATGCTAACAACTTGCCTGTCTAAAATAAAAAAGCAGAACATTGTTGTCTCTTGAATAGTAATGACCACCTTAACATATTTATTTAAATTAAGCCAATATGCCCAGTTCATGTAGAAATTCAGTTCATGTAGAAATTAGCGCATGTTCAAAATGAGAACGAAATCTGTGTTTACTACGAAGATATACAAAGAATTTTTCACTTCGAAGATAAAACTTGATGTATATCACAAATATAATGGAGTCAATGCTGATGGCACAAACTTTCCTTTGAGAAATAAATGTCATTTTAAAGATTGAACAAAGAATGTTAACAGAGAATCATCATACACAGCTTCAAGAATTTCGCCGTTCTTTTTAGAGCTGACTGAAATAAAAATTCTCTACGCTTTCTGTCAAATATTGTTGTAGTACTGTCCTCAGCTGGGGAAACTAATATGCACTTCATGATATACTAAATTTCTCTAATGCATCTCTAATAACACCATGTTGAAACACATGAGTTACCTAAGATAGTGAGCTTATATTTTGTATCAGTTTGCTTTCCTCCACCATCTTGGTCTCCGTGGAGTCTTCTAATTGCATTTAGTTCTGTTCAGTGCTGCTTGAGAATAATCCAAAGGATGTCTGTTTTTCATCAGGTAACGACCACTAAATTTGGCTGCATTTCCTTCCAAATCTTGTTGAATGGCGTAAGAAACGGAAGCTAGAAAACCTTTTTGTAACTTTGCTATGGTTTCTGAACCCAGACCTTTCTAGAATTTTTGGTCACTACTGCAAAATTCTGAGGCCAGATCCTTTCGGAAGTGAGTCTAAATGGTCTGTAACCTTTGATCTACTTTCCCTGGGGGTACTTAAGACTTTGGGGCATCTTTCTGCATACCCTGGAAACACTTGGACTCTAAGTAAAGTTGCCAGATAATTTCTAAAATGTTTTGAATCGTGAGTTTATGTTTAGGCAGCATTTGGGGCTTTCCTTCTCTTGAATTAAACAAACATATTGGCCAATCAAATACTCTCCCCTAAAAAATCTTAAAATTCCTCTCTATGGCTCCTTATACTGTGTTAGTGTGTAAGGCTGGAAAGAAATGTGTCAGATAATTTTTTTTTCCTGTATGGCAACAACCTAGAAAAGTAATGATAAATGGAGTCTACGAGGTGTTTTCCCTGAAGCTGAACTCCTGATTTTATCTCTTTAAAGAGTACAGGAGTTCCTAGTAGGACCTACTCCAGGCAAAGCGGGAAATCACACTAGGCTTCTATTTATTCATTTAATCATCATTTATGGAACATCTGTTAAGTGCTAGGAATGGAATTAAGGGTTGAGGCTATGGAGACAGATAAAAAATAAATACCTGTCATTAATGAACTCACTGCTAAGTATGGGGAAAGGTTCGGTGAATATCTCAGGAATAATTAGTGAGTGTGGCACATGGCAGGTGAAATACGTTAGTTTAGGCCAAATATTAAACCTAAAAAATCCAATTCAATTTTTGTTGGTATTGTCAATTTTTTAATCATCTGCAATGTAGTAAATGGTTCCTTCAAGACTAATTAATGTTCTTATCATTTTACAGAGAAGAAAAGTAACCAAACCAGAATTTGCACTAGAGAAGTTTGAAAGAAGCTGATCCATTTTGAGAAGAGAGTTACAGAAAACAAATACCAAATCTGCTGATGTCCTAGTAGGTTGAGCTCGACATGAGTGAATCTTCGCTCTTTGGATTCTCTCTCACTCAATATCCCGTGTCTCACAGTGCCTTAGGAATTTTCCTTCCATCTGTGTTTCATCTTTGCCTTTATCTCCAATGCCTAGGCCACCACTCTGCTGTCCTGCCTGCTGTAGCTTTACCCCTGGAAATACTTGTTCTTCAACAGGTTTCCAGAGGTCTTTTCCCACTGACCTCCACCTTTCCTGCCAATATTGCAGTAGGACTAATCTGCATGAAACATTTTTCTCATTTCAAAACATCAACGGTTGCGCCCTGATTAACAAGTAAAATTCAATTTCTTAGCTTGGTATTCAAGATTTTTTACCTCCCTGATTCCAACTCTATTTCCTAAATGGAAAAATATCCTGGATTCAGATTAGCCTCTGTGCATCCTCCTCCAGCATCCACATTTTACCCAGCACATCCCACTGATCTCAGGTTTGTTCATTCTTCAAAGCTCAATTCAATCATACATATCCTAAGTAACAGCAAACCAACCTGTGTCATACCTTTTGCTTTACTTTTTAAAGAAACACTGGATCTGTATAGCCATATAAACATATATTCCAGACTTGGCTGGTTATGGACTTGTCCTTTATAATGCATTTTCAGTGGCCAAAGAGCCTTTTAAGAGTTCTTAAAATTGTGCAGTTGTAGACACTGAACTGATTGATCACTCACGCCAGGGCTCAGGTCATCCCTCTATAATTCAGGCTTTACTCCAAAAACTATTAATCTGTTCTTCCTAAGCTATAAATCTTAAGCTATCTATTAATAAAAGTCAGTTCTCTGGGGCTTTGTCTGATAGACCCCCAAAAGAACATTGAACTTCTAACAACACTGTTTCTCAATTGTCAATTTCTTATTGAAAGAGATTTTCATTAAGATTGAAAATCTTTGGCATCGAGTCACGTTTCATCTTTGACCTTGGCTTTTCCCAATGGATTTCACATCCTGAAAACAAGCACCTTCTTTTACCTTTTTACATAGCTCAACAAGTCAATTGGAATTCAACACAGATGTCATGTTGCTTTATTTATCAATATTAGATAATTCTTCTTGCCATACTGAAGCGTTTTGTGGAAAGCTATCTATCCTTTATCTCCATTTTGAATGCCAAGGTTATCAGAATTAGTTCCAGACACAGATATTAGAAAGCTTCATTCAATTCAAGAAATAAATGTAAAGAATTTTCAGGATGTAGTAAAGCAATATTTCATCACTAATTCATGCGCTTGTCTCAAGGACTATTAGTCTTAAAGTAGTTTGTTTTATATTTTTTGTTCCTTACAGGTGTCCTTTATCAAACTATTTGGTTTTCCTTTTAGGTCGCTTCTTCCAGAGAGTATACACATCAAGAACTTAAAAAAGCATTAACTTCTGCCAAATATGAAATTATTGTCTTTCTGGTGGAGAAAAGGAGCCACAGAGAGGTTCTGGGTAGAACATGAACTTTTGTCTCTTTCAATGTGGATCATCTGCTAGAATAAAATTTAGTAGATGTCTATAAATTTTCTACATTACTAAAATGCTGTTCGATCAGATATTGTTCAAAAAAAATCACACTGCTGTTAAGAAATATTTTTCTCTGGAGACAACCTCAGCAGAATGATATGTGTGCATTTTATTGGCCTTTGGTCAGCAGTACTTCTTCAATTTTGTTTTGGTCCATGCAAAAATGACCAACGCTCTCTGCTGTTGGGTGTCTATGTCATTCATTCTCTTTCCAGCACTGCCCTTTCTCTGTGCCCAAAGCTTCAATAATTTCCTGTCTTTTTCTTTCTGTTCTCCATCTAAAATTGACTCTGGTTGCAGTATACCAAGTTATCAATTTTGGAAGTGACACCTGTAGTTCTAGTTGCCTAAAATCCCTATGACAGAGTTGGGAGCTAACAAAGACCCACAAGGTCCTAACAAAGATCTGACATATTCTGTATTTCCCCAAAGGGCAACTGACTCTTTAGTTTATATGATAAAAGTGAGAAGACAACAGCTTATTCAACTACAACAAATCTAACTTCTAGGGTGAATCACTTGCAAGTTAAATCGCTAGTCAAGTTAAATAATAGGTGACATATCAAAAAAGATGGATAAGACATACTTCTACATATAAACTATATTTGGTGGAGGACAAATGCACTCTAAAATTTAAAACTGTTATATCACATACAAAACGTACGAAAATCTTAATATGATAAACTAATGTAACATATCTAACATACGACTAAACAAAAGCTCTGTCCTTTAGAAACTATCACGTCAACTTGTTGCTACCATCCCTAAATACTAAAAAATTACCTTCATTCTCAAAAAGTGGCAAGATTTGTGGCCGTCACTAAGGGTGTGTAAGCATTTCCATTTAAAATTTTCTATTTTCAGGGTTTTATAAAAGCTATAAAAATTCTCTCCAAGCTGAAACTTGGCAAACAAGAACTCAGCATGAGGACAATTTTTTAAAAGACTAAATTTAAAAACAGTATGTTCATGTACTTTTTTAAGCAATAAGAGGACAAAAAAGGAGAGAAGTTTTTTAGGTTTTGGTTGCCTTTTTTAAAAAAAATCTGCATTCCTTAGGAACTAGTTTGTTTTTAAAAATGAAAATTTGCAGACTATAAATTCAAAGCTTGGCCTTGTTTCTTCATGAATTTGACATAAATGAACATAATCTAAAATGGACCCTATCATAAAGAGAAGAAATTCATTGTTCTTAGACAACGATTTCTAGAAATAACTGTATCATTCTTCCCTCTAAAATGAATGTGAAAAATAGAAAATTATGCTTCATGTTTTTTTTTTTGGAGCTAAAAAATTCATGTTCATGAGTGAAAAAGTTCAATGAATCACCATAATATTTTTGGCCAGAAAATACTATATATTTTATCAGTCTCCATCACTAGCTACTATATATACACTGTCTCTTATACACATCTAGATGTGTATAAGAGACAGTATATATATAGTTACACATGAATATTTTATTTATTTGGCATTATCTATCATACTCTTAGATTTTGGTCAAAACTTACTCCATTAAAGTTTGTGTGTGCATATATTGAATTCCATAAATACATGGTCATGTAAGACTACTGCATACTTGCCTACAAAAACATGTCTTAAATATATGTCTTAATGGGACTAGTTCACTATTGCAGAAAAGACATATCAATACACATGTGAACTTTAATTACTGTTTCATCTCCAAAAACATTTAACTGCTTTTTCCCAAGTACTGTTATGGGGAATGGGAATGACACAAAAATGAATAAGGCATGGGACCTGTTCTTAAGCCATTCAAAATATTGTGGTGGATCTAACCACATAAAATGTAAAATACTTGTACCCACACCTTCTTATAGAAAGCAGCTACAAAAATATTTTCAAAAAAGATTGTTTCAGTTTGCCTATTCTCTTACTTCCATCCTTTTGGAAATATTTGAAATGTAGGCAGACACTCATAATATTACATATTTGAAAAGAAATTAAATTGAACTTTTGTAAGTATCATGTAACTAACATGAATTCAGTTGCCTTAAATCCATGTAATAAACATGAAATACCAATGTCAACAAAATCCCAAATGGCAGCATAAGGGAGAATGATTGGTGTTTCTTCTTGCACTATAGTTCCAAGGCCTTATATTTTTGGGTAACATTTTCATTTTAAGTACCATATTTGGTTCTTCCATCATTTACATCATGATCTCATTCGTGAACGTGATGTAGTTTACAATTAGGTCCTCATACCTTAGACTTCTTGTGAAGAAAAAAAGTAGACAAGAAGTGCCTCTTTGTGTGAGTAATGTCAGTCTTATTTCTATCCATTCTAAAGGCTTTTACTTAACAGAGCGAGGGTTGGTAAATTATGGTTCCTGGGCCATATACAGCCAATGTCTATGTTGTAAGTATGGGTTTACTGAAAACCAGTAATATCCATTCATTTACTTATCGTGTATGACTACTTTCATACTACAATATCACAGTTGAGTTCAGAGATACCATGTGGCTCAAAGACTAAAACATTCACTATAGAAAAGGTTTATAAACCCCGGGGCAAGAAAACTATTTCTAGTTTTCTCATAGTTCCTTTTTCAAGTCAGAAATCAGAGTCTCCTGATCCTCTCCATGGCACAGTCCTATATTATAGGTGTCTTCTGTTGACAGTGTCCTGTGATAGACATATATGTTTAAGTTGTATATATAAAGAGCTGTGTGAAAAAAATAAAAATGATACACAATTATAGCTAGAGAGTCAGATTATGGCACACAAAGGTTTCTCTGTTATGACCTAGGTAACAAAAGCCTATACATTCTCTTAGTGAACCTGAGGAGTATTCACACGGTGTCTAAGATAAACAATGTCATCGCATCATAGTAGATTAAGTGTAATACACATCCTGAGACATTTTATCCAGAAATGCCTATTGCAGGACATATTTGAGTCTATTCTTCTCCCAATAACTGAGAGAATTGACTCCCTTCTCTAAGATGCTCTCTTGTTTGATTTATAAGAACAATATTCACTTTGGAAAGAAAGAATTAAAGAAGATATGGTCCTATGTTCAAAAACTCACTATTTTTAACAGCCTATAAGCTTATTCCCCAAACCTAGTTTTAGGTGGGAGTCAGTATAACACAGTAATGAGGGGATTTCTGAGCTACACTGAGTTGAATCCTAGCTCTGCCACTTGTCAGCTGTGTAATGTTTCATGATTACTCGATGTCTCCATTTTGTTACCTGGAAAATGGGAGTAATGTCACTATACCTCTTTTATTAGATAAAGGCATATATTTGTTTTATTAGATAATAACATATAATTAAATGTAGAGTACATATTTTCTTTTCTTTCTTACCCCATAGTCTATCCGAAGATGTTAGCACTTTTAGTAGTTTTTTAAATGTATAATGAATTATTTTTAAAATTTCCTTGAATTATTAGTAGAACTAAGCCTTCCATGCAACAGATATTTTGTATAATAAAATGAGCTTACCATACTGACACCATTTCTCATTCATACAAATTAGATTAATTTTGCAGTGAACATGACACAATTTCAAATACTTCAACCCTTCAAATAATCTCAAGACATAAAAAAAAAAAAACAAAAAACAAAAACAGTTTAATAACTAAAATTATTTCTTAGGATAGGATAAGAAATGACTGTGGTTACAAGCTGTCATTAGTATTCTTATGTTCAAATGTACGACTTCTACCATCACAAGATCTTTATAGTGCCATATGTCAATTCCATTGTAGAAAAAAAGGATACATTTTGATGGTTTTTAAAAATGTTTTTCCTGTATGACAAAGACTATTACCACCTAAGACTAGAAAGGAACCTCCAGAGATGATCAAGTACATACTTAAGATAATTAAGATGGTATATACTGTATAAGAAAAATTTGTTGAGGACTCAAGAGAAATGAAGCAACTTTCTCAGGGTCACAGAATAAGTCGGGGAGAATGATACCCAGAAGAGAAACACATATTCATTGTCCAAATTCTTTTCGTTACTCTCTGTTATCTAAATATTAATCAGATCTTCATGGAAGCAGTGGAGATCTGGTTTTCTCAAAGACTAAACTGCTCTTTGGGAGTCATCCAAGCAGATTCAAAAACTTAATGCAGTAACATTAACAAGTACAGTTAAAAAGTTAGAATTAGCTCACTATTTAATGTGGAAAGAATTTAAGAACCTGAGATTACTCGAACCTGTGCATTTTGCCATGAAACATAAATTAAATCAAATGCCAAATCTCTTTTTCCTATGACTTTAAATGTCATTAGTTTGGCATGTAGCATTAATAAAAACAGACAAATGAATGTATTTTTAAGGCAACTAACCTAAATCAGGACATAGTAAATCCATTAATAAACTTACATTTTCTAAATAGATGACTTAGTATTTCATGTTGATAATACATTAAAAAATATTTTGTAATTGTAAGAAGTTACATTCTAAATGCTCTCATAATAGTTTAGTAATAAGCTAAAATTAAATCATGTTGTGGTTTAATAATATTTATTAAAGTAATAAAAGAGAATATGCATACCTGCACCCACAGGGTCTTAAGTTATCATGTAAAATATGATAAATAAGTTATCATGTGAAATATGTAAAATATTGACTGCTAACTTTAGCTGGGTAGACATTAAATGGTCCTTGTCAGTTGGCATCCATTATTTTGATTTTGTTCGCAAAATTCATGACAGACTAAAAATCAGTTTTGGTTCTGAGGCCATTATCTTTAGTTTGGTTTTCTCTGATTCCCTGAAAACATTTTAAAGTATTCCCAATGATGTTGTGCAGGACAAATAAACTCATCAATTATCCTTTTAAAAAATCCATCATTAAACTGAGCATACTAGAGTACTACATGAGCTACCACATATACCACTAAAACTACAGTCATTAACAAAATTGTATATAAAATGAGGCGAAAAGGAAACAAAGGCAATGAATACTTCTTATAACCAATGTGTTAACAATGTTACATTAAGATCGATTTTTAAGAAAATTATCACCATAGGCATTTAAAAAATATCTAATTACAGAATGTATAAATCTTGCCATAGGTACTGAAATTACTTGAGCTTCCTTTGTACAAATAAGCAAATGAACCTAAAGTGTTCACTAATGAACTTTAAGTGTATTTCATACTCGTCTCTAAATTTTGTATTGTTGTATATTCTTCTAGTCCATATTTCTAAGAAATTTAAGTCAGTAACTTTTTAACCTGATGTCACACAATGTGAGTGAAAAAAATTGATATATTTTATGAAAATCATGTTGAAATCTTTGGAAAGATGCAAAAAGCACAAGTTGCCATAAGATTAATATTAGTTTGGATATGGAAGATATATATATGTAATGTATA
>NW_012102465.1:803392-819606 GCF_000951045.1 Mandrillus leucophaeus | reverse complement strand
ATATAGACCAATGGAACAAAACAGAGGTCTCAGAAATAACACCACACATCTAAAACCATCTGATCTTTGACAAATATGACAAAAACAAGAAATGGGGAAGGATTCTCTAGTTAATAAGTGGTGCTGGGAAAACTGGCTAGCCATATGTAGAAAGCTGAAACTGGATCCCTTCCTTACACCTTATACAAAAATTAATTCAAGATGCAATAAAGACTTAAATGTAACACCTAAAACCAGAAAAACCCTAGAAGAAAACCTAGGCAATACCATTCAGGACATAGACATGGGCAAAGACTTCATGACTAAAACATCAAAAGCAATGGCAACAAAAGCCAAAATTGACAAATGGGATCTAATTAAACTAAAGAGCTTCTATACAGCAAAAGAAACTATCATAAAAGTGAACAGGCAACCTACAGAATGGGGAAAATTTTTGCAATCTGCCCATCTGATAAAGGGCTAATATCCAGAATCTACAAAGAGCTTAAATTTACAAGAAAAAAACCCCAAACAACCCCATCAGAAAGTGGGCAAAGGATATGAACAGACACTTCTCAAAAGACAACATTTATGCAGCCAACAGATACATGAAAAAATGCTCATCATCAGTAGTCATCAGAGAAATGCAAATCAAAACCACAATGAGATATCATCTCATGCCAGTTAGAATGACGATCATTAAAAAGTCAGGAAACAACAGATGCTAGAGAGGATGTGGAGAAATAGGAACGCTTTTACACTGTTGGTAGGAGTGTAAATTACTTCAACCAATGTGGAAGACGGTGTGGCAATTCCTCAAGGATCTGGAACTAGAAATACCATTTGACCCAGCAATCCTATTACTGGGTATATACCCACAGGATTATAAATCATGCTACTATAAAGACACATGCACACGCATGTTTATTGTGGCACTATTCACAATAGCAAAGACTTGCAACCAACCCAAATGTCCATCAATGATATACTGGATTAAGAAAATGTGGCACATATACACCATGGAAAACTATGCAGCCATAAAAATGGATGAGTTCATGTCATTTGCAGGGACATGGATGAAGCTGGAAATCATCATTCTCAGCAAACTATCACAAGGACAGAAAACCAAACGCCACATGTTCTCAGACATAGCTGGGAGTTGAACAATGAGAACACATGGACACAGGGCGAGGAACATCACACACCAGGGCCTGTCAGAGAGTGGAGGGCTGGGGGAGGGATAGCATTAGGAGAAATACCTAATGTACATGTCAAGTTGATGGGTGCAGCAAACCAACATGGCTCATGTATACCTATGTAACAAACCTGCACGTTGTGCACATGCACCCTAGAACTTAAAGTATGATAATAAAAAAAGAAACTGTTATATATACATTTTATATATAATACATCAATTTTTTATATGTGATATATATATTACATATATGTGATATATATATCACTCTATCAATAATATTAGAAAGAATTCTATCAATAATAAAAACAAGTAAAACAGGATTTAAAAGTTTAACCGTTGCTTAATATCATTCTAACCAACTGTGGTAATTGCAAAGATGACACATTGACTTGTCATTTTCATACATATTTTGTCATTTGATACAGCAAACTTAGAAGTAGGCAAGGTAGTATGGTTAGTACCATTCTGGAGTGTAGGGGGCAGACGTTCATAGAGGTTAAAGAGTATGAAAAAGGTATCTTGAGGCTCAGACTGAAACACAGTTAAGCTTAATCCCAAACCAGTGTTCTTTTATTATATAACACTATCACCAAACAAACACATAAAAACATAATAAAACACTCTTATACATATTTTATAATTATGTGAACAATTAGTAGAACTAAAAAAGTAAAGGGTAGAGGGGAAAGTCCTAATGCATCCTTATTTTTGCAAGGAGTGATTAGTGGTTAAAAAAAAAATTCCTTTTCTGGAATCTTTGATATATACATTGTTAATGTAAGAAGTAATCTGGGGCGATTTCTTGCTTTTTAAACAAAATATATGGTTGTTCATCCAAATCTAGAACATTTTCTGCTTTGATGTTTCTAACAAATTGTTTTAAAATATAAAATCTCTGCCTTTCCATAATCTTCAAATTGGAATTGCCAATCTGTACTCACTGAGTTCTTATTATCATTTAGATAGATATCCTAATTACTTTCTTATACAAATCATGCAAAGCTTCACTTTTAGCAAGCCCCTGAAAAGCTTTGCATAAATACACACCTTCTCTGGAAGGTACTTTAACTAGACATGCCTCTTAAGACTGTATGAAGAAAGTACAGCTATTACAAGTAGATCACGGTAGTTGGGAACTTATTCCTCATGCAATTTTTATACAACAATTATTAAAATGACAGAGAGAGAGACAATGAGAGACGATGCCAAAGGATGTCATATGGGTTCTGCAGGGCTAATTAGTAACATTAAAATAACATTATAACAACAAAAATTGTTGTGAAAAGAAGTTCCTATGATTCAATATGCAGAGGAAAAAAGTCAGATTAATGGTATGAATTGATGTTATGATATACTAAAAATTATGTCTTTCTGCATGAAAGAAAATAACTTTAAAGCGTAGCTGGCATCCTACCCATGTTAAAGTTTAAAGCTCCAAATTCTGATTTCTAGACTATGTAGGAGAGACCAAAAAGTCACCTGGCAATCTTTCATCAATCTCAAACCTTTGTCAGTTTGACTCCAGGCTCTCTGCTCTTGATCATGACAAAGTGGCCTTGATTGTTGCACTGTTTGACACTTTCAATCCTGGTTGACTTGGTTTGTTTGATAATTGCATTTGTGTTAATTTTGACTATTACTTAACTATGTAGTAAAACTTTTAAGAACCCATACTAAAACTGGATCCAGTAGAATTCTTCAGCAAGCCACTGTGATGTAGGAAAGGCTTCCAAACATCAACCAGGTGTAAGGACAGGAAAATGAAGGGCCAGAGGTCATTCCCAAGAAGAAACTTTCCAACATGCCCAGCACTACACAATTCTTGGTAGCAGAAGTGCAACAAGGCTTCAGATTCACAGAGCCCTAAGTTAGCCTGTGGAAAATGTATCCAAATCTTACAGTATATATGCAAGAAACCTGATGGAAAGTGTTTCCAAATGGAATGACAATACTATAAATTTAAATCACACACCAATAATGAGTTGCAAAGTTAAAGGAAGCTATTCTATAACATCGAAAATAAAAAATATATTTTTATTATTCCAGGCTAAAGCAAAAACTATTCTCACTCTAGAAAATATTACAAAAGTCTCGTCATACGATTAGGTAATCAAAGAGCAAAAATACAAAAATGTAAGAGAAAAAGATTATAGAGATTATCAGAAAGATAATGAACATAAATATTATGCTACTTTTCTGGGTTTTCATGATAACTGTGGTATTTGTTAAAATTTAAATTCTGTAATTTGCTGTGACTTACTTTCTCATTCTAAACAAATATTGCTTTTTGGCCTAGTGGTATATCCAAAATTATGAATTATTTTTCCTAAAGTGGGGCTTCCAAATTTGGTAAGTTTTCAGCTGCAGAAAACTTGGATCAACCTTTATAGATGTTCGTGTAAATGGAGAAAGTTATTAGGGACAGTAGATATACTTATCAAAGTTAAAGAAACTCTGTACGGCATAGCTCTGATCACTTTAAAAAAGAGGTTAGAAGAGTAAAGGTGATACTTCCTCTGCAATGCCTTTTGCCAACATCGAACTAAACTGTCAGAAATTTACTTCTTCTCACATAACATCAACAGATACAAATCAAATGCTCATATACAGTCATATGTAAAGTATGTTGGCCATGCACATCACTTGCCTTTTACAATTGTCAAGCTTATCCATCTCATGTGCTATTATACAACACTTTCCTATGCATTTTCCTAAAGGCTACCCTTTAATAGCCTTTAGGAAGGGACCACTTTAATATGTGTGCAGTAGTTATACATGTACAACAACATGATGCGATGAAAATTCCATTAAAATTTCTTTGATGTATTATCCTTATGGTAATATTTTACAACTTTTTTGCCTGCTATTTTTTGTTTTCCGTATTAACTTATAAGTAGTATTTTCAAGGACAGTAAATTGGACAAGGGAAAAAGCAAAAAAGCAAACGTGTCATTAAAAAAAATGATGTTTTAGTTATAAAGGCACACATTGTGTAAAATTAAGTAGAAACACATCCTTCAGATGACTATAACTTCTTAACAATATTATCAGGAAGGATTTACCAACATAAGTGCTCATTGTAGTAATCTTTTAAACTTAAATTTTTAATCAATTTTGAAATCCAGTATGTAAATTTGAAATATGTTTCCTTTAGAAATCATGTCCCAGTTAATGGGTTGGAATAAACTAGAATCTAATAAAAAGATTATCTTTCAAAATAATTTATTTAGTGACTCAAAGTCCATTTCAATGGATGATCATTGGATTAAAAAATTAAGAGCTGGAATTTTAAATTATTTATATATTGTGTTTTTTTTTCCCCAGTGTATTTAATACACAATAGATGTGGTGCCAACAAAAAAACTACTAAATTATTTGGTCAGGAAATTCAGGATACATAAAAATATTTTCTATATTATAACTTTAAATTCAAAAGGTTTTGTCCCATATTGTGCAGACAACATTAATACCAATACGGAAAGAAATAAAAACTATGCAAAATAAATTAAAAGGTCTTGTTTAAGTCTATATTTACTAAAAACATAAGATTACAGAGTGAAGTTCTATGACAGTTCAAAAGAAAAGAAGAATTAATTATATTGAATATAATGTTTTTCCAAAACTCTAAAATATAAATTGCTAAACAAAATAATCTAGAATATGCTTTTCAAGAAATGCTTTTTGTAAAATTCGTAACTATATTTTGGCAGTAACTCTCAAAATTTCTAGTTCCCATTTAATTCCATCTAAAATACTCAACTCAGCAAAAAGGGAAATAAGCATCTAGATTCTAGACACTGATTCATATACACACCTCTTCACTGTCAATGTAATCATAATTGTTTTGCAAATTCATCAACAGATGACATGGAACCACTTAAAAAAAAACAGCATTAATATATGTCCTGATTGTGATTGGCAGTGTTAATTACATGAGGTTTTTATCCTGTCAGCAGTTTCAAGACAATTATCCTTAGGTTTAAGTTCCAGGAATGCTCTGTATGTATACATACACATATATTTTGTGGCCTAGGAGATCAGAAGAAATAGGCTAAAGAGCAATGAAAGTACAGAAAAAAGAAATAACATAAAACTGGGTATTTTCCAGCTCATCTCACCTCATTTATCTTTCAGCTCTTCTCCCTACAGCTTGCTATAGATTCTTGGTTAAAGCCATTTAGCCTCTTGGGAGATGAACTAGATGACAAGTATAATCTACTCAGTAGTCAAACTTGCTGTTTATGTAGGCTTTGAAAAACTAATTTTAACATGAATATTTTTAAGATGACATCTAATATTTTTCTCTGTTAGCACTGCTATGAAAAATTATGCAAAACTTGAAAATTAGGCAAAAAATAAAAAGGAGGTGGCATGTTCTTTTAATATACCCTAGGGACTATTTGACAGGCTCACAAAAGGATTATTTAATTACCTAAGGGAATGTACTTGTGTTTGATTTTGCTATTTACTATTAATTAAAGTCTTAGATTCTGTCAAGTTACATGTTAAGTTTCTCCCCAAAAGAAATGATAACCTCAAAGGTTAATGTTCCATTACCTTATTGGACAGTATTAGCTTCATAATGTCACATTCCTCTGATTTTCCTTTAAAGCAGTTTTTCCATCTCACTATTTTCCTTATTAATGAGTTAAATTTTTAACATATGTTTATTCTATATTTGTACATGTGTGACGTTTCAAACCTTTTCGTAACTATTCTTGGACAGTTTTGGAGGTTCCATGCTTATGCCGCCCAGAAGTGACTTACCTACTAGAAATATTTAAGCAAAGGCACACTTTTCTTTGGTCCTAGGAGTCAATTCCAAACAACAGAACTTAACAGTATTAGAACTTTACCTTCCGTAAGAGTTCTCTATTTCTCTTTCTTATCCTAACTGTGTTTGCGTTACTATTTCTGGTTCCTAGCCTACTCGTTTGGTTCTTCTTCTGGTGTGCACACAGCAAATAAGTTATTGCTGGTTGGTGACTGCAATGATAGTGAATCCACTGCTGACCATTTGGTGATCTCTAACTACGATTCTCTGTTATTCATTGAATGAGAGGCAACAGAGATTGTATTTTGTAGTTTCTTGTATTGAGTTGTTTATGCAAGAACATATTTCAAACTCATGAAAAAAAAGAGATGAAAAATTTCACATTTGAACCAGTGAGTTTTTGTGTTTGTTTACTCTTGACCCAAGGCTGACGTTGAAGAATCGAAGCTGAAAGCTCTGTTTCTGTGTTTATTTAATTTAGAAAAGACTTCATCTCTCACTGTAATTTTCAGATGTTTTCCTGTATCTATGATGTGTTAATAAATTGTACAATAATATCTCTAATAATGAGTTCTGTTATGATTGCCTTAGAGAGGTTAATAAACACATTGATCTAATGTTTCCAGAATTCAAAAAAAAAATCAAAAACACCTGAACTTTCAAAATTTAAATGCGCTAATACTTTATTTAAAAAATAGCTATCTTTATAGAAGATACAACCTCAGAGCACTTTTGAATAAGGACATAAACCAAGTTTATGTAATTGAGGTAAATATTCAAATTACTATGACAGTTTTGATAATTTTGGTTTGAAAACGTTATATAGCTTTCCTTGAACTTTCCTTGATTTTACCAATATTAAGCAAATTCCAAGATTACGAATATTTTTAAAATAAAATTTGGTTTGATGTCCTCATGAAGAGACTAACTAATCTAAACTTTTAAACGTATTTAAAAGTTCACTGCTAACAACAATGTTGAGCACTGAGAAAGACATAAAACTATGAATTCAACCAAAATATTTTTATATCAACAATAGTTATGTGCTGTAGTTTGTCAGGTTACACGTAACTAAGTCAATTTAATGGATCATTTTTAGATAACCAGTGAATTTTTAAGGAAGATGGGGTATTGACAAATTAATCACCAACCTATTAGAATTATAGCATGGCTATATCTTTGAGTAATTATAAAATAAGTACTTTTCCCACAATAATGAAGTGTAATATCAACGAGTATAACTGTAGGAGAATGTGTGACGGCATTTAAGAGTTTTGCATATCTGTAATGATAGTTTTGCATATCTAAATGATAGACATATCTCAAACATCTACATCTTAGCTCTCTCTATTATAATTCATACAGGTGCTCCAAACTTTATACAAGCAATGGGGGAGGAAAGTTCAACTGTGTAACTAAGTTAAGGATTATGTACTTTATTTGTCAAGTGGAAATTTTTAAAAAAAGTTTTCAAAATAAAGAGTCTGTTTGCTGTATAATATGCAAAGGTATAGTGAAAGATAAAACTTGAGTGAGTACAAGTTGTGTAAGAGGTGAGAGCTGGCTCAGTTTGATAACACCAGAAAATAATGAGCCTGAAAGGAAATAATGAAATGTGTGAAATTTTGGCAAGTTGATAGACTTATTCATAAAATAATATCAAAGAAAAGAGAGCATGTAAATTCTTTACTACTACATATTATGTTAATGTAAATTAGACATATTTTTAATAACTGTTAAAATAATACATTGGTCTTAGAGCATTTAGTCTGTGCTCAGCAAAAATTAGTAAAATTTTACGTTCTGTAATAAATTCAGATAACAGGGATTTGGTTTACTACCATACATTTCTATACTTTGAGTTTTTGCTTTTTTTTGTTGTCTTTGTTATGTTCTTGATTCTGAAAGATCTACAGTTCATAGCAATCATGTTACTTCCATGTTGATTTAAAAATGTGCATTGTCCTTCTGATTTTTAAGTAAGATAGGGTATCGACAAATTAATCACCAACCTATTAGAATTATAGCATGGCTATATCTTTGAGTAATTATAAAGTAAGCACTTTTCTAAACAATTAGCCAAGCTATTGTTTCTAGGCACTTTGATCCTATTTGAATCACACAAATCCCCTGTGATAAACCTTTTGATTTTGCTTTTCCAAGATCAGATACTAAGTTTAGGGGAGAAAAAAAACCTGTTCTCAGAGAATCCCAACATATCCCAAAATATACCATTAAGTGCAAGCTTTGCTCTTAACAGAAATATACAAGAATTGTAAAGGACAGGGAAAGGCAAGAGGCTTAAAAGGTTTCAATAATTTTGATAAATCAGAAGGGCTTAAAAGGTTTCAGGTAGTTTCATAAATCACTAGGAGGGATCCAGAAAAAACAGTGTTTGATCTCCCTTCCGTTAGGAAGATGCATCATGGTAAAACTTGGGGTATGTTTAAGGCTATGCTTTTCTTTTCTAAGGTAGTTATGAACATGTGGGTACCTGTGAAAGTTTAGTATCTGGAAATCAATTCCCTTAAAACTATCTATATAAGAGCTTGCAGTGAGCTGAGATCACTCCATTGCACTCCAGCCTGGGCAACAGAGCGAGACTGTGTCTCAAAAAAACAAACAAACAAACAAACAAATAAAAAAAAACTATCCATATAAACCATCTGGAAAGCTGTCTCAAACTCTAGGCAAACTCGCATTTAAAAGCCTTCTGATTAATCCCTAAATTCCATTCTGAATATTTAAAGGTTTCTCTGTAGTCTGAGGCTTTAATATATCGCAAAGCCAACCTGAACAAAAGGCTACCTAAAAGAGCATCATGATAACAATATCCGTTGATACATGGATTAGTCTCCAGCTAAGGCTTGGCTGTCAAAAGGAAGCTTTCTTTCCAGTCCATCAATTGAGTGTCAGGATTGTTACTCAAATCAAGTGAATTGTAAAAAATTCCTGGCCAACTGGAAGGCTGAGAAGGTTATTGCTAAAATCAAGATATAGAAAAGAAACTCCCATTCTCTTTCCAAAATAGTTTTAAGACTAGCTTAGCCTTCATGAAAAATAAAAGAATACAATCTATCAGGACATTATTTCACAACATTTTTACAAACAAAAACTCCAGAGTCCAGAAAATTGTTTTTCGGTCAAGCTTCTTAAAAACTATCCATAACTGAATTTATTCAATCATTTCTATGATAGTGTTATTGAAATAATAAGATAAGTGGGTGAGAATGTGTTTTACTTCCCCATACAGATGCTAAATATGTACATTAAGAGACAGATTTGGCTTTAACTGGTCGCTTTATTGTCTGCTCTTCAGCAATAATTGGCATGTGCTGATAGACTACCGTATTGTCTCGTACCACAAAACACTCATAATTCTAATTTTTGTCTCGGTTGCAATGACAAGTCTCACTCTGTTGCCCAGGCTGGAGTGCAATGGCGCGATCTCAGCTCACTGCAACCTCCACGTCCCAGGTTCAAGCGATTCTCCTGCCTCAGCCTCCTGAGTAGCTGGGATTACAGGCGTGTGCCACCACTCCTGGCTAATTTTTGTATTTTTAGTAGAGACGGGGTTTCACCATGTTGGTCAGGCTGGTCTCAAACTCCTGACCTCGTGATCTGGCCACCTAGGCCTCCCAAAGTGCTGGGATTACAGGTGTGAGCCACCACGCCCGGTATTTTCTTCTTATTTCTAAGAGTACCATCAGAAAAGGCACATGCCATTTGTATTAATATCAACTCTCCCTCTGAAATGTAAGTCTGTGGTAAACAAACAATAGAAAGTTCTAAAATAATATAAAATGGCATTAACATAGTGCTTCTTTGAAAAAAAAAATTGAATAATGTATGAATGCAATTAAATTAACTGTCTTCAATAAACACCTTAATATTGGTCAGCATAATTTTACATAGCCAACACTGTGATCAAAGTTGCTTATAGATATATGTAACACTATAATAGTGGTTATAATGCCATTCCAAAATTTATAATTTCTTGAACTTTTACAAAGATTTTAGTATGGCTGCTAATGAAGGAGCCATTCGTTCAAACAACTCTGTCCTTTAAAGATTGTTTTTTGTCAGTATGTAGAAGCACATCTTTTAAAGACAAAAATGTATTTATTTTTATCTTCACCAAGTCTTTTGAAAGCACCTGATGCATTTTATTTGAACAAAAAAACTTTCAATTTTACCAGAAATGAAGTATCTTATGGTTAGATCTTCTGGTATACTCTGGATTTAGTGACAGCAGATCAGTTCTCCCTATGGACTGTATAGTAAAATTTCTCATGAGATACAGAAAACCTACCAGAGAAAAATGCCACCAATTCAATGCCCTACAAATTGAATTTGAATGCAATTTTAAGTACTTCTAAATTCAGATAAAGTAAGAATTTGTCTACAGTATAGAGAAGCCAGGAAAGAAGAAGCTGTATTTTATCTCTATCAGGCTCACTCAGCGTTCGACATGGTGGTGTGAAGATTATCATAAGTACCATGTATGCCAGTGTATAAAATATTTCATCCTAAACAATGGTGGTGATGGGAGGACAGGCACCAGAAAAAAGCAACAGGAATGTATTTAATATTTTATGGGTTAATATGTAGAATGGTAATAACCATTCTCAATTTGATTATTTAGCAGATTCCTGAAAACTATAGCGTTCATTTTTATTAACACCTTAGTAGTATGGGAGAGTGGTTAGAAACAAAGCTTCTGAATACAAAAAGATAATGCAACAGCAACACTTATTCTTCTTTTTATATTGTCTTCACAGCTATTTCTAAAACCTGGATGCAAAGCACATATTCTATAAATTGTGCTACCATATTGGACAGTACATATAGAAAATTTCCAACATCACAAAAATTTCTAAGAGTGCTGAAATGTGGAAGAGTTTAAAGTAGTGGAAATCTATACAGGATTTCACTTGCTTAGTATCACCAATAGAAATAATTTAAAAACAACAATGATGGTGTGTTAAGCAAATCTTTCAGCAAAAATGGTAGTGATACCACTGGCAGAGTACATGCTGAAAAATAATGTCGAACAATAAATTATTTGCAAACATTTTACACTGTGGGAAGAAAGGCAGAACACAGTATCAAGATAAATCAGGCTAACATGAAAACATGTAAAATGATTAAGAGTATTCTGAGTCTCGAGATCAGCCTGGTCAACATGGTGAAACCTCATTTCTACTAAAAATACAAAATTAGCCAGATGTAGTGGCAAGCGCCTATAATCCCAGCTACTTGGGAGGCTGAGGCAGCAGAATTTCTGGAACCCGGGAGCTAGAGGTTGCAGTGAGCCAAGATTACGCCACTCGCACTCCAGCATGGGTGACAGAGCGAGACTCTGTCTCCAAAAAAAGAAAGAAAAAAAAGAAAGAATGTTCTGGGTCATCTACTCAAACTGGTAATGCTGGTAATACTAGAATGGACTTAATGTGGGTCTAGTTTTCTAAAACCTGAACATGTTTGAACTAGTAGGTAACACATTAAAAAAAAAAGTATTATTATTATCTTTCAACATCCTAAATCTGTTGTTTCATTCTTCTATTTTCCAACAATATAATACATTTATAATTTGGACAAAACCAAAAATGTTAGAAAGGGACTCAATTCTGAAAGCAAGAGAGAAGAGAGAGAGAATACCTAAGTACTGGAAATTTTAAAACAACAAAATCACAGTTAAAAATCACAAATTCATGCCTTATATAGGAAATGGCAATAAGCTATGTGCTAAAGACAAAATATTAGTTCTTGTACATTAGAAAAGGGATCCCCAGACTGTCCTGCCTTAAATTATGTGTCAAAGAACCAGACTATTTGTTTCTACTAGCAATAAATTAGATAGTCACATAAGGATTAATTACAGAACTGACCCCTGAAACACTGCCAGTAGCCCAATTTTGAACAATAACTCAAACTTGGTCTCCTACCAAGGAATTTTTAGTAAGGAGAATCCAAATGGTTTAATTTCTAGGAGAGATACACTGATGTGAGGATTCCTTTTATAGATTTTTTCCAGCTACTTATCCACCCTCTAATATGTGTATAATCCTGTGTTTCTTTCAAGGGCCCAGCATCCTTTGGGAACATAAGACTGTGTAATTTATATACAAGTTTTCCAGGGGATATCACGTTTCATCATAAAAAATACTGTTATTACTCACGGCTTCAAGAATTTGATAAAGAGAAGGTGTTGATTATATAAGCTGATATAAACAAAGACTTCAGTCCTCAGCCATTTTTTTTCAGTCTGACTCCGCCTTCCTATTAATTTTTAGTAGTCACTTAATCTTTATTCTCTAAGCTCTAATCTCCCAAGAAAATATGTGCCTCACAAAAGAAGGATATAGTTTAGGTGAGTACATTACCTGCTATTTTTCAGATGTGCAAAATTATATTTAATGTACAAGGTGAAATACCTTAACTCCAAATGTGTGTGAGGCTTTGTTCAGTTTTGAAATCAGAAAAATGAGTATCTGAAGATCATACTATTCCTGACAACTTAACCAATAATGTATTCAATTTCCCCAACATCTTTCATACTGAGTTCATATACTAAAAAATTAAAAAGAAAAAAACTCGGCGGCAGGATTAGAACAAATAGAATAAAAGAATAGTCATAATTCTACTCACTTCTTCACTTCGTTTCTAATGCACTAATGGGCAATTTATAATAAAACTGAAACTATGAGCTAAAGGTCTCTTTCACCAGCCAATTAAACCCTCACTTGAAAATGGTCCTGAGGAGAAAAGTCAACTTTTAAAAAGTACAGTTAATAGATGAGGATATATTTACCTCCCCAAATGCTCAGGATAATTGAGCATTAATAAAAAGAAGTCATTCTGGTATTATACTTCAGCTGACATTAACTCTTTTGAGCTAATAGGGTTGAGATAAACTGTTCCTTCCAAATAAAAATCAAACCATCACTATTATCCATTCTCAAAGTCTCAGAATCTGAGTAAGGCACCCCAAATTAGAACCTTTCTGAATCCATTACCAGGAAATGAGGACAATTTTGTTTCCAGCCATCTTAGATTTCAAGAGACAGGTAAAACCAGAAAGATCAAAGCATAATCAATTGCTTGTTCATATACCCCAAATGGAGAATTTTAAATTGGCCTGCTCTCCTTCTTGCTTACATTCTTTCTGATTTTAGCATTAAGAAGCAATCGCTGTAGAAAAAAGTTAGTGGCTTAAATAGGCACCATAAAAGACTGACACAACCTTTCTGGGAAAGTAAAACTCAAGGCTAATTATTTACTAAACTCTATAATAGTTTGCAAGCTGAGCAATTTACGTGAAAAACGTTGCTACACTCCTCTTTGTACATAACTATAAAACTATTGTGTACCTCTTTATAATAGGAAATTAGTTATAATAATGACTAATATGTACTGAGCACGTAGTCCCACAAAACATGACATTAATTTGAGTTATACGCTACCTCTCTTAATCCTCATAGCAACACTCTGAGAGAGGTTAAATAGCATTCACATAGCCAGAAAATGAGGGGGTCAGGATTACAACCAAGAAAGTATAAGTCTACACCAATAAGGAAACAAAATTTTTATTTAAATACGATTTTAAAAGATTTCAAACACACCCGATCTCGACTTTAATTTTCTTGTGTTACATTCATATGACACTTTCAACTTCACTGACCATGATTAATCCAGCTACTATCCTCAGAATGGTACTAGAAATTCTAGGGTAATAAATGATAACTGAAAAACAAAATTCAAAACTAAACCAGTAGACAGTGTTCAGATTAATCAGTAGTCTTTAACTAATCACTTTATTATAAATAGTCTCTAGATGACTTATAAAATCTCATCTAGAGGCATATAAAGATACATATATATATAGTCATTCAATTGTAGAGATGGTATTACATGCAATTATTAAGGACAAGTACTTAGTTCCCTAATATTTTATGATTCTTTTAAAAACTATTTCAAAATAGAATGTGAGGTCAACTATAATAGAATCACAAATCAGAGTAGCTAAACATTATTAGGACACACAAGGTGTACAATGGTTACAGTTAAGAACCTCACCAAGAAAATGAAATTAAGAATAGTATCACTGGCATCATCCAGTTAAACCATTAAGGAACCAATGCTATGAGCTAGAAAGGAGATGATTGAAAACTAAGCGGGGCAGTAACACAAGGAATATAAATAGGAAATGTAGATGAAAAACTGGCAGGAAATTGGCATTTGGGCTGATCGGCTACCAGGTAAGAATGAGAAGGAATAAAAGAGAGCTGGAGTGTGTTTGCAGGAGAGGTACAGAAATAGTGTACATGCCAGTGAGCAGAACTGTGGAGGTCGGGTAAGCAAATATGTAAAATCTAAGTGTAGACTTTCAAAAATTTATGGAAAGTTTTACTATGGCTTTGAAGAAGCCGATCTGAGTCAAATTTTAAAATAACAATTGCATATATAAGTTGTAGACTGAAAATTATACAATACATGTTTTCATTATTAATATTGCTTCCATGTTTTTATGCTAATTAAAAGCATGATCTGGAAATCAGTGAAAAAGATTACACTTAACAATTGATTTTATGTTAACAAAAAAAATGTGCCTTCACCGGACAGGTTATTTCAACATCTTAATGCAGTAAACATCTGTGACTACCTCTCCTGAAGAGAAAGGTTACTCTACAGAAAATTCCACACCCATTTTGCACCCCATTCATATGTATGAGAGTAGAATCATCTGCAGCGTGTTTCCACAGCATAAAATCTGTATTATATTACAGAAAGTCTCCAGTGTATTTATTTATTTTGTGCCAACAATGTCCACTATATTGAGCAGAACGATAGAAAATGAGAGGGCAACACCAGGTAGTTACTTGATAACTCTAGTTTTCAGCATCTGGTAAACCAGCATACTGTAGAGAGCATAGTTCTTAAGCATTCAGAGGATGCTAATCACACAAAACATCTAACAGTAACTGGCAGGGAAATATAAAGGTGCTTTGTGTATAGGAGATCTTTACAAAATTAAAGTGGCAGAGATGCATTAAATGAGAAAGTCCATCAGAAAGAAAGGGGTAAAGACAGAGTAACCAAAAGCTGAGACTGCATACTGGGTTCCTATGTCTTCCTCCCAATCTGAAGAACTTAATAATTTTTTTAAAAAGTTCATGTTATTAGTACCTTAGGCATTCTAATAAATCTCATAAACTGACCGTTTTGTGCGATTATTCTTTGAAGGCCTGACTTTTAATGTCATGATAACATTCCACCATGATGTACAAACATTTATTTTACCTGACCCTATTTTTTGACATTCTATAAATATCATGACATGAATTAGTAAATATTGACCCCCACATTCAGCACTGTTCTGAGAAATTTAGAGACAATAAGAGTATTGGTTAAAGACAAGACATGGTCCAGAAATTGTAGAATGTGAAGTCTTCTTGGGAGAAAATAGGCCAGTAAACTAGGGATTTGGTATAGAAAGAACACTTAATCAGTATGAGGAAACAAGTTAGCTACATAGCCCTGCGTAAGGCAAAACAAAAATAGTCCATCCTGAATGAAGTTAGATACATGTGCAAACCAATGTGAAAACATGGAGTAACACAAAGGTAGATGTAGTAATTACAGGAGAAGCATAACCCATTTGTCAGGGTTGTCAATTGCAGTAAAGAATATGTTAAGTGATTTTCATGTCAGAACAAAGAGGTCTCTAAAGAACTTTTGATTTCTTAATTTTATGAATTAACAAGATAGCTGCAAAAATGAATGATATAGGTGCCTGAGAAATTTTGAGAAGGAAAGATCAGGCCAACTGAAGTAATTGGGAAAGGCTTCCTGATAATATTAAACTGGCTAGTTCTGAACTTTCTATTAAATTAGTCAAAGTATTCTTGTAATAAAAAATGGTTGCAAATCGGGCCACTAGACAGACTAGCAAATTCAAGAAACTCGTTGATTACTGTTGAATCCATTAACTATGACCCTAACCTGGCAAGAACGTTTCAGCTCTAGGCCATGAGCTGAAGGAGGGGAAAAAGCTTCAGAGAAAAATGTTAAGAAGATAGGGGATAATTTAATATACTTTTGTGCAGAAATAAATAGATTGGTAGAAAGGAAGACTGAAATCAAAGGCTAGTGTGGAAGTCAGAAGGACCGATGAAAGGGATTAAAGAAGACAGGTTAGAAAAGAAGATGGAGTACCCTTTCCCTGTTAGGAATGGGAAGAAGCTGAGGATGCCCTTGTGG
>NW_012102465.1:799058-801206 GCF_000951045.1 Mandrillus leucophaeus | reverse complement strand
GAGTTAAACTTAAATATTTTAAACATGCAAACTCTCAAGAGGGTACCATGATTACAGGGATTAAACAACATAAAGGTTTCCTACAAACTCTAGACCTGCTTATGCCCCTTCAATATTAAATGTAGTTACATTCTGGTGCAAACGTAAAAGTAATTTTCACTTTAAATTCTCTCTGAACATGGTGCTTTAGTCTGCTTGGGCTGCCAGAACAAAATACCACAGGCTGGGTGGCTTAAACAACAGAAATAAACTTTCTCACAGTTCTGAAGGCTGGGAGTCCAGGATTAAGGCTTTGCAGGGTTTGGTTTCTAGTGAGGGCTTTCTTCCTGGCTTGCAGATGGCCACCTTCTCCCCATATGCTAACACGACCTCTACTTTGGGGAAGTCAGAGATAGAGCAAGCTCTCTTGTGTCTTTTCATATAAGCCCCCTAATCCCCATCAGACCAGGACCCTTATGACCTTAAACCCTAATTACATCCCAAAAGCTGCATCCCAAAACACCATCACACTTGGGATTGAAGCTCTAACCCCAATACCATCACACCGGAGGTTGAAGCTCTAACCCCAATACCATCATACTGGAGGATGAAGATCTAACCCCAATACCGTCACACCGGAGGTTGAAGCTCTAACCCCAATACCATCACACCTGTCTCTTATACACATCTAGATGTGTATAAGAGACAGGCATTAGGAGATATACCTAATGTAAATGACAAGTTAATGGGTGCAGCACACCAACATGGCACATGTATACATATGTAACAAAAGTATATATATTAAAAAAAAGTGAAGAGCCTTGTTTGGGAGGAATAACACAGGCAGTCAAATAAAGACCAGTAAAAGGATCGCTGAGCACAAGTGGAGGCATAACAGGGAATCCAGAGCATGAAGACGTCTGGTGCAGACGGGCGCTTGTTTCATAAAGGCTGAGGAAATGGAGAACGTACAAGAAAGAATGGGAGGATGTGGTCACAGATCGCCAGGGTTTCTGAGTTGCTGGTCGTAAGGGTCTGTTGTCATAAGAAAGACGAAATCTCATTTCGTAAGGGACGGCATGCTTGTGAATATCTGAAGAAAAAGGAGTCGAAGGGCTATTGACACTCACGAAGTTGAGATATTCTTAGAGAGAGATATTGGGAGAGTCACCAAACATACAAAACAATATACAGATTAGATAATCAGACCCTGAAAGATACATATTTGCACCATGATTTCAAAATATCTATAATTGGTCCAATACTTCTCAAATAAGTCTACCTAATCTAAGCAAGAAATGGAATTAAATAAGAGTGCTTTTTTTTTTTAACCATACATGGTAAATGGCGTGGTAAATAGTATAGCCAATATTTGACTGATGAAAACCGTAAGTCGGAGAATAGATGAATAACCTACAAACTAAGGACTTTTCAGGCATATTGGAGTAAATTAAAATCTACAAATACTGACTGAGGGATTACTTCAGTCAGGCACTAAGCTTGGTGTCTGGAATATGTGTGGAGAGGACACAGTCCCTGTCTTGGAAGCTCAGCATCTAGAAGGGAGATAAAGCTATAAACAACTAATTATAATATGGTGCTATTTTAGAAAGATCAGTAAAATACACAGGACAGAGTTACTCCCTAATAGTAGGCCCAACGAGAGAAGACTTCCCTTTGGACCTGAAGGGTTGAGCTGAGTTCTGAAGCATGAATATGATTCATATTGAGGCCACTCATGACACAGGTACTGTGCGTTAATTATCTTAGTACTCCTGGAGAGAAAAAGTGCTCAAAATCTTTGAGTAGTAAATGAATAAATCTGACTGGTCTGCAAATCATCAGAGAGGAATATCAGGACATGAGGCTGCATCAGAAAAGTAGTGAATAGACGAAGGGCTTTGGGTGCCACGAGGATGATAAGAAGGCAGAGAAGGGTTTTATTCAAGAGCCAAAGAGGACCATTATCAGATTTCATAAAGGTTACTCTGTTGGCAGAGTGGAGGATAGATTAGAGACAACAAACCCACAGGAAAGAAGACAAGTTCAGCAGCTATTGTGAGAGTTTAGAAAAGAGAACAGGGTCTAAACCAAAGGAGTGAAACAGAAGATAAATCAGTGATAGACAGGATATGAGTCCCAGGGGTTCTGCACTTTAACTTCTATAGG
>NW_012102465.1:767924-797903 GCF_000951045.1 Mandrillus leucophaeus | reverse complement strand
TGAAGCTCTAACCCCAATACCATCATACTGGAGGATGAAGATCTAACCCCAATACCGTCACACCGGAGGTTGAAGCTCTAACCCCAATACCATCACACTGGAGGTTGAAGATCTAACCCCAATACCGTCACACTAGAGGTTGAAGCTTTAACCCCAATATCATCACACTGGAGGTTGAAGCTCTAACCCCAATACCATCATACTGGAGGTTTAAGCTCTAACCCCAATACCATCACACCAGAGGTTGAAACTCTAACCCCAATACCATCACACTGGAAGTTGAAGCTCTAACCCCCAGACTGATGGTATTTGGGGAGCAACATTCAGTCATAACACATGGCAAAGGACTGCTGAAACAGAAAACATGTTTCACACATGCTTTGTGTCATGTAAAGACAAAAGAGACAATTCCCCAAAACTCATTCTCTTTCTTGCTTTTTTTTCCTTTTTGAAGATCAAGGTATGTTAAGCATATCAACAACAGTGATATTCAGAGAGTGGTAATAATATATGATGCTAAAATGTTTTGGAATGAGATTCAAGCAGCAGAAGAATATGGAGAAATAAACTGTATTACATAATCCTTTGTTTTTCAACTACCAGTTTACTAATAATTTGAGTAAAATATAAATACTAGTTTTAAAGTTACAAATACACTAGGAACTTCCTCTACTGCCTTCTATAAAATGAATGCTTTAGGTTTGAGGAAGTGAAAAAAAGAAGTTCTTTTAAAAAGATATCTAAAGTAAAAAACTTAGCGCATATATATAGATACATATATAGTCTACATAGTCTATATATAATGTCTATATAGTCTCTATATATCTATACATAGACTCTACATATATATGCTAAGTTTTTTACTTCAGATATCTTTTTATATACATATCTCTATATATAGATATCTATCTATATATATAGACTTTCTCTATATATAGTGTCAAGACTTTTGATTCACCTGCTTTGGATACCAGTTAAAGTTAGTGCTTCAGCTCTCATTGTTATTAACAAAACTGCAGAGCATTATAATATGAATAATATTTCAGACTCGAAAGTCTCACATTTCATGAGTGATAATTACATTGCCCACTACTACCAAAATAAATACATTCAAGAGCGCTACCATTTTCACATCATAACATAATTTGTTAAGATTGAATTGTACAATATTAAAATTAGATGATTATTACTCAAAATATAAAATTAATGAGCCAATCAATATAAAGCACTAAGGTATGTGTTACCAAAATTATTCAACTGTATACAGGTACATAATAAAGACAAAGATGTATTTTTACATAATGTAATTCATTTAATCCTAAACTTATAAGAAATAGTTTTAAAATTCTAGGTTACCATAAAAATAGTATTTCACAGGCTGGGTGCAGTGGCTCACCCCTGTAATTCCAGCAGTTTAGGAGAACGAGGCAGGTGGATCACGAGGTCAGGAGATCAAGACCATTCTGGCTAACACGGTGAAACCCCATCACTACTAAAAATACAAAAAAAAAATTAGCCAGGCGTGGTGGTGGGCGCCTGTAGTCCCAGCTACTGAGGAGGCTGAGGCAGGAGAATGGTGCGAACCTGGGAGGCAGAGCTTGCAGTGAGCTGAGATCACGCCACTGCACTGCAGCCTGAGTGACAAGAGTGAGACTCCGTCTCAAAAAAAAAAAAAAAAAAATTGTATTTCACAGCATTGTAAAATGCCATTTACATAATTTTAAAACAACTCCTCATTTTTGCCAATACTACTTCTGTATGTTCACATTTTACTCTTATTTAATTCATATAAAAGTTATCATAAATCCAGCTGGCAAATTTGCCAATCTATTCACTATCATCATCCCAGTTGATACTTTACTCAATTAGGCCTTGCATTTTATCCTAATATTTGGGACCTCAGTGAGGACTTACTAAATACAGCTGAAGTTTTTTTCTTCCCCCTTAGTGGTGAGAAATAGATGTATTTTTAATGTTTTAATAATTTAAAAATAGGAACATAAATTTGAAGGTCAGAATTTCACATACAGGGGGTTCTTCCTTTATATTCCATTTAAATAAAGTTATAAATTGCCTTAAGGGAAAACTGAATTTGTTTTGACACATTAGCAAAAATTTCCTGATCACATCACATGTCATGAATAAAATGCTGTTACAGAGCAACAGAGGGAGCTCACACATATTTGATTCTCTCCCTGTCTCTTCACTCTGGTTAGAAAAAATGAAGTTTGTTTTAAATTTTTTATTAGATGATTCCCCCACCCTGCCAAAATAAATCCAAATATATTTTTTAAATCAACAAGGAAGTTAACTACAAGTATATTCTTCCACTGTAAATCTTACATGTTGTTTTGTTTTCCTTTTTATAAAAAAAATTATCTAAGAAATGCTTCTGGAAAACGTTCATAGTTATGATTCATTCTGTTTACTATATTGTGTTAAATAAAATGTGTTCTCAAAATTATACATGTAAATGTTTGAGAATGAGAATCAAATCTTAAACATAAGCAGCCAAAATTTCACCATCAACTCTTACCTACAGAGGACTATAAAGAAATCTCATTAGCAACTACAGAAACTTAATAAGGCTAAGAAAATCACATATAACAAGCCATCAGAGAATCCAAACAACTTCTGCCATAAAACCCATAAGTTGATGTCTATGCAAAATGTATTTAAATACCATGTTTATGTATTATAATAACTTGTCTTCTGGTAATGTTTGGGGGGCCCCAAATTAGTCTCCTATAAAAAAAAAAAAAGACATGTCCTAAGACTCCAAAAGAAATTTTTAACTTAGGAGAAAATACGTATGTTAAGATACTAAAATATAATCCAAGAAATTCAACGGTTTCAAAATTGTATTTATTATTTTTCAAAAACAAAAAATCTACGCTTTGCAGAAACCTCAATGTAATAGGTAACTGAGTTGGACTTCGAGCAACTTAAAAACTGGACAATTATCCTTGCTTTTAATTTGCTCCTGGTTTAATCTCAGTCACACTGTACAGAGCTAACACTTACCCTCTAGTGTTCTACTAATTGCTTGGTGCTATGTTGACTACTGAGAATGAACCACAAGATACATCGCTGTAAACTGCAGGGAGTGCTTCAGTGATCATGAGGTTAAAATCTCCCCATCAGCAGAAAGAGAGAATTCTTTACTTAACTCAGTGGTACAAATTATTTCCAGGTGGTGATAATTATCACTTGTGGTGTTTGATATTCCGGACTTTGCATCTAAATTTATACTTGACAAGTTAAACTTTTCATCGTGTGCATTTTCCCGTAATCTCTCAACAGCCAAAGACAAGGATAGACGGATTAGTGATGGGTGAAACCAATTCAACCCAAAATGGCAACACTTAATTACAAGTCTTGTTGTTTATAATTAACTGTGTAAATCACTAACTTGAAAGTTTCTTTTCAAAGTATTTAAAACCAACTCTTTTCCCAGGGGGATTTAATACTGTATATTATTACATAGTTAAGTATTATTTTGTTTGCTGTATGAACAAGATGTGAAAATGGCACATTTTACTGACTATCTTGCTAGCAAATTTGGAAAATGTTCATGAATTGCATTACTAGCACCAACTGGTACTTCTCAGTATTTTTAGACAGTTTTTGCCTTATATATGAAAGCCATGGAAAGACAATCCAACTACCCAAATGACTATGAGTAATTTCTGAGAGTGGAGAGTGAGGGTCAAATTCTCAATTTCAGAAAACAAAAAAATGAACTTCCAAATGTATCTTCTGAGATGTATTCATTTTTCTGTGACCAATATTTAGAATAAAAAATTACTGAGAACATACTCTGTGCTAGATACCACATGCTTTCTAATATTCTAATTTAGTATTTTCTATTGTAATATTTAAAAATATTGAGAGACAAGATGACAACTCCTATTTCATTGATGATTAATCTGAGATACACAAAATGTAAATAACCTGTTAATGGCTACTGTGCCAGTAAGAGGTTACAGACCTATAGTTTGAACTCAGTTCTTCTAAATCTAAAGTTGTACTTTTTAAAACAACCTCGCCAACATAATATCAAAAAAGTAAATTATTCACTTACTTTGCGTATCCACATCAAAGAAAACCACAGGGAAAAGAAAATACAGATGCATGTGCAGTAAGTCTAAGATGCTTAAAAATGTCACATCATGTTAAACTTGAGTCAACCTAACAGTAAGGCTGTAACAATTCTCTACTTCCTGATTTGTTGCTGCATTCAGCTAATGTATTGAGGGCCTAGAATGGCTCAGATCCTAGAAATATAAGGAATAAGAAACAAAGAACCCTTCCCCAGGCTAGTGCAGGAGACCTATCAGCAAAGAGATGACTCTAACACAGCATGATAGGTTCACTGGTATAGGTTGCAAAAAGGGTTTCAAGGAAAGGTTAGCGGTTCAGGATAAATTTTATTTTAATTTCCAATGTTTTTTTTTTTTTAAAATTCTGAACTCTAACTCAATCTATTTAGCTTCAGCTATCTAATTTTTGCGCCATTTCTAAATCTTTTATGTCTAGTCCCATCCTCTACCCAGTTCCTGATTTTATTATTTATTATTCAAAAAGAACCAAATGAAAATTAAGTAGTTGAAAAGTAAAGCAATCGAATTTGAGTTGGTAGACGCAAGAATCAGCAAAGTTGAAGATAGGTCAATAGAGATAATGAAATTTGGCCAGGCATGGTGGCTCATGCCTGTAATTCCAACACTGGGAGACTGAGAAGGGCAGATTTCTTGAGCCCAAGGGTTTGAGATCATCCTGGACAACATGGCAAAATCCCATCTCTACAAAAAGTAAAAATAAAAATAAATAATCCCCCCAAAATAGCCAGGCATGGTGGCACACACCTGTAGTCTCAGCTACTCGGGAGGCTGAGATAGTAGGATTGTTTGAGCCCGGGAGCAGAGGTTGCAATGAGCTGAGATTCTGCTGCTGCTGCAGCCTGGGACACAGAGGCTGGAGTGCAGCCTCTGACTCAGGAATTATCCTGATTTTGCTGGATAATATCTGCTGTCTACATGATCCATCATTGAGAACCTGAAAGCCTGCTCCTAAGAATCATGTTTCTCTCATTCTTCAAAGTCTTTGCAGATTGTTTTTCTCTTGAATGAGAGTTGCATATGGTTTGGCAACACAACTTTCAAACTTCACACATCACCTCTTGACCGCAATGTCTCTTCTATCCCACATTCTTTTCTCATTCCTTAGAATTTAGAATTCATAATCTGATTTTATGTCTCTTGGGTTATAAATTTCATCATGGAAGAAAGCTTAACATGCTTTAGTACAAAATAGAAAAACAGCACAATGGACACATTTAACAATGATACTTGAGAATTCACAAATGTTATAGCGAAATCAGAAAGCTAGTGGGAAAGTATACTTAGTAAGAAAATGTAGTAAGACATTGGTAAATATTAAGGAATATTTTAAAGATCAGCAATATTGTAACAGAAAATAAACTCAAAACAAGCGATGGATGACTGGTGGTTGGTTCTGTGTGCCTCCTATAAATAAACCACAATAAAACGAAATGAGTCCAGGAACAAAAAAATTAGTTAGAACTTTCTATTTTTATAAAAATAAAAAGGATTCTTGAAGAAGTGAATCAAAAGATCTTGAGAACAGCACTTCTTGATCTTCTATTACTGCAGAATTCATCTTATCAGTTGACTGATCAGTAGTCAGTTAACTGAAAAAGTCAGTTACAGTGGGGAATCATAAAAAAAATATAATCACCATTTAAATCACTAATTATATTATTTAAATTAATTATTTAATCATGAATTATATGTCAAAACACATAAAATATATATTTTGGCTAAACTTTGAATTACATACCAGTTGTCTTTTTTACACAAATCTGTGCACATAATAGATCCTCTAAAATGTCTTCATTGCATGCCTGTATCAAAACAACTTATGTGCCTCATAAATATACAGACCTAATATATGCCTATGAAAATTAAAAATAAAATAAAATTTTCAAATGCTTATGATCTTTTCCCGTCTGCTACAATTATCTCACTCACGTTTAATCTGATACCTCAAGTGATACATTTTTATTAAATCTTTCTTTCTGAAGCATTCATTTTTGCCACTGAAGAGCTTTCTTTTCATTCTCAGATTTTAAGCACTTATGTACCATTTATTTACATAAGGATATTAATAAGTTCTCATGCCATAACAGGTTTGCAACAATCTCCAACAACTCTTGGTGAACATACAAGTCAACTAATAGTAGCAGAAGTGAATGTAGGTTACATTAGAGAACAAAGCCTACTATCTGAAGGTACTCAGCATGCTGTGGACATCAGATGGTGCCTTTTACCAAGAAAGTCCAGAGAGAACTGGTTACATAGGGATGGCTTAGGAAGGTTTCTTACTATACTTTTTTGATATCCATCTTTCTTTTTCACCATAGTGCAAAATTTTCAACTCTACTCTCCACTCAATACACATTAATGCTTTCATCACAAACAATAAAGAACAGAAAACTATAGCTATTCTTTATTCTAGTGTAACCAATTTTCACTGGTTATGCCAAGGCAATAGAACACTTTCACCCTTAAAAAGTATCCTCTCTAGGTAGACATACTTCCAAAATTATATCCATAATTTACTTGTGTTTTAAAATGAAAACTCAATAATTAAAAGTTAGATTCAGAGGTCAAGCATTCCGCTTGAAATCATTTGTTTTTCAGCTCTGACAGTTACATAGCCCGCCTTACATCCAAAAACTAAACTTCATTAACAGCATTCAATCTCAGGTTCCTCATTTGTAAAATGAAAGGTCAAACTAAGAAGCTACTCATCCTTAATGTACTTTGTGATTCTGATATGGATGTATTTTAAATGACCACATTCCACTTTAAGATATACTTGACACATTTCAGCCAAAATTCTTGACTGTAATACAATATTAAGTGAAATGTCAGGCATAAACTGTGCCAGAACCCTTATATCCATACACAGCAGGACCCGAAATGAGTATCACTGTACTGAATTATACCAATAAGAGAAGTTGGAGGTCAGAGAAGCCACACAGAGCCGTGCAATAGTCAACAAATGCAACTTAATGTCCTTTCCATGTCCAGAACAACTTGCCATACAGCTTCTGCAAAAGAGATTAATGGTGATAGTAGCAGCAAGTGGAAGAGAAATGCAAGATATGGAATCCTAGCCAATATTCCATTTGTAATTTGTCACATCACAGCACAATAAGAGTACTGCAATTTACTATTTGCACTGTTGGCAATTTACAATTCAAATGAGCGCCTTGATTTTTCAAAGAATGGACTGTGTACACATCAGTCAGCATGACACAAAAATGCCCGGTCAGGTTCATTTTAAATGCACGTTTTATTTGGTACTGTTAACTAATCACTATCATTACTTTTACTGTTTACGGATGCAATATTTATTAGGCAAAATGTAATTTGGAATCCTTTCTTGCACCCAAACCTAATTCATTTCCTGACTTTCCGAAATATTTATATCCTGATTAGACATATTATGTCTTTAAAGCTATTATACTAAGATGATTTATTTATTTCTAGGGGCAGTGTTAAAAAAACTACTCTCTAAAAGGAAGACTGAAAGGAAAAACGCCAGAGTGCTTTCCAGAACTTGGGAAAAAAAAAGAAAGAAAGAAAGAAAGATGGGGAGATGAGGAGAAAAAGGGACGAGGTCTAATTTAGGGCTATGGAAAAGGATTTAGGCGTCGGCCACTCCCAAGTTTGCAGCCTGCTTTTAGACTCTGACTTCCCACTATGGCCCATGGCAAGACTCTTAACTTACTTGAATCAATTTCCACATCTGTAAAATGGGGATGATGATACTCAGCTCACAGACATGTTGTGAGGATTAATTAGTGCTTGTGAAATGCTTTGAAGATGAAACGGGTTATATAAATGCTAACTATTATTATTATGAGAGGACTGCCCAATGCTATAATTACAGAGTTTTAAGTCCCACAATATGACCTACTCCGAAATAATCATAGTTCCATGAGGGAAAAGCACAAGCTAGAGCTTTCCCCTTTCAATTTATTGAACAAATACAGGGAGAAGGCTCACATTTTCTTTTTCATACTTGCAACAAGCAGAGAATCTATCCTCTCCTTAACCTTGACATAAACGATTTCAGTAAGTCACTACAGCAGTTTTGAAGCAGGTTGGTGTCCTAAGGGATGTGGAGGCCCAAAGGACAGAGGGGGAAAAAATAAAAGCCTGAGGATATTTTCAACACCACTTGAAACGCAAAGGGAAAATAAGTAAGTGGCATCGCTGTTGTTCTCTTCTGTATCACTGTTATAGGGAAGCAGGCATGGTCTTACGGAAGAGACACAGCTTCAAGGATCTCAGTTTACCACATAGAGGTGTAAAGCATTAAACTAAATTGTGGCTATGTCAGCTCTGTTGCTATTGCTACCGGGTTATTTATTATACATCCACCTCTAATATGGACTTTTATCTGTTGTCTCTTTCAAGATTAGCATCGACATAAAAATTGCCAATTAGCTTTCAAAAGATCCAATAAAATTTTTTTAATTTTTTTTTAGCCATCTGTGATTTTTCTTCTGAAAGAACCAAGTGTTTATTTTTTGTAGATTATTAGGCCTTTGGTTCTAAAATATGCAAGTGAGCATTTAAAAAATATGTATCTATATACCAAAATAAAAAGTTTTAAAAATTGACGCTAACTCTTTAGCAAATTGAAAAACGATGTCCTTATTTTTTCTTCATACAAGATTAACTTTAGCAACTTGCTTAAGCCAAAAATCTTTCTTCTTTTTATGTACCATGAGAAGGTGAAAAAAAAATGAACCAAAGCCAACACGATACTGTAAGTCAAATAAGAAACTAACTTAAATTAGCCTGGATTTTAAAACGACCCCTTCACCAGTTTATAGATCAATTACTTATCTTACATAATTCTTTGATTTGTCCTGACAAAAATAATTTAAGAAGTGATTTCTCTGAAATTGCTCTACAACACATTCGATGCTCACATCTATTTTAACATAGTATTGACAGTTCCCTTAATAATAAAACATAAAAATGCAAATATCCTAAACATTAAGACATGGATTTTAAAAACTGTTACCTGTAATTCATCAAGACAAAAGTGAATAAAAAATGTATTTAAACATAAAATAAAATCCTCCTATCACGAAATGTAAAGAACATTTCAGGCTAAAAAGAGAATAATTTTGAACCTGCGAAGTGGCATTTTTGTGAACACAAAAATGGGAAGGAAGTAGAAGAAATGAGTGGCTAGGAGGAAAGATCTAGTATGAATTCTCAAATTGCAGTCCATCACTAAGTAGCCTTATTTAACTTCCAGTCAGCCACTTGCCTTTTTCAGGCCTCATTTTCCTTATCAGGGAAATGGGAGTTATAGTAGCTATTCTCATAGCATTACTATGAGGATTTAATAAATTAAAGTATAAAAATATTTTACTTCCTGACCCTGAGGAATGTCATGAATGTGACCTATAAAATGCTGGATTGGAGGCAGGTGGAAGGGTCAGGAAGCCACTGAAATCTAAATCCTGTACCTCCCTGGTATCTGCTGAGGATGTTGCTAGGGTTATACCTAACACCACGGTGTGCAAAGCAATTCTTCCAATTACACCTAAAAATACTAACGAAAAAGCTGTATTTTATCGATTCACTCAATAAAATTAAGTCATCCAGCAGCCTACGAAAAGCCATTTCATGTACAATATTTATAATAACTTAATGTTATTTCTATCAACAAGGATTCAAACACAACCATTTTTGCCTTACATAGAGGCACTTACATCCACCAATGCTGTAACATTTGCATTAGTTAACACCCTTTCATTAATTTATTAAATCATTCTCCAGGGTAACTTCTGTAGAATTCCCAGTTTTTGCTTTCATGAAATTCTGTAGTTGATGAACCTCCAACTTTACAAGTAATTGAACTTAATTCCAGGAGAAGACGGTGGACAGAAAGGACAAGAAAAACAATAAGATATAACTTTTTTTGGTTCCCATCTTTTAATATTTTTTCTAAAATTTATACTAATCAATACCAATCATTTAAAAATGCAGGTATCTAAAATTGCAATATAAACTGGTCCTTTGAGTAAGTCAGAGAATTTTATTTGCTCATTTTTAACAGTTGTATTTTTAGTATCTTCCAAACAAAATCCTCTTTATCAATCTCATTACCATTTGCAGCTTTTCTAGGTAGTTTCCAAAGTGGATGCATGCTCATGGTTAGAAAGGATCCTTCTTGACAAAGATTTCACACTCAGAAACTACTATCAAATGCAGTCAAGCAGGAAGAAAGAATACACTGATGACCAAGTATGCTGAAATAAAGAAACACACGGTGCTGCTGTCTATGATTTCACATTAGAGTTTCTTCCACTGGTGTTAGTGTGGTAACCTATCTAATTAAACTGCATGAATTATACTTTTCCTTCCTCTATTCAGTAGCATTTTTCACTGGATGGTGGAAGACCTCAAGTTTAACAGTTAACACTACGTTTTCTTAAATATTCTCTCTAATTCCTATCTAGATAATTCGTATCTCTTCTTGACTATGCCTAAGAGCCTTGGACACTATTGTTTGCTACAATTCAATCATCTTAAAGAGCAGAAAGTCATTAAAATAGCACAAAACATTCAATGGTGTCAATTATTCTACTCTTGAAACCATCCGAAATTAAGGCCAAACTAAAAACAAATAAATAGAACTATACTATTTACTGTACTTGCTTTAAAAAGATAATATTAAAATTAGGCAGATTATTTCCTTATTCCTATTTTAGATAAAGATCCAATTCAGATTTATGAAAAACTCGAATACAACTAATGATCTCATCAGTCAAATTCATACTATCTTTTAGTTATACTGGATAAATCAATTTTTCAACATTATTTTTAGGACAAATGGCTTCACTGTTTTATTTCAAGAACAGATTCAAAGAAGTGAAAAGGCATAGAAAGTTATCTGAGTGAAATGCACACCTTGCAACTTATTTCACCATTTTGATTCTTTTATCTAAGATATCACAGAGTACAATAAAACTTGTAGATAACATAAAACAGTTTATAATCTGAAAAAAAGTATATAATAATGGAATTACAGTGTCTTTAATTATTATCATCCCTCACCTAAAGAAAAAGAATACCTTTTCAAATTGTCCACATTGTGAACTTAAGCTAGCATTATTTATACGTAAGAACATATTTAGAAAATGTCAATGGTGGGCAGTAAGCAACTTTCAAAATAAATAACATGCAACAAATTGAAATGAATATAATATAATATATATATTTATATAATATAAAAATTAAATTCTTGTGTTTAATTACACACAGATATGTATACACTATATACACACATATTACATATATATTTAAAAAGCGTTTGCAATAATGTTTTAACAAGATTCCCAATGCTAGCTAAAAAATGCTAAACAAACAAAATATAAAAACATCATAGAAATAGGTGACTTTCTCTAACAATCAAATGTATATTCTAATACACTTCAGTGATACCTGGGATACTATTTGTTTTTAATTTCAAAGATATAACACTTATAGCATAATAATATTTGCTTTTGTAAGTAACTCTGAATTTGGCATGTTCTTATCCTTAGTGTTTCAAGAAATAATATACATCCAATGGATAAAGTAGGAAAAAATATAAAAGTAACTCTCTGGTGTATAAAAACATGACACACACACACACACACAGCCACGGGGTGTTTAGTGTTTAATGTAAATTACTTTTTAAAAATCTTTTCAAAATACCTACTATTATAAGTACCTAATATAAGCAGACATCTGTATAACTCTTCATTACTGTGAGCTGAATAAGCAACTTTCATTAAAATTTGCTTACTTTTTAACACAGAGCAGAGGTTCATTCGAGATCCAGGTTGGTAAAACAGAAGGGCAGATGTCACAAGTACCGACAAGAGGCCGTTATTAAATCATTCAAAGAAAAACGTCCCAATCCTATGTTAACTTTTCCCACAAAGTCCAGTTCAAATGTTTAAATAATAAAACTGCCAGTATAGTTGTCAACTACATTTGAAGCTCATCACAGACTTTGTGATTTCCTAGAAGTTAAGTTTTTAATCTAGCCTCCAAATTACTTGATGTTTACTTAATTTTACTTTTTAATTATATTAAGAGATATATGAAATGGTATAATTCATGCCTGATAAAATCATAAAAATGCAGTATCAAATAGCAAATGATTAAAAGACGCTTTTATTACCCATACTTTGTTAAACTGACTTTCTAAGTATCACTGGTTTTTTTTTTTTTTAAATCAGGAAAGGGAATAAAGAATGACTCAATTCTCTCACTCTGTGTCTTTCTCTACCTCTCGCCCTCCCCTTCCCTTTCTCCCTCTCTCTCTTCCCTTCCACAGCCCTCTCTCCCTCTGCCTCTCCGTCTTTTTATCTCTGTGCTAAACCGAAATAATCCGACGAGTCTTCAGCTTTAGCTGGGCCAGTGAAGCATGGGGTTTAAGCTTGTGGCTGTAAGGCAGTGACCTGAGTGTGAGTACCTGCCCGTAGAGCTAGGATTTTAAGCAAGTTATTTGATTCTCTGGTCATTAAACGCATCACACACAGGTTAGTGTTTCAAATAGACGGCAGTCACCATAATTAGCTTCAGGACAATCAGAATTTCTTTCTTGGGTTTCTCTGTTTTCTCCCAATCTGCCTCCTTCTAGAGAGACTCTTCACCATCTTGCCACAGTCCCTAGTCCCCTGAGCTACCCTTATCCTGGGAAAAGCTTCACTCCTTTCACCCCCGAAGAGCAGCAGCCTTTATTTTAGCCATCTCTCCACCACTCCTACTATGCTGCACTTATTTCAGTTTTCCTTTTGGGTCCTGTTCTCTACTTTGAACAGTGAATTAATTACCTGAGAACTAAACTGTGCTGGGTTGTAAACACTAGAAATAAATTAACTTGTGACTACTCTAAGGATCACTTCTATTTTAAGAGAAAATTTCTATGCATAATAATCCTTAATCTGGCCAGGCACAGTGGCTCACATCTGTAATCCCAGCACTTTGAGAGCTGAAGCAGGAGAATTGCTTGGAGTCGGGAGTTCAAGACCAGCCTGAGCAACACAGTGAAACACCATCTCTATATAAAAAAAAAATTTGAAAAAAAAATTAGTCTGGTGTGGTTGGTGCATGCCTCTAGTCCCAGCTACTCAGGAGGCTAAGGCAGGAGGATCACTGGAACCCAGGATGTTGAGGCTGCAGTGAGTCACGACTGCACCAGTGTACTCTAGCCTGGGTGACACGGCAAGATTCTATATATATAAATAATCCTAAACCTAAGGAAATCAAGTTTTAATGGTGGGCATTTTAGAAACCAAATCAACATTATTCATTTTTTTGTTTTTGTTTTTTGGGTTTTGTTTGTTTGTTTGTTTTTGAGACAGAGTCTCACTCTGTTGCCCAGGCTGGAGTGCAGTGGCGCCATCCCAGCTCACCGCAACGTCTGCCTCCCAGGTTCAAGCGATTCTCCTGCCTCATACTCCAGAGTAGCCGGGATTACAGGCGCCCCGCCCGCCACCACGCCCTGCTGATCGCGAACTCCAGACTCCGCCCACCTCGGCCTCCTAAAGTGCTGGATTTACAGGCATGAGCCACCGCGCCTGGCCAATAACATTCATTTGGAGGAAACCTGAGGATTTGGGAACCCTGCAAGCCAAGATGTAAAGACAGAAAGAAACCAGCCAGAACCAGATGAAAACCTTTAACTCTAACATTAAATTCTTATATTTCTAATAAGCATATTACTCTCCTTTGAGTCTATAATTAAAGTTTCAGGTAAATAAGACTACATTCAAATTCATAAAAGAATTAGTAAAGGATAAAAAATATTCTCCGTATAATCTGTGCTGTGTCTTATTCAGAATGCCTGTCTTAATCACATAGGCTTCTGATTGCTAACAATTAAAATCCTGATCTCCTTTTTCTCCCCCTAATAGATGAAAGCCTTTGTGAAGAAGATGTAAAATTCACCCTGTCATATTACTGACAAGTGGCACTGAGCTGGTAAAGTAGTGTATTAATACTGATTACACTGATTAATAGTACCGTAAAAATTGGTTCAATGGTGCTTTAACGTTTTTTAAAGAAACAGATGAAAGACATTCTGGGCAGAATATATAATAGCTTTACATCATTCTATCACAAAGAAAAATCTTTGAAATGTATGAATTAAAGTGAAAGCCGAACTGTTCCTACTGTATATCAATAAATTCGTTTAAAAATTGAAATGTCTAAACATCTCTCCCTAACCCCCCGCTATCAGGAAACTTTAAGAAAATAATGCTCAAGGCTTATGACGGATCCTGCTAAATTCAAGCACCGTCAATCTCTTTCATGCAAATGAATATGTATTCAGCATTATATCACTGTAACAAGAATCAATATCAATTATGTTTCCAATATGACAGGTCCTAGGAAAACATCATATTGTATAAGATGATAACATCAATACGATAAATTCTTCTAAGCAAAAGTTACATGTTTTAACACATCAATTGGTAAGAATGTTCTCGTATGTAGTTCATTCTACTCCAATGTCAAAGATGGATGATTAGTAGAAAAGGGATTCCCTTGTCCCACTTTCACAGCTGAAAGGGCTATATTCCTGGAGTTGTGTAGTTCACCGAAATGTCTGCAGCTACTCAAACAGACTGAGGAGCCTTGGTCAAGTAGCTTCTCTACTATAATACTCTACTAAAATAAACAAAAAAACTAAACAAAACAGCCCTTTGGAGTTAAGATTCAAGATGCAGAAAGTGTTAAATTAGAGTAAATTAGAATTTTACTGGATAAACTCAAGAATCTATTTGTTTTGGGGAGTGCTTTTCATGCCACTACTATGCAGCAATAGTAGGATGGTCAATGCTATCCTAGTAAGCCTGGCTAGGTAACAAAGGTTGCAAGAGTCTCTCCTTGCTATATTAAAGAAAACAAACAAAACAAGAATGATTTCTAGGCTGGGCCTGATGGGTCACACCTGTAATCCCAGCACTTTGGGAGGCCCAGGCAGGTGGATCCCGAGCTCAAGAGTTCGAGATCAGCCTGGGCGACATGGCAAAACCCCATCTCTACAAAAAATATGAAAATCAGCTGGGCGTGGTGGCTTGAGCCTGTAGTCCCAGCTACTTGGGAGGCTGAGGTGAGAGGATCACTTGAACCCGGGAGGTTGAGGCTGCAGTGAGTCACGACTGCACCAGTGTACTCTAGCCTGGGTGACACGGCAAGATTCTATATATATAAATAATCCTAAACCTAAGGAAATCAAGTTTTAATGGTGGGCATTTTAGAAACCAAATCAACATTATTCATTTTTTTGTTTTTGTTTTTTGGGTTTTGTTTGTTTGTTTGTTTTTGAGACAGAGTCTCACTCTGTTGCCCAGGCTGGAGTGCAGTGGCGCCATCCCAGCTCACCGCAACGTCTGCCTCCCAGGTTCAAGCGATTCTCCTGCCTCATACTCCAGAGTAGCCGGGATTACAGGCGCCCCGCCCGCCACCACGCCCTGCTGATCGCGAACTCCAGACTCCGCCCACCTCGGCCTCCTAAAGTGCTGGATTTACAGGCATGAGCCACCGCGCCTGGCCAATAACATTCATTTGGAGGAAACCTGAGGATTTGGGAACCCTGCAAGCCAAGATGTAAAGACAGAAAGAAACCAGCCAGAACCAGATGAAAACCTTTAACTCTAACATTAAATTCTTATATTTCTAATAAGCATATTACTCTCCTTTGAGTCTATAATTAAAGTTTCAGGTAAATAAGACTACATTCAAATTCATAAAAGAATTAGTAAAGGATAAAAAATATTCTCCGTATAATCTGTGCTGTGTCTTATTCAGAATGCCTGTCTTAATCACATAGGCTTCTGATTGCTAACAATTAAAATCCTGATCTCCTTTTTCTCCCCCTAATAGATGAAAGCCTTTGTGAAGAAGATGTAAAATTCACCCTGTCATATTACTGACAAGTGGCACTGAGCTGGTAAAGTAGTGTATTAATACTGATTACACTGATTAATAGTACCGTAAAAATTGGTTCAATGGTGCTTTAACGTTTTTTAAAGAAACAGATGAAAGACATTCTGGGCAGAATATATAATAGCTTTACATCATTCTATCACAAAGAAAAATCTTTGAAATGTATGAATTAAAGTGAAAGCCGAACTGTTCCTACTGTATATCAATAAATTCGTTTAAAAATTGAAATGTCTAAACATCTCTCCCTAACCCCCCGCTATCAGGAAACTTTAAGAAAATAATGCTCAAGGCTTATGACGGATCCTGCTAAATTCAAGCACCGTCAATCTCTTTCATGCAAATGAATATGTATTCAGCATTATATCACTGTAACAAGAATCAATATCAATTATGTTTCCAATATGACAGGTCCTAGGAAAACATCATATTGTATAAGATGATAACATCAATACGATAAATTCTTCTAAGCAAAAGTTACATGTTTTAACACATCAATTGGTAAGAATGTTCTCGTATGTAGTTCATTCTACTCCAATGTCAAAGATGGATGATTAGTAGAAAAGGGATTCCCTTGTCCCCCTTTGACAGCTGAAAGGGCTATATTCCTGGAGTTGTTTAGTTCACCGAAATGTCTGCAGCTACTCAGACAGACTGAGGAGCCTTGGTCAAGTAGCTTCTCTACTATAATACTCTACTAAAACAAACAAACAAACAAAAAAACTAAACAAAACAGCCCTTTGGAGTTAAGATTCAAGATGCAGAAAGTGTTAAATTAGAGTAAATTAGAATTTTACTGGATAAACTCAAGAATCTATTTGTTTTGGGGAGTGCTTTTCATGCCACTACTATGCAGCAATAGTAGGATGGTCAATGCTATCCTAGTAAGCCTGGCTAGGTAACAAAGGTTGCAAGAGTCTCTCCTTGCTATATTAAAGAAAACAAACAAAACAAGAATGATTTCTAGGCTGGGCCTGGTGGGTCACACCTGTAATTCCAGCACTTTGGGAGGCCCAGGCAGGTGGATAACCTGAGAGCAGGAGTTTGAGACCAGCCTGACCAACATGGTGAAATCCCATCTCTACTAAAAATACAAAAAATTAGCCAGGCATGGTGGCCGGCACCTGTAATCCCAGTTACTTGGGAGGCTGAGACAGTAGAATTGCTTAACTGGGGGCGGAGGTAGCAGTGAGCCAAAATTGCACTATTATACTCCAGTCTGGGCAACTGAGCAAGACTTTGTCTCAAAAAAGAATGATTTCTAATGGTAACCAATGATTTGTGGGGCTTTTAAAGGAAAGTAATTAAAAATAGTTCTGTAGCAATAACAAAAGAGAGGCAGTTGTGAGCTATGATGCCAAAGCATTCCGGTTCTTAAGTTAGATACTGGTGAACTCTCATGCTGGCTCAGCCACTACTTAGCTGTGGGGCTTTGGGTAAGTCACTCAACCTCTCTGAAGTTCAGGATCCTTATCTGTAAAATGAATATAATCATATTTAGTGGCTAAATCTTAAGGATATTGTGAAGGCTAAATGACAATTAATGTAAATTCATATAAAGTACAACTCTTTTAACTGCTATTTGTCATTATTATAAATTGGAGTTGATCAATCTAGAAAGAGCTACTTTGCAAAATAGTGACCTCTCTGGTACTGGAAGTCTTCTACCAAGCCAGAAGAGGATCTATCTGTTAAAGAACATCAGGTAAGAAATTCTTGGCATTGAGTCGGAGGTTGTTCCATTTGACTTCTAAAGCCCTTGGTATCCTTGGAAATCTATAACTACCCTGCAAGTCTCTTCTGCACCTCGACTATGTTAAGTTTAACCAACTTTTATTGAGCTCCAACTACTGTTCATGTAAACATTAGCAAGAATCAGTCCCTTCCCTTGAGGGACTTCCTTTAGTTGGAGGAGACAGAAACATGGACAATTTCACGCTAACATGGAATATCAGTAACACAAGTTCTACCAAATTTGGTTTCAGGAAGGGCCTCCGAAAAGACATAATCTCAAACTGAATCCTGAAGATACAACATGGAGGACTTCTGTGTAAACTCAAGACTCCAGCCTTCGCTCTGAATAAAAGGCACAGGCATCCCTCCAGGCACAGTGCAAAGGATAAATTTAACAGGCACAACACTGGAAGTAAAAAAGGCCACTTCACCACTATAAAGCACTTTTTTCAAAACCGGATTACAGAAAAAAAGATCCAATAGATTATGTGTCTTAATATTCCAAAAATATTAGGACATTTGTATATCCCATGATTTTATGATAGATTTGTAAAAAGTGAGCCTACCTAAGGCACATTTCAAAAGAAGAAAAATGCTTCTCAGAGCTTGAGGACTGAATTTCCATATCATTCCAGTGCTAAAAAGTTTGAATTGTTCCCAAAAGTCCACAGTTTTGCTCAAGTTGTGACAAATATAAATTCTATACTTGTGATATAGTCTTTTCTTCTGGGCTTCTCGGGAGCTAATGCTTGCGTACTGTATGTGGTTTAGTGCATGTTAAATATACATTTAAAAATTCCATTTTTGCAAAGTAAATGTGACAAATGTATGCCACTAAAGTCTTTATCATCAAAGCTGGATAACTCACATGTTTTAAGTGCACAGTATTGAGAGTTCAAAGAAGCAAAGCAGATTTTGATCATTATGATGCTTCCAGGAAAATGAATGAAATGATTCATAGTATAAAGTTTTTCAAAGTGCTTTTGAATAGACGTGTATCTAGTTTCTAAAACATCTTATATAGCATTAAAAGCATAATTGAGCAAAATATGATTACATGGAATAAAATTGGAATAAAATCATGTTCAAAGGCAGAAGTAAAATGCATTTTATAATCTAAATTGGGGAGAATACATTTGCAACACTTAATTTAGTGCATCCCCTTTATTGCTGGCTTGCTAACATAGCAGAAAAGCAGGCCAGTCCGTCTGCTCTCACCTCCATGCAATGCCTGCCTTTTGCAGGTGTGCCTCAAGGACTTCTCCTTCTCATTCTTTGAATCATCTTGCAGACACTAATGAGCATCGCTCTTCAGCTTTAATTATTGGCCTCTGACAAGTCAACATAATAGGAATCAGCTTAACCAAGCATACTCCCCAGCGACATGTTCAATTACTCAGGTTGTACTTCTCCAAGAGAGGTCTGAGGGGTTGCTAATATAACACTGTCAAAAAAATAAACATAGGTATCACTTACAGTTTATCTTTTGACCTTTATGTCACCGAATCTAACAGGATATGCTTTTTTTTTTTCTCCTCCCAGAAAAGATCTGCAAATTAAGTGTGCTACAAGACCTTTTCAAAAAAAAAAAAAAAATTAAAGTATCTGTCTGAGGTCCACATGATGAATGAAGTTACATAATGTACTTTACAATCTAAAAATGCTGGAATTTGTTAAGGGAGTCATTTCACCTCTTTAAAAAAATGAAAAGATATTCTGATCTGTTGTTTACTCCTACCACTTTATCCCTTCACATCAGGAAAAAGCAATAATCCTGTTACTTTAATGCAACAATTAGTAATCATGAGTGGAAAATCAAATGCATATTAAACTAAGAATTTTAGGCATAATTTTTAAACAGAAATATACTATGCAGCAAATGATAATGCTTTATAGTAATATATCCCTCTGTTACAGTACAGAAATAAATTAGTATTTTTACTTAAAAACTGTAGCATAGTAACATCATTGGTAAGTTAACTAAATGCAAACCAGCAAACTGCAAACGGCACCATATTTGAGCTATATCAATAACACTCTTCTTATAATTTTTGTAACCATTTGGTTGTTATAATATAAGTGTTCCCATTAGCTCTTATAAAAACTGAATCTCCAATTTATACAACCCGTTGAAGACACTCTATTTGTCAGCAATTTCCCCTACCCCCTAAAGTCCTGTTACCTTCAAACTTTAATCCTGGCAATATCCACAGTGAAAGGTTCATCCAAGAAATAACTAATTAAATTTGACCTAGTACAATGGTCACAGACTACACACTTCTAGAATGCTGAAATGTAAAAATGCATCACTACCTAATAGGGAGATAAGATGTCCAAGGGAATAAGATGAATCTTCACAAAAATATTGCATCTGCTACTAAAGAAATTCAAAGCACGTGTCCTAATGATAATGGGCCAATTTTAAGTTTACATAAAACCTTGATTTTTAAACAGTGCCAAAATTATATATTTTTATACATGATAGAACATCATATAAATCATAATATATTACGTTTTTATTACTATGTTGAGTAAGTAGTATTTTTTATTGCCTTTTACCAAGATTATTGAGATGTAACCTTTACTTGGGCAGGGACCTTGAATATTTCAACTTTGTAATTGCAATGCCCAGATCGGAATCTTGCTCATTTAGAGTAAATGCTCTACAAATATTTGTAAAAATAAATAATGACTGAATCAACAATTGAATTACCCATATTCTGAATGTTCAACTCACTCTATGAATAGGTGTATGTCAATCCTTCAAAAACTAGTTTCTTAACTAACACACTAATATACTAACATGAAGTTTATGCTGACCACGCTGTTAAAAACCTTTCTAGAATAGCAAACCATTATTGCTGCTTATCGTTTGTGACAATATGTTATTGTACAATAATCTATTTTCCTCTTTGATATGAAGGTAACTGAGAAGTAGTAATAATAGACAATAAATTATTTAGGAGAATGTAAATGTCACTACAACATATATAAGCAGCTTAATTTTCAATAACATTTAGTCTTCTAGGCTAAGATACTCTGATGATACATATTAGGAACTTTCATTGGTCTTCCTCTTTTTTACAGTAGCATAGAAGTAAATAAATTTATATTAGATATGCTGAATCCTTTAGCAAGTGATAGCTAAAATTTGGAAAACTATCTACATTTGTGATCTGATCATAAATAGAGAATATGTGGAGTTCATGATATTCCTCATGCAATTAACACTTCAATGAATTTATTATCAGGCTCTGATAGCTGAGTATTTGCTAAACTTGAATTCCAAATTTATAAAACAGTTTTTATTTTTATAAAACAGTTATTAAAACTTTATTAAACAGTTTTATAAAAACTTTATTAAACAGTTATTTTTTTCCAAAAATCCTTAAAATGTATTTGTATACTACATTTATAACGTTTTTAATTTTAAAGAAACTGTTTTAAGAGTGTGGAATGTTTAAAAGTATGAAATATTAATACACTTTTTTTTTTTTTTTTTTTTTGAGACAGGGTCTCGCTCGTGGCCCAGGCTGGAGTGCAGTGGCGCAATCTCGGCTCACTGCAAGCTCCGACTCCCGGGCTCACGCCATTCTCCTGCCTCAGCCTCCCAAGTACCTGGGACTACAGGCGCCCGCCACCTCGCCCGGCTAGTTTTTTGTAGTTTTTAGTAGAGACGGGGTTTAGCCAGGATGGTCTCGATCTCCTGACCTCGTGATCCGCCCGTCTCGGCCTCCCAAAGTGCTGGGATTACAGGCTTGAGCCACCGCGCCCGGCCTACATATTTCTACAAGAGTGTTTATTCCTTTCCCATCCAGTAAACTAGTTCCTCAAAACCATTCTTAGTATTAACAGAAAAGCAAACAAGAGAAGAAAATCTGTAAAACTGGCTCAGCATTTCTAGTCATTAATGAATAATACGGGGGGGCTTTTTCTCCCTTTCTTTCAAGTCCTCAGAGATAACTTAAGAGTACAGTACCACTTGTCCTAAAAGGGAGCTTTTCAAAATGACAGGACAGTCAGACATCCAGGCCCTAGCTGGGGCCCCACCTCATACCAAAGACACTTGAAAAGTAGAAGGGCATTTCTGTTATCACCAAATTAAATGACCCATCCCTTTCCTAGAACCAATCTTTATTCCAAAATCATCACGATAAAACAATGCACAAAATAAAATGATTGATTCAGGGTGACAAAACTGAACCATGCTTCATTTCAAACTTTAAAACTGAGACCCCTCTATCAGTTATTGTGTGCAAAACAGCCCACACATTATGACCAATGAAGATTACACCACAGTTTTCGATTCAAGATTTACATCAGTTCAATAGCACATCCCTCAAAGTCTGGTTAAATGTGAGATTTATCAGTGTAATAATAGAAGCAGAAATAAATTACAGTGTAGAGGGCAAAACAAAGAGATAAGGCTTCCAAACAGATTAGAAAAGGGGGCAAGTCAATGAAGTCCTGAGATAAGGGCAGCTGCTCTAGATGGCACAGGTTCAGAGGAGAAGGCCCTTTGAAAGGCATGCCAGTGTGAAGAGGGAGACGAGAGGCCTGGGGGTAGGTGAGGAGAAGGACAAAGGAAAGAACAGGGTGACTGAGACCAGTCTCACAATGAGCATGAATGGAACAGGGCAAGAGGGCGAAAATAAGTAGTTCTACCTCAAACACTGAGGGACTCTCTTTCTACTTCCTAGTTACTGATACCTTCCTATCTCTTCCCAAAGTATCTGTGGGAGCTACATTCCCCAAACACCCAAACCCTAGAAGCTATTAACTGTCAAAGGCAAACATAGTTTAACAGACACTTAACAATCACAGTTTTCACAGTCTTCTGAATGGATAGTTCCTAAATGATAATCCAATTTAAAAATAAACTTTTTTATTTCTCTACTGCTAACTTTGCTCTTATAACTTTCAGTAAGATATCAGGTAGAATTTCAATCGGACTCTTAAGATTACATGTCCTAAATGTAGGAGTATGTAAGGTACATGAAATTGATTATTTCAACATCTGTTTCTCACTTCAACATCAAGAGTTCCTTTGTAATGATTAAAAACAAAAAAAGGAAACCTAACAGTTTTTCCTAACACTTCCAATATGTTATCAAACATTAAATGACCTTTTTCCATGGATTTTAGAAAACAGATTTCTTTGGCAAGTACTTCTTTTTTTTTCTTCCAGCTGACCCATTCCCTTCAGACAAGATTATGTGAAGCAGAGAGGGGCTGATGAAGGGAGGATAATGACACCAGTATGTGGTCAGGTGGGCAGAGCTCAGGCCAGTATATTTCCACTATGCAAGCCAGTCGCCAGCACTCAAATAGTACTTTCTGCTAAGACAATGATAAACCTATCACAGAATTTTAAAGACTAGCAGGGCGCAGTGGCTCATGCCTGTAATCTCACCACTTCGGGGCTAAGTGGGCAGATTACTTGAACCTAGGAGTTCGAGACCAGCCTGGGCAACATGGTAAAATCTCATCTCTATAAAAAATACAAAAAAAAAAAAAATACCCTGGCATGGTGGCTTGCACCTGTAGTCCCAGCTACTCAGGAGGTTGAGGTGGGAAAATCACTTGAGCCTGGGAGGAGGGAGGTTGCAGTGAACCATGATTGCACCGCTGCATTCTAGCCTGGACGACAGAGACTTTATCTAAAAAAATAAAATAAAGTAAAAAGAACTTTCAAGACTAAGACACTAAGTGTGATTTCAATATAATCCCAACTACTCTACATGTGGATCTTGAACAGGGATGGTAAAAGATTACCATTCAAAAGGCTGATCACATTGGCAACCTCTAGGTGTCAAGGTTCCTGTTGGCAATTATTCTCCCCTCCCCCCCGCCAAGAAAGTTCTGAAATTGTCTTTTAAAAACTACTGAATGACAACATTATTTTTTTTTTTTACAGAGAAACTGATGGCAAATGTAATATGCCTGAATGGCTGCTTTGAAATATTGTGATATTCTAAATTCTGAACTTCTTTTTACTGACTGATAAGCAACATATTTAAGTTGCCTATTAACACACCTGCCATACCTCCATATCCAGTTAAGTAAAAACTGACCCTAGCTTTAAATCTCTCCGAGTCAATTGTACAGGTCTTGAAAATCAACGTCTTTTTGTTGAAAATCATGGCCCTTTACTTATTCTGTGGTCGTTTGATATTCATATGATATACTGCTACCGTATCTGTCTAAAAGGATGGCAGATGCCATTCCCGTGCCAATTCATGTGCCTGTGTTCTGCTTTACAAAACAGACTGCATGTTTCTTAAGTCAAGTAGCACATCCTATTGTTATATATTCCTAACATTTTTGGGTCCTTTACACAAACATCTATTCAGCAAATCTGGCAACTTAATGAAGTTGGGAACCCTTCTGTCTAAGATCTCCAGAAATTCATCAGGTCTAGTGGCATTTCCTATTTTTTATGATGCTAAGTATGCCTGTATGCCATATTTCCAAGCTTCCTATTATCTCATCCCTAGCTTTTTTAATCCTAGCAATTTATACATCAGCCCATGCAAAGAAGAGGTTCAGTGCTGGAGTTTACTGGTTGTATTAGTCTGTTTTCATGCTGCTGATACAGACATATCCAAGACTGGGAAATTTACAAAAGAAAGAGGTTTAACGGACTTGCAATTCCACATGGCTGGAGAGGCCTCACAATCATGGTGGAAGGCAAGGAGAAGCAAGTCACATCTTACATGGATGGCATTAGGCAAAGAGAGAGAGCCTGTGCAGGGGAACTCCTCTTTTTAAAACCACCAGATCTCATGAAACTTACTCACTATCATGAGAATACCATGGGAAAGACCTGCGCCCATGATTCAATTACCTCCCACCAGGTCCCTCCCATAATATATGGGAATTCAAGACTAGATGTGGGTGGGGACACAGCCAAACTATATCACTGGTTATTTAAGACCCTATTTCTCATCCTCATGTGTCTCAAACTCAAAAGATGATAAGCCAGGACTACAGTGAAACTTTCTCCTTTTCCTCCCAGAATCTAAAAGCCTCTCGATATGGTTTGGGTATGTCTCACTCTAATCTCATCTTGAATTGCAGGTCCCATAATCCCCACATGTCGTGAAAGTGACCCAGTGGGAGGTAACTGAATCATGGGAGCAGTTACCCCTATGTTGTCCCTGTGACAGTGGCTGAGTTCTCACAAGATCCGATGGTTTTATAAGGGGCTTCCCCCTTCACTCAGCTTTCTCATTCTTCTCTCTCCCGCTGCCTTGTGAAAGACATGTTTGCTTCCCCTTCCGCCATGATTGTAAGTTTCCTGAGGCCTTCCCAGCCATAAAGAACTGTGAGTCAATCACACCTCCTTCCTTTACAAATTACCCTGTCTCAGGCATTTCTTCATTGCAAAGTGAGAATGAACTAATACATTTTCACTGGATCCAAGAAGAGGTGCAAACATGACCCTTGTATGTCAAATGCTGTTACAATCTTCCATCCCAATAGCACCACATGTTTCAAGCACCATGGCTATTATCTGTCTTCCATCTCAGAGTTAGGGAAGAATAATATATTCTAGGGACTTTTTTGCTTGTCACTGACACTAAGATACACAAAAACACTACTACTTGTAACATTCATAGTTATGGGAAAATTATGAGGTGATGTTTTCTTAAAACTAAGAAGCTCTAAGCTTAGAACCCAAGTAACCAGATTTATAATTATGATGACAGTCCCAGGTTCAATTCACAAAACAGAGAGAAAAAAAAAAAAGGCTTTGCATTTCTTGCTAATACAGATAAAACATTATATTTTATTCTTCCAATTTGTGAGATATTCTGTAAACTCTAGTCTAAAACCAGGGATGAAGGACACATGATGGTAAACCATCTTACTATAATTTAACTTAATCCAGCAGTAATAAAGATAGTTGTAATTTACTGTTAATATTGGGAAAGGTTGATGAAATAAAGTAAAAATCTCCCACTGGGGTTCAATCAGAGCTCTTCAATTTTCAGATGAGTATAAATGAAAATCAGAAAACAAGCCAGTGGGGAAAGAATGGCAAGTCAAGGCTTAAGCCTAGCTGCTCTACCTCCCCTAGATAAAGAGGCTGAGCCACTCAGGCATCCAGGCACTGATTTTCCATAGAACTCAAGGTTAAAGTTTGGCACAACTAATCCTGCTTCTCAATATTTCTTCTCAGTGCTGCAAAGCATTTTAGCAATTAAGTATGAAAAACACTTACTCCTGGAAGCATAAAATTCATTTTGTGGATTTATATTCTCCCATTATTGGGCTATACTTAATCACTGCTTTTTTTTCATCACTACTCAGTGGGGTTCTGTACAATTAAGATTTTTCAAATCTATAATTACAATTATATTTCTGTAACATAGTTTTATGACAAATTGCATATGCTTTTAGAGTTATCAAATTATCTAGAATCGAACCTACCAGATATATGAAAGCACCATGTTAATAAAACAACTGCTATAACTAGAAATGATAAAGAATCTTTGGAATGCTAATATGGTATTTTTTAAAGGATAAGGAGATGAAATTTAATACCACTTTTACAAAGATGCTGTACCTAAAAAAATTCATTTGTTAAGAGTAACATTGCTATCAGAATACCCGTGGTCATCAGTTGCCTTTAAAGGCAACTGAACTTGCCTTTATTTTAAATGTATCCACATTTCAAAATCTACTAAACACCCTAAAGTTTCAAGATAAGACCTTTTATTCTTTAATGTTACTGCATCAGCATTACAAAGTACATTAATATTTATGAATAACAAAATACATTATGAAATCTTATGAAGATGTCTTCTCCATTTATTCTACCTAGTTTATTAACATTAATAAAAATGCCATATTTATTATCATCCATGGCTGGTGTGAGGATTTCAATATGTTACCCAGCAGCACTTGAAATATTGATACAAAAGTGAGAGTACGTTATTCACTGGCTTTCTAAAACAAGCTTTTAGCATTTTAAATCTAGGTATTCATCATTGATGCTGCATCATTATTTGGATAACACTAAATTCATGAAGTGTCAATCTTAGGGTTATAATAAGAACTAAGTAGGTGTGAGTTCATTCTGATTTATTCCTAGGTCTCACGCACCACAAATGTTTTATGTTTATTACTCTTGAATGTTCAGATATACACAAAAGAACTAACTGCCATAAGAGATGTTTCTGTATGGTTCACTACTGAATACCAGTACCCAGCATAAAACCCTGCTCTCAGCAGACACTGATATATGTTTATTGAATGTGTGAATAAATCCAGCTTCATCACATTTGATGCCATATGAGAAATTTATTTTCGGGCAATACAGAATTTATAAATGAATATAAAATTTGAAATCAAATTTCCAAAAATTTTATTTTTAAAAAATTTCAAATTCCTGTAAAATCTTACAGTTGCCCTTGAAATGCACTTTTCCCCCATGTGTACATCCTTCATATGAAACCAAATCATCAAGTTGTTGACTTCAATAACAGACAATGGATGGATTAACTGGTCTTTTAAGTCTTTTTATACAATTCCTTTACTAACACTGTATACTTGTAGAAGCACCTTGAGTCATAAATGTTACATTTCAAACCTTCATCTTGACTTTTTTGGGAGGCACTAGGTTCCCAAAGCACAGAATGAGTTGCTTATACTTTAAGAAAATTTAAGATGACTCTCTTCTCATCTCCATCCACTTTCATGTTGCTGTTTATTAATCTGATTAATCTGTATGTTTGTCTGTTTGTTTTCAAAGTAGAGTAAAAGTAAAATCAACATTACTTCACTTCTCAAATCATTTCCCAAAGCTAGAAAGAGGATTACTGTGGGCATTCAAATTCTAAAAAGGCTACTCCCACAATTTATAAAACAGGTCAGGAAACTACAAGCATTAAATCAGCGATCAATATCAGGCCTGCCCAAAAAGCAATCCACGAAGAAAAATTTTATTTAGAGTTCTTACAACATTAATGAGGCAGAGAAATCTTTGCTGACTAAAGCCAGAAGTTAGCAGAGAAAAGAAACAAAGACTGTTTTCATAAAATCATAACAACCACGTTGCTAAGGTGTAAAGGGGCCATTTAAATATCTAGGTTACTTTGTGCCTTGAACTATTTTGAACATTCCAGGGAAATGCTGCTGAATCCATTTTAGGGAGTCCCAAATGCAAAATTAGCGGCACTGTGAGAAAAGTTCAAAGAAACTTTTAACTTAAGAAACTGTGAGTGAGTGAAATCTGTACATTGGTGTAAATGGCTCCTGTCCCTTAACTTACAAAGTTCACTTTTATCAACTCTGGGTAAAATGTAGGGTCCTTTCAGAAACTGGACTGGATGAATGGCCTGAAGTGATACCCAATGCACATTTAGATTTTTACAATGCTACCTGGCAGACAGCATGGTAGGGAAACAAGTAACCATTTTTCACTCCTCTTTTGACTGCTGAAGTATTAAGCACCATCAGTTTAGCATAAAAATCCCTACTGAGTTGGTAACACCAAGCAAAACTTCAGCTTAAAGGCAGAAAGCTTGTTTTAGGAGGTAAACCATAAAAGTCTAACTCTGCTTATTATGATTTTAACGTTAACATTCTCCTACCTCATTACCTCTAACACATTTACTAGAACTCAAAGTACAAAAACCACAGCTTTATTTTTATAAAGACAAAAGGAACATTAACATTAATCATGAACTGGTGTGACGATTACTGTGTCCTAACAGCATGCTTTTTATGTGAATGTTTCTAAATATTTTACAAACAAAACCTCTGTGGTACAAAGTAAGAGAAGTGTGAATATTACACCAATGTTTGAAATGCTTATTCCTTGCATTTGACACTTACAAATCTTCACCTATATTCTGGGCATCTGTGTGCACGGCTTATCTTCCCTGACAGACTGAAAACACCGTGAAGGCAAGTCGTGCATCCTGGCATTTGTACATGCAGTCTGGGGTCTCTGGCACACACAAGGCAGCCATGAGCTACTTCTACAAGGCTGTGAAATTCAATTTTAGGAAGCTGATCTGAATACAGGACAAGCTACATTCTTCAACACTAGCTGAATCAGATGAAAGGTGATATTTTGTTCTCTCAACTCTCTTAATCTTGTTTTTTTTTTTTCTTAATTATTTTGGAACTCCAGTAGCAACAAGGGGTGCAATTTGGGGGCATGTAGAAACAACAACAACAAAACATCTAACACTATTAAGTAATGCAAATAGAATTTTACCCTCAGTAGCCTTTACGGTAGGATGAATTGGACGAAACCTGCTACAGGAAGAATGACAACCTGAATAAAGTCTAAAGATCCATCTATACTCAGTGTGCATCATCAAGTTACTGGCTCCAGTCATGCACAGCTACAAACGCATGCAAGAAAAATGCAAGAAAAAGTACCCAACCTGTTCTGACCACCATTAATACGACCACCAAGCATGTACCGGAATATCCAAAAACTTACAACTCTGTCTAAAAAAAAAAGAATACAATTGCTAGTAAAAACAAAAACCTGGGCATTACCAACCTAAACTGAGCTTGCAGAGGGAAGGGAAGTCAAGCACCTTAATCATGTGCAGATCATGATCAACAAAACCAAAAATATTTTTCAAAACTTAATGGCCAATAAAGAATTACGTTTTCCTAGTACTTGTATAAATGTCCCTTGAGTAATATGAGTAATAGGCAGCAATAATACATCAAGACGATAGCATAAGAACGAAACAAATATAACAATAAAAAGCTCCAAGAAGGGAGGTATGAGAAGGTAACGTTTTGTAGGCAAGTATAATTTCACCCTCTTAGCAAACATTGTAATTTTAAAAAATAGACCAAAGATATTAAAAATAAAAATCCTAATTCTGTAGAGCCATTTAAAAGTACTTACATCAAAAAGGAGGACCACTCTCTATATTTTGAAGCTTTCAGTATTATCTTTTCTCTGATTGTTCCAATGGATAAAGAAAATGGTTGTTCACTTTCATCAATTTTCCTAACTTTTTTCAATACTTTTAAAAAGTTGTTTATTAAAAAAAACACACTTTTAAGTTTTAGCACTTTAATTCAAATCTGTAATTGGAATTATCAAGAATTATTCCCTCTTCTCTTTTCCAAAATAATCCAAAACTCAAAACAGTTGGTCAGTGTGATTGCCAGGAAAAAAAAAAAAAAAAAAAAAAAA
>NW_012102465.1:695570-767572 GCF_000951045.1 Mandrillus leucophaeus | reverse complement strand
TGTGTGTGTGTGTGTGTGTGTGTGTGTGTGTGTGTGTGTGTGTGTGTGGTGTTCCTCTCTCTCCATTAGTTTTATTAGATTGGCTAAGATTTACATTAAAGGTTGCTGATCACCTAAGGCAAATGGCATGATCGAATAGATTAAATGCAAAGCAACCAGCCTCAACAAGCACCACACAACATGTGGATTATGTGAATGAAACACTTGTGTTCTGTACCGACACACTCTACCCACTAGCAATGACTGTATAATTTCTAAAAAAGAAAAAACATCGCACCCAACAAACACACATCACTATAAAGAACCGTAAGCCCTTTTAAGGTAGACAGGCTTTCAGAAGTGGCGGGTGAGGGCGTGCTAAGGAAGAATTTTTTCTCCTACTTTTCTGTTGTCTGCATTTTCTTATTCACCATTTAGGGCACAGGCAACTTGACACTAGTTTCTGTAACCAACCTGGTCCGGCAGGATTTCTCACACACCCTGCACAAAAGGCTAACCTCTTACAAAATACTTATTTCGGATTTACGTCAAGGTTCAATGAATTGCAGCCAGGAAACTGAGCTCCAAACCTAATATAAAAGTCTCCTCTGCTAATCACTAAACCGATGGTTAGCCAGAAGGCGGGGAAATTAAAACTTTATACTGTTTCATTTCCTCTTATGCTAACGTAAAAGAAAGAAACACTATCTTAGAGAAATTTATTTTTCTTCATTAATTTATATGGAAAAATCTATGACTTCAAAGTGACCACACAAGTTTACTTTAACAATGTAAATCTTCCATGGGAGCCAACCACATGATCTTTAACTTGTATTCACAGGCCCTCCTAAAGTCTTTACTGTACTCACTTTAAGTCCCCAAACTGTCATAATGCTTAAACTCCAGCTGAGGTATTAGGTGTTATGATAACTCATGCAATGATAATGGGTACTGCTAGAGTATACACCTTCTAAGGGAAACCAATGCAGTCTTGGGTTTATTTAACATTGCCAGAGGTAAAACAGACTCAGGAACCAGTGAATCAGTTACCAAGAAATCTCCAGATTCTGCCACTGTTGGACAAAAAAAAAAAAGTGCACTTTCCTATTCTTTCATGTTCCCCTTTATGTCCCACAGAATTCTCAGGAGAATCAGAAGTATCCTAAACATTGTTCAGTTCTTGCAGTGAAAAGTGCTCAAATCTCACTCCAATTACCTCCAGTTACGAACTGAGCCTGCCAACACTGCAGAAAGAGTCAGTGGCCAGGAATTTATGTCAAATTACACGTTACACAACGATGAATAGGAGAGAAAAATAGCAGCGATTAAATACAATACTATGGGGTACATTATTAGATTTGCAATAAAGATACAACTATGCTTTCTTGACTCAATTGTACACATTGGAAAAGAAACGCCACAGCTTTCACAGGGTGTTCTTTAACACTACATTAAGTGCCTTTAATACTTAATTTTATTTTTTTAGGCTGTGGCCCTCTAGCTGTATCTGTTTTTGTTTTTCAAATAAGAAATTGTACCATAGATTACTGGTAGGGGAAACAAAAGCAAAAGCAAAACAAACCAAAAACAATAGATCCTGATGACACAGGTCTATTTATACAAAAGATTGTAGCAAAAATCAATTGTAACTGTATCAGTTTATGCAGGGAGAAATGACAATTCTATGTCATGTGACTAGACAATATGGTGACAGATGGGTTTGGAAAGCTTCAAAATAATTGGTGTATGTTTAAACAGTTGATACTGCCCATTAGACATACCGTATGGGCCACCAATTCTTTCTTTCCAGTTTTTGTTGCCAAAATGCTGAATTCAACCAACCCCCTCACAATATTGGTACCCCAAGATTTCTGTCCACTCCTGTAGCAGACTTGGATGAGGGGAACATGTTTATCTATAGCAAGTAGTCAAAATACAGGAGTTGCTTATCTAGTTGTGTTCTTTTCAGGAATAATAATACTTTTCTGGCCACCATCCACACCCATGGTATATTTGTGAACACATTAACTCCAGTAAATGTTACATTCATAGGTTTATAAATAATGATGCATACACTTGAAAAGACTGTCACTAAAAAGTCAAACATGTTTTTCTTCATACCCTACACTATATATATATATATATATAGGGGCTTCGAATCAACATGTAGCTTTCCAGGAGAGAGGTGAGTCAATCGAGAATACTTAGGGGAAAATAATACATAACATGTTACTGCCCTATGGGAATAGAGACCTGAGGCCTTTATTCTGATTTCTGATGTGACAACTCTTAGGTGTGAAACAAAGACTCCTGCTGACAAGCAGAAAGTAGTTAAATGACACGTAACAATGTGGACTGTTTGCTGAAAGTAGTGCTGACAGCTACAGGTGTTTTTCTTTTTTAAGTTTAGAAGGCCCTGGGAAATGGTTCTACAACACTGTCTTTTAGCAGGCTACCCTGCAAGGAGATTCAAAATTATTTCCAAAATCCCAACTGCGTATTTCATTGGTAAAGTCTGACAGCATACATCCCTCTCTAAGGAGGTGGAGGAACATCTGCAATGGTTCATATTGCCGAGAAGACATGAATTAGATAAATGTAATATTAGTGGTCTCTTTGTATTTAATTGCATTGGAAAAAATGACAGGTTTTTTGTTTTCTTTATTACTAAACATACTGGAGTTCCTTGTTTTGATTTTATTTTCCATTTGATGAGTGTGTGTTTTCACACATATACTAGTGAGTTCGCCAAAGTACTACAAAGTAACCACGTTTTAAATAGAAAAAAAAGAAAAAAATTCCACCCAATTTTCTCAGCTTCTGTAATTTGGTGGAAAATGTAGAAGTTGTCTCTCCAAGGTAAACTAGCTGAGAAAGTGATTCTAAGAGTAAAAGCAATAAAATTTAACCATAGCTTTACTAGCTGTGCTCACAAATGAGGTAATTCAACAATGCCAACTAAAATAAATATTTACTGCAGTAAAAATAACAGCACCAAGAAGAAGCATCATGCTACATAATTCTGATTGCACCAAAGGCAATATTTCTTATCACACCAAATTAAAAGGACGAAAAACATTTACTTGGAACTTCAAGGTAAGGGAATTTCTAAGTTCTCATATAAACAACATTATTTACCTAATTTTGTACCATATTCTCATGTAAGTTATCCTCATACTATGGCATAGATTTTAGCAAATTCATGGCCCTATCCTATTTTAAAGAAAACTGTACATATTGAATTACAGATATAGGTACCTACCATACCATGTTTGATACTAATGTGTGTGGGCAAAAGTTAAGTATGAGAGAAAGAAAGAATATCTACACTTAGCCTGTTCATTTAAGTCTTAGCAGGTGGTCAGAACGCTGCATGTATCATAAAATTCTGGACAACCCCCAGTCTACAAGATGGTCTTGATAGAAGAGCCTAAAGCCACTAAACAGATTGCCAAAAGGCAAGTGGTCAGAATTATGGACAGAAGCTACCCTACAGTTCCTTCAAGCCTGGAGCAACAAGAAGAATACACATCTGTTGCTCAAGGCCAGTTGGCAAAATAGAAAATGGAAGTGATCCAGATCTAGAACCTTGCTAGTGAGCTCCAGGTTATGTAGCACTAAAGGAGGGGCAGTGCCAACGGCATGGCTTAGGGAAGCCACGATTTCTGGGTTTTGCTGTTGGTTTTGCATTTTTTTTCTTTCTTCTTCTTTCTTTTATAGTTGCCAGCTGGCATTCTTAAGGTCAGAAAAAGATGTGGAAAATGGCAATATTCCAGAAATCAGAAAACAGAAAAAATAAAACAGACTTTCATCACTTTTGTCACTCATTCTTCAAACCATGGACAATGACTCTTCACTAAGTAATAGCAACTTGATCCTCTATCTGTAAAAATTTAAGATAGTTACAAAAGTTAAAATAAATCGGGATAATCGCACATTTTTATTTCTTCTCGAAGTTTAGTCAGATGATACGTTTTCAAGAGATCTGTAATTAAAAATGGTTTAGTGCCTATAAATTCATCAAACCATTCTGTGAAAGGAAAGAGATAAGATGGAAAAATGAAGAGAAAAATTGATGCAAGAAACTAAGGCAAAAATAGTGCTTCAAAACCTGATAGGATAAATGTAATTATCACTCTAATACCATATATGTTTGTAGCATTTCTGTCTCTGCTTTTTATCCTAAATAAACCCACACATCTTTTCATTTGAGAAAATTTACATTTCTTTCCCTGGAATATTTCTTGCCACCTATGGCAGTTTACACCACTGAGAGGAAAGTTTGGTTAACACCAAATTTTAGGCCTCAGGTATATTCAAGATATACTTGTTCCAGATACAGAGAGACAGATGAATAAAAAGATTCACCACATGTTGAAATAATTGCTCCCAAAAATGCCATCAAGGGAATAATACATCAATATGGACAGAAAAATTCAGTACATCAATTCCTAGTTACAGACATATTTTTTCCACATGTTGATTCTTCATTTCTACTTTCACTTCCATCCTAATTGAATGAAATTGTAAATGGACACAATTACTTCTCAGGTCATTTGCTGTTATTAGAAAGGTGGGGCGGCGGGAGAAATCTGACATTACCTGTCCACATTTTCAGGTGCATTGTCCTTGATACAGCAATTCCACTTCCAGGAATTTGGCAAAGAAGGATCTGTGAACAAGATATCTTTGGCAACACTATTTTTAATGGTGGGGGGATGGAAACAGGTTGCTTATTTGTGAATATAAAATATTATAAAAATTGATACCTCTCTATACCAATATCAAATCTTCCTAAATATTCAGACATGGATTCAAGGCAAAGGCAAGAAACAGAATTTGGAATGAGCACTTTTGCAGTGACTTAAAATTTCTAAATAGCTTGATAACATAAAATATTCCAAATATCTAACGCAAAGATCCTTGTCAAGAAGGCACCACCCAGCAGGTCACAACTACATCATCTGGGCAGAGATGGGGAGCCCATGCCAGGCACCTCTATCAATGTGGACTTCACATGTGCCCCTTAGTCCATTTCTGTCCCTAATGTGCAATTCACCATGTTAATACAATTCCCAGTACTTCCTGCAGCTCTTTCAGGGTGGCTGTGTAGTAGAGTCTAAATCTTCTTTCAGCATTCATGATATTTCAGGGATTAGAGTATTTAATACAGTGACCTTCTAGTCGTAAGAGGCTAGGGTTTCAATACCTCTCATACAGAGAGTTTTAAACCACTTGTGTTATTTTGGGGCAACTCATTTAACTTTTCTATACCTTAGTGCCATCATTAAAATTGAGTTGACAATGCTCAACATCATAATGTTTATTCACAGGATTAACTGAGATGATGACTGTGACTGATGGTGACTGGCGTAATTCCTGACCCATTACCATACTTCTTCCCAGAAGGCAGATAGCATGTATTATTGACCCTTGTACTCCCCCAGCAAAAACTACATACCAGACACACTTTATGAAAGAATGAACAATTAATTTGAACCATAAAAATAAGGCTTATTCATGAAGGTTAAGTTGAATGTATATACATGCACATATATGCAAATATATGTATGCAATTCAGATATTTTATCTTAATGCTTAGATGACTCTAAACTCTCACAATTTTAAATTAAAACATAAATATGACATAATTGTAAATTTTTCAGCTTTATACATCAGCATTTTACCATCATGAGAGAAGATATTCTTTTTCTTCTTTCTAATTTCCCCAAAGTTAAATTTTTAAAGCATAGTTTACTATTAAAAAAAAAATCAACAAATTAGCACTGAATAAATTGTTCTTTATTTCTAGTTAATTTATCTGAAAAGTTGATATTTTATGTTCTAGTTTCTGGCATGAGATATAAAACGTGCCACTGCTCTAAAAACTACATCAGAAAAATTTTTTCCACAAATGGCTTTTTTAGGGGAAAAAATATAATTAACAGGATCAAAATTTCACATAGTTCCACATCTCTAAACTTATATAGAAATTTAATGGTTACATAACTTCAACCATATCAGCAAATACACTTCTTTTACTAGCATACATCAATATCCTCCCAATTAAAATACTCTCTAAGACTGCCTACATACAGTATTTCAGATCAAAATAGCTTTTACTGAAATAGACTTTCCTGCCTCTCTGATTTAGCATCTCACTTTCCCTTATCGGCAGATGGTTAGCCAAGTTTTATTTAAATCCATATGTCTTCCATAGGCATCGTACAAATACTGAATTAAAAGATGAACAAATGTTTTAAAGCTAATCAGATTAGCCTTTAAGTGAAAAAAGTAACAAAGTGGAGTTTCATTTCCTGCAAATGACTTTTACTACATCACGGTTAGATGACTGAAGGAGTTACATCCCCGTAAACTACCCAGACAAAAATAATTCACTGTATGAGACAAGATTACAGAAAAAGACTTTCCTGACTTTGATTATTTTTTCATGAATCCTTCCTCTCTGTATGAATTCCAATCCTGGCAGGCAATAAATCTGGTACCAGAGGGATAGCATAGTGTAGGCATGGTTCAACATCAAGGCTAAGAACAGAAGAACAGAATACTTCACCAACTTTATTTCCATACAGCTATACCCTCTCTCCCTCCTTTACTTCCACTAATTTGCTAAAGGGTCAAGAAAACAGACAAGAACTCCCACTTGTGGAAAAGAGCTCTACGCCTTCATAGATTTCAGTTTCATAAATATAACCTGTACTTTTATTCATCTTTTCTAGGCAAAGAGATTAAGATGATGAGGTTGGGATTGTAGTACAAACATCGTATGCATTCCTGAGTTCATAAAAGCTTTCAAATTCTCCTATCCAGGTTTGTCTCTAGTTAAGTCATGTTGCAGGCTTAAGCAATAATACCTACTAGTATCGTTCCCTTCTTCTTATCATGCTTTCGGGGCTATATGCCTTTGCTTCTCTGACTGGGTCATAAAATGATCTAGATAAATGGTCCCATTACACATTTTTGGTTATCTTGAGCCCAGTATCTAATATTCTAAAATATCTCCCTTCTTTAGAAGGAAGCAGTATATTGGTATGGTAAATCATTCTTCACATTTTTGTTTCAACACTTGGTAGCACTGTGTTCTATAAACTAATAATATAGCTGTGTAGAAGACTACGTTCAACCGAAATTGAATCTATAGTTAATTTTATTTAAAAAAAGAAGGTATATAAAAAATAAATTTTGGAGTCATGATTTAAAAAATAGACAATTTAGGTTTGAACTGAAACTTTTAAAACCTAGAAATGCACTGGCAGATTGTGTCTCTAGATTCCTGTGTCACAAAATTCTACAAACCTTAAGAAATCTCTGTTTCACCAGATAACTCAGAAAAAAGGGATATATATATAGATATACATGTAGATATAGATATATATCAAGTGTTAGGATGTTCTATTAAAGCTCAAATACTTTCTATTGTTATATGAACCCTAAATTGCTGTAATTGATTTTTCCCAGAGTAAGTAACTCACTAGATAGTATTATACCCTAAAGGTTACTGGAAATAATGCACAAAGTAATAATTTACTAATTCATCAGTCCTAAAAAGAGTATTCAAATAATAATCAATTTATAATTATAAACTTAATTAATGGTAGAAAATTTACACAGGCGGTATGGCAGTCCCATCTAGGAAATAAAATATGGTTTTCCAAATTTAAAAAATGCATATTTCCTCATGTAATTCTATTCAATTAAAGATATATTGATTCTAGACCTCCTAAAAGATTAGCAGTATAACAGGGCCAACAAGAAACAGAAATATAAAAATGCACTGCCCTCAGGAGCTCTAAATCTGGTATGGGAGGAAAATTTGCAAACGGATAAATTAAAAGAACTAGTATTTGCAGTATCTCTCATATCTTTGTTCTACTGTGTCCCATACTTGTCTAAAAGCTCCTTGCTTTTAGTGGAAAAACCTCAAACACACACACATACACACTCACACACACACTTCAATGAACTTCAATTTCAAGCCCAAGGAGTATCACATAAACCCCAACATTGCCATGAAATGGATACATTAAAATCATAACTGGAAACTACATGTATGCCAACTCAACCCCATGTAAACCAAAACCACCATGTTTGAAACTCATCATGTTTGTTCATTAAAAATAGAATAACCAAGACGTCGGACCAAACCAGAATACTATGCAGTCCATGTTGCCAGCCATAAGAAAGGTCAGACTAGCTTGGGCTGGTCCACTGGATCAATCATCTGCACTGGGACTGTGAGCCCAAGTGTAAACTCCGACTGTATTGTTACCTATTTCCAAGACTTTCACCCACTATAGTTAGGTTAGCTATTATGACACAAGTGCAGATTGATTATGATTAGAGTTCATAGTCCTTCAAGTTTGGGAATAACTACTTAAAAGCAATCTAGATATAAAACTTAAAAGGTTTGTTTAAAATAATGGAAAACTGGTATACTCAGGGTAGTTCCTTTACTTTTAAAATGATTTTAATACATCTTCAGAGAATTTTCAAAAGAACTACCATAAATTCTGTGATCATCACACAACGAAGTGTGGTTGATTTTTTAAAAGGCATTTTAATTTGTACTTATTATAACAAAACTTTTAAAAAGTATATTTTTTTCTTAACATTAAATGGGTAAACAGGCTAGTAAAAAGTCATAAATAGGCCTATCTCTCAGATCCAAATTGTTTACAAGAACTGAAAGCCTTAAAGCTTGGAAGATTTTAATCAAGACTTCCATTAACCCCCTACCAATATCCCAGGGATTGTAGGAATTTTAAACAAAAGGGAAAGCAGAATGCTTTTAAAATGACTTAATGTGATACAGTATTAAGATATGTAACAGTGTTAGCCATTAAACAACAGGTGATATATCACAGGCAAGCATTTCTCTTTTTTCTCAATTATAAAATAAGACATTAAACAAGACTTGAAAATGAGCCACTGGGTTAAATCTAAGAGAAATGATTAGAGAATAAATCAGAACACCAATAAATAAAACCAAAATCTGATAGTTCTTATATATAATGAATCTATTAGACAGGCACAGTAAATATGGCATTCATTTTTAAATGTGTATTCAAGAATTTGTCATGTATATTTTTTCTTTGATAATATATATATATATGATCCTAAATAGTAGGGCTATTTTTATCTATATCTGAATAACCACTATTTACATATATATACACCCTACATATATAGTTATATATTTAAAAGAAAATAAACATTTTGAAGTTATTTAATTAAACAATTAAATTTTATTTTAGACTTTGATTTAAATACCCACCTTCTGCTCTAAAACTTACTCTTAGTTTAGCTTGTTACAATAAAACACTTAAAGCACTCATGTCTTTGTGGTGTTTCTGAATCCTATCAGTTAGGAAAAGATTTTGACATACTCAGAGGATCTTAACATTTGATCTCACAAATGTCAAAATAGTAACTTTCACTGCAGAGGGGGCCTCACTCATTTTTTTAACATAGATTTTTAGGTGGAGTGAAAAGTTCAAATTCTGCTTAGATTCTCCATAGGCTAGTGTACATTGTTTCTTAAGCTTTCCAAATACCACTTTTCAAGAACCAACTGATAAGCAACCTCTTCTGGAATACCTGCCTTGACAGATTAATTAAGAAGGGGTCATTTCCTTTTCTAAATTTCTACAACAGTTTGCTATGGTTTTGTTTTTGTTTGTTTTGTTGTGTTTTTTTTTATTTATTTTGTTTCACTCTGTGGTACCTGTCACTTTTTTTTCTTGTGCTGTAATCGGTTTATTGAACATTATTTTTGCTACTGGTTTGCAAAAGACTTAAAGAATCAGTGTCTATAGCTTAGTCACGGTAATGTTGCTTCTATAATATTCTGAACAAACTAGGTTTTCAGTTTATATTTGATTATTAAATGAATGTCAATTAATTTGGAAGTCATTCCAACTCCTCTATTCCCCATGAGAGTCTATGTTTCCAGCTATCCATTAGATATTTTCATCTGAATCCTTACAAACTTGCTAAGTACAAAACCAGCTTCATTATTTTACTCTCATAAAACAGTTAACTCTAGAATTCTGCTAATGATACATTGAAAATAAATATAGGACAGGCTCAGTGGCTCAGGCCTGTAATCCCAGCACTTTGGGAGGCTGAGGACGGTGGAGCACCTGAGGTCGGGAGTTTGAGACCAACCTGACCAACATGGAGAAACCCCATCTCTACTAAAAATACAAAATCAGCCGGGCGTGGTGGCACATCCCAGCTACTCAGGAGGCTGAGGAAGGACAGTCGCTTGAACCTGGGAGGTAGAGGTTGTGGTGAGCTGAGATCGTGCCATTGCACTCCAGCCTAGGCAACAAGAGCGAAACTCCATCTCAAAAGAAAAGAGAAGAAAGAAGAGAAGAGAAGAGAAGAGAAGAGAGACGAGGAGAGGAGAGGAGAGGAGAGGAGAGGAGAGGAGAGAAGAGAAAAAGAATAAATATAGTAAAGCGTGTGAATTTTGAAGCCAGGCTACTTGGACATGATCCAGTTTGATCCAGTTATTCACTAGCGGGGTGACTTTTGGCAAGTGACGTAACATCTCTGAGGCTCTACTTCCTCTCTGTAAATTGGAGAAAATACAGCATCTATATAAAGGAGTTATTATGAGGATTAAATAAGATACTACAAACAAAGAGTAAAGCCTTGCTCATAGTTAGTCTTTATCAAAGATTAGCTAGATTAGCTATCATTTGTCTCCTTCCAGTCATCAAAACTCAAAGCCTCTTTTTTGTCACCTGCACATACCAACTTTGCTAACTCTTGAAGATTGTCTGCCCAGCATATTTACAGAAATCACTTCCCAACATCATTACCCTAGTGTGGGCTCCCTGTTATTACTCATAGGGTAAGAGATCAACCTAATAAGTCTTTGTCACCTCAACCCTGTCCTTTCCATGCCAACCTATGTTAAGACGGTCATGTTAACCCTATTAAAGCTTTGATCAAATTATCCTTCACCCAAATCCTGGTATGGTTCCCTATTTCCTTCTGAGACAAAGTTTTTCAAATAAACATTTTAGAAAATTATCCTAACCTGTATGTCAAGTCTTAGCTCCTCATACTATACTATACCTACCTTTCTATTAAGATTTTCTCTTTTCTATATCCTGAAACTGCCCCTTGTAACTTACATTGTTTCCTCTATATGGCTTACCCTTCATGCTGTCATATTCACCTGCTAAAAGTCCAGTCTTTCTTTCAAAAACAAGCTCAGAAAATCTTTTGGGACAGCTAAGTCGATTCTCTCAACACAATGTGATCTGTTCCTCTTTAAACAATCATAATCATTCTCATCTCCCTTCACCTCTTTTATGGAAGTCTGATTGTATTTTAGCTGTCACCATACCTGTCTTATCACCTACAGCTAATTGTATGTAACTTGAGTACAGAAATCTTGATCTACTCATTTTCATACCCTTTATAAGTTCTTCCACAGTTCCTGCCTGAAACCTAGCAGGTGCTAAATTAATATTTATCGGACAACAAGAAACTTCAGAGACCAGTATATCAGGAACTAACTCTACAAAGTTATTCTCTACTTTTTATATTTCTATTTCTATTTCTTTCAAGTTTGAGTATAGGTTAGTTTGGTCTAATGAATGTCTGTTCTTTGAAAATAAATTCTGAATCCATATGAGTACCAATATATTTAAATTCAGACACTCACCAACATGCATTCCAATCCCACAAACAGAAGTGTGTTTTGTTAAAATTTCATGAACTACTAAATACAGTGAATCTCTAGTGTTATGAAAGGACTTTGCCTAGAGAAGTCTAATGCTTGGAGAAGCAACTGAATGAGAAAGGACATAGAACAGTTTTGTAGTCTTTACTGTAGCACCTGATTTTCCTTCTTATCTTATAATAAACTGTATAAATAGCTGTAAGCAAATGAAAGTAAATTTAAATATTTCAAAATTCAGTTTGTGCACCAAACACTTCACTGAGTAGTTCCTGGCATCGACTTCATGTACTCACCAAAACACATTAAGAAATCTGACACATTAAGAAATGTTTTGGAGGCAGTTAAATCCCCATATATGTATAACTTTATAAGTGCATTGTCCTATGAAATATTCTCTGAATGTCACAGTGACTGAGAAATCTTTCAGTTATGAAAGTAAAATCGATACCTGACTGATTCTTTGCTGGTGCTCAAGAAATGCACTTTATTCAAATCATCATAGTTATTTACTTTTTCCCCTATAATAATGTTTAAAAAACTTTAGGGTTTCTACTTCTTAGCTATCACTGCGATGCAATTTGAATTAATGAAAGCCAAGAAATAATACTGTTTTCCTGTTTCTCTGGAGTACATCTACACGATCTGGTAACGTGACCTACGGTTGCCAATAAACTCTACTATTGCAATAATTGCAAGTTGCAATTATTCAGCTATAAAGATACTAAATAAAAGTGGCACTACTGATAATAGCAAAAATTAGAAATAAATGTTCAACAATAAGAAATCAATAGACAACTTTTCTAGGACAACTAGTACAACATATAGTGAAATTCTATGAAGTCAATAAATATGATGTAGCAGAATATACAGTGCTATAAAAAAGTATATAATTTATTAGAAAATGAAACTGAAAGTTATTTAATAATAAACGTACAAATCCATGTTTGCAGGTGCATGTCTATGTGTGTGAGTGTTTGTGTGTGCATGTCTATGTGTGTATGTTTGTGTGTGCATGTCTGTGTGTGTGAGTGAGCATGTCTGAGTGTGCATGTGTGTCTGTGTCCAGAAGTAAACACATTAAAAACGCTGATAACTTATTTTCTTCTTTTTGCTTGTTTATAATATTTTCTAAAATGTCTACAATGAACATATATCTTAATAGGAAAGATAATGCCAAGAAATCCTAATTTAACATCCTTTCCTCTTTTCCTGGACTTTTTTCAATTTATTTCTCCACTTAATCCCTAGCCTCACCCTAGAGTCTACCTCCTCTCCTGAAACCCACAGGAGCCAGTAGAAATTTGGTCACTTTCATCATGACCACCTATACTTCAAATAATTCATATATGAGTAATGAAATATGAACTCTGAAGGAACATAAAGAACAAAGATAGGTTTATAGTTTTAAGATTTCCGTGGGATGAAACTGTATTATTCACATCCATTAAATAGAGTTTGAATGATTCACAGCCAATTTTATTTTTATAATTGTAATGAAACAGCTGGGATTAGAGTCTATTCGTGGACTCATAAGAAATTTGCACCCCACCTACTAAAATTAGTTTCTGCATCCAAAATTCTGATTTGAACATCTGACTGTGAACAAAACAGGCATCATCGCTCAATGCCAAGAAATTGAGGAAGGAGACTTCAAGCATGTCACTTTCTCACAGAATTATTTTCTCATTGTGCTTACTTCCCTTTAACTTCATTCATAAGCAGCCCCTTAATATGACTCTTTTGTAGCAAAGTTGTTTCCAAAGAATGGACTTCCTTGCACGAGGTAAGTTCAAAGAATATAATTTTTGAAGCTTTCAGACTGTATGTGTGACAGGTGCTTATAACTTATGGATTCTCAGCCACCCGGCTGGAAATCATATTTAAGAATTTGTAGTTCATATATATACACACATATATATATCTCTCTTTGGACATCAGCATCATTACGTCTAAAATATAAGATTTTTGTCTTAAAGTTGCCTCGGGTATCAATTTATAGATCTGAATGCTTAAGGTTTTAGAGGAAATTTACTTCACTCTAGATTTGCTTGACGCTGCAATTGTAAAGAGATTTGAGAAACTGCATACTTCAAACTATAATCTTCCAAAGCAGGAAACTGTGTATGAGGCTTGAGTGACTCACCCAGGGTCACGCGGCTAGTTAGTCACGAAGTGAGTCTAGAACACAAAGCCTCCTTTCCTCCAATCCAGAGCACTTTCCACTACATCACAAGGGAAGAGCAAAAAGAAAACATAACATCTAATTTTACCAGAAAATAAAATACAGGCAGGCCTGAACCACAGCCAGAGTTAAATGTGGAGCTTACCTACCTCCAAACCCAACTGGAACCTCAAACGTTAGTATCTATTTTAGACTCTTCAAAAATATTTAAATCACATGTGAATTTGTGGAAAGCTGTGATTTTCAAAACTCAAAAACACCCAGTAGTCATACAGCATAAAGTTATGACAGTGTATTAACTGGATAGTAAATCTGTAGACCGTAGACTGTCCATCCAGACAATTTACACTTTAAAAACATCCAACTTTCGGCTGGCTTCTGTGGCTCATGCCTGTAATCCCAGTACTTTGGCAGGCTGAGGCGGGTGGATCATGAGGCCAGGAGATCGAGACCATCCTGACTAACACGGTGAAACCCCGTCTCTACTAAAAATACGAAAAATTAGCTGGGTATGGTGGCGGGCGCCTGTAGTCCCAGCTACTCGGGAGGCTGAGGCAGGAGAATGGCGTGAACCCGGGAGGCGGAGCTTGCAGTGAGCCGAGATCGCGCCACTGCACTCCAGCCTGGGCGACAGAACAAGACTCCGTCTCAAAAAAAATAAAATAAAATAAAATCCAACTTTCTTAGAATGAGTTTGTAAGTCAGGCAAAGAGGACAGATTTTCCTGTATTACCAGGGAATACAGGAAATTTTGGGTAGCCAATTTCTGACATGGAGATTTAGATAAGTCAAATATGTGCATCTCCTAAAATGTAGCCAGCACTGCCTTCAATTATACCACACTTTTAAAAACAAATATACTTCTAAAATGTAACAAGTAAAGTTTTTTTCATTGTTCAATGTACAAAAGAGGTTGTTTCAAAAGTTCCACACTGAGTCTTTTTTTAAAAATAGCAAATAATTATTTTTAAGTAAAGTGAATGTATCTTTCAAATGTAGTGTTTGTACATTTTTAGATTCCATATAGAAGAGTGGCTTAACCTGCTTGTCTTAAACATTCAGAAATAACATCATACATATTTTTATGAATGTATGGTTAAGAGTGGTCTGAGAATCTGTATTTTTAGCATACAGGTAGCACAAATGCAATGTTAATTCAGAAAGTATTCTTGCTCCTGCTCCTTCAAATTTTCATAAGAAATAGTAATAATATTCTATAGTTAGCAACAATATATTGCATATTTCAAAATGGCTAGAAGAGAGGACTTAAAATGTTACCAGCACATTGAAATTTTGATAAATACTTAAGATAATGGATACCCCAAATACCCTGACTTAACCATTACCTACTCCATGTTTGCAAAACTACCCACATATACCTCACAAATGTATGAAATATTAGGCATCAATAACAGAAAAAAAGAATATTCTGACATTCGGACAACTTTATCAAAGAAAAATACTTAACAATCAATATGCATTTAATATATTTCAGCAACAAATAAAAACAAAGATAATTAAATGCCATTATTTTAAAGAAAAGAGAAATCAATTCTTTTCTCTTGTACTCTCTCAAAGCCCATGCCATGACCCACACATCCAACAAACATCTGGGGAAGGCGAAAACTTCAAAACTGGTTTGACAAACTGTGAAGGGTAGCAGGAGCATCATCCACGGAGGCAAAGCAAAAGCAGAGAAAAGAGAGAAATTATTCCCCCGAGAAAGGTAAAGCCTGAGTAGACTGTTTTCAGTTAAAACCCTTGACTCAACTCTGCTTAAGAAAATGAGTTCTTCTTGCAAATCAATTTCTCTAAAGAATAAACTACACTGCATATGCAATATAAGGTAAGATTATTATACTATTTACCTTGTATCGAGCATGTACTGTATTCTATATATGTGATAGAATTGCCACTTGCTTTTCTCCTAATTTTTTGCATCTAAAATAAGACAATTTATGAGTTAGAAGTTAATCCTTAAATATTTCTAGGATATTATTCCCATGCATTTTTTATGAGCCAACTTATTTAATAGCTTAAAAATTACCCTTTTAACTAACAGTGACTTGGACATTAAATACCTTTTGTTATAAATCATGTACCTTCTCATTTAAATAACTGGAAATATACTACATGAAATCATCCCAAAAAGATGATAAAGCAACAGAATAATATGTACAAGGAGGTCCTTCAAAATGTTCTTTATAATTAAAAATTGGAAGTAGCCTAAATATTCATTAATAGGGAATGCCTTAAACATACTAGGATGTCACTATTCCATGGTATACTGAAGCACAAAAATGAACACTGTGGGATGTATTCGTTGATGAGAAAAGATGACCCCAATACACTGAAAAATTAAAAAAGAAAATTATAAAACAGTGAGGTACATAATCCTATACTTGAATAAAATATACATTTAAATATACATAAAGGATACATTAGATGCCAAAATATGAACACAAAAGTATTTATAGGTTGGGATTTATGAGTGGTTTTCATCTTCTTTACAGTGTATTGTATTATCCAACTCTTTTGCAATAGGCATGTATCACTTATATAATTTCAAAAAGCTATTTTTTTGTTTCGTACATACACACATAAAAATGTGTATGCTTAGATGAAACAAATTAATTCTGAAATTGTAGACAGTGACCCAAGTATTTATTAGCAAACCATATTGAGCAGTGGTTATGAGCAGGGACTCTAGAATTGTCAGAGCTAGAATTTAATCTTTGCCATTATGAGCAGTGTGAGCTAGGCAAAACACTTGATATCCAAGCCTCAGTTTACTCATTTAAATGATGGGGATAATAACAGTTTTAACCTCAAAGAGTTCTGGTGAAGATGAAAGGAAACCATCCACTAATAAATTAATGGAAAGGCAGTAAGCTTAACCCTAGAAACTGAATGCTAAATAACTTGACAACCAGTTATAAATATCCCTCTATTTTAATCCAATATTTTTTGTAATGCTTTCCTATACAATTATTTTAAAGTAGTTTCACCAGATTTTTTTTCTCATTAAGAATTCGAATTTGATAGCTACAAATAGGTATTCTTGTGTTACCCAATGTATATAGCTAGAATCGGAAAGTTAATTCCACGAAATTTTATGTGCTTTGTCTACCAATACTTTTTTTTATGACTGAGCATCAGTCTTGTATAAAAATTTTAACTAAATGTAGCACTACAGGCAAATGCAATTCAATAAATCATGTTGCAGGGATCTTATCACTTCCTTCACACAAAGTATTGTTTTAACCAGAAATCTATTTTAAAAATCTTTTCCATTCTGTACCTAAATTCTCATAAAAGTATGATTCATAATCACTACCTTTTTTAATGTTAGCAATTTTATAAAGTGTATTTTGCCTTTAAAAATAGATATCTATACTGTATATACTTAGCATTTTCTGGTTATTCATGATGTTACACATATATAAATTTTCATGGTAGAAAATGGGTTATCCTTTTCCTAATTAATATGTCCAAAGGAATTCTTCAAAATTAGGAAACTATATTTTTCAAAAGAGGCAATTTAACATATAAAATTACAAGTGAGAGGGAGGCATTTAATCATTCTGAGATGAACAATGATGCCAAACGCTCAATTTATCACAAGTGTGCTATTGTCAGAAAAACAAAACAAAACTAAGATGCCTCTGCTTCACTCCTAACCAGATATAAAGTTGTGTTCCAGACTTCCTTGCATTTGTAACTTATAGTTCATAACGAAAATCTGTAAATAGTATTGCTTCTCCAAAAGGAAAAAGTGTCTTCAAATATCAATGAAACAATTTGCCTTTCCTTAAACTAATAACACAACTAGATACAGTAGTACTTAGCTTGCCAAGCTTTCTTGAGTTAACAGGGAGAGCAGTCTACTAACCAATGCCTTTGCCTATAAACACTTAAGGGAAGTTTTTGAGCAGAATCTAAGGGAAGGGAGTGTGTGCGTGTGTGTGTGTGTGTGTGTGTGTGTGTGTGTACATATATATGACAATGGAGACAATATTTTCCTTTTTGATGAGAACAACAAAATCCACAAAAATCCAAAATGTAACTTTGTTGTGGCATTTTAGGTATTAATGGACTGTAAAATGAACCCATCAGACTGGGCTCTGCCAGAAAATTACCAGATTCACATCAACACTACATATCTCATTTTTGAATCATTCTGGCCCTATGCTCCTGAAACTTGGGCCACCTTCTGTATACTCTTCACTTCCAACATCTAAGAATGCTCAACAATGGGTTCTTTGGGGGCCCTGTTATCTCCTGACTCATGCAGTCCATGGAAAAGAGAAGCCAAGCAAAAGATAGTTATACAGGAAATAATGAACAAATACTGTGCTAAAGGATAACATTTCACAGTGGCTGCAAACCTACAGTCCAATTCACTAAGATACATCTGCTTCACCTGCTTTAGAAACCTGGGCCAGCAGAACTATGCCAGACCTCACAAACAGTCTAGGTTACAAAAACGTTGTTGTTGTTGTTTTTCAAGTGTCGTTAATGTGGGTGGGAGTGTAAACTAGGGCAGCCACTATGGAGAACAGTACGGAGACTCCTCAAAAAACCGCAAACAGAACTACATACATGATCCAGCAATCCCTCTACTGAGTAGTTTTCCAAAGGAAAGGAAATTAGTATATCAAAGAGATACCTGTCCTCCATGTTCACCGCAGCACTATTCACAATAATCAAGATATGGAATCAGCCTCGGTGTCCAACGACAGATAAATGAATAAACAAAATGAGGTAAATACATACAATGGAATATATTTAGCCACAAAAAAGCATGAAATTCTGTCATTTGCAGCAATGTGAATAGAACAGGCGAACATTATTTTAAGTGAAATAAGCCTGGAATAGAAAGTTAAACACTGCATGTTCTCACTTATACGTGGAAGCTAAAAAAAAAAAAAAAGAGTTGATCTCGTAGAAACCAAAAACAGAACAAAGATAAGAGAATAGGAAGGGTAGAGGAAAGGGAGAATAGGGAGAGATTTGTTGAAGGATACGAAGTTACAGCTAGACGGGAGGAGTAAGTTTGAGTGTTCTGTAGCACTGTAGGATGCCTGTAGTTAACAGTACCATATTACATAGTTTCAAATAGCTGGAATAGTGAATGTCCCTAATACAAAGAAATTACAAATGTTGAGGTGATGGATATGGAAATTACCCTAATCTTTCCACCACACATTACATGTTTCACAACAGCACTACGTTCCCCATAATATGTACAATTATTGTGTGTGCATTAAAAAAAGAAAGTGCTTTAAAAAATGTGGGGGCTAATGAAGTAGACTTATAGAAAAGAAATTAGATTACTTGAAAACCTCATTAATCAAACTAATAAAACCAAACTTCTATACCTATGGAATTGGTTTTAGTTGTTTTCTACCATCAAAGATGGTATATAAATGTAAAAGATGAATAATCAATAAATAAGAAAAAACTACTTAAATTTTACATGGTAAAACAGAATTGTCATGTTCGGTGTTACACATAATGAATTTGATACGTGGATTGTATTTTTTAAATCTCAACTGAAACATATTTGAATTTAAATCATATATTTTTCAAATAGATGTCAACAGAAATACATCTATAAAGCACAGAAGCACAGACATGTGCAAGGATTCTTCATCTCTGCATATAGTCAATAATTTTTAATTATTTATTTTACTCTCAGGCAAAGAAAATATCAACTGCTACCTAAAGAGAAACTACCAACAGGGCCTAAAGTCACGGCTTCATAACCAGTGTTTAGAGAGGTATATACTTCCCATTTTTCCTGATACAGTCTGATCTCTTTGGTACTTTATGCACGAGTAAAGAGTTCCAATCGGGTGAGAAAACAGTTATGTACATAAACATTATGTTAAGTCAGTGCCACCTCTATGATAACTGGAATTTTGCTTTCATTTTAATTAAGTATGAAGCAAAACAATTAATATCACTTTTCACTTCAGACCATCTTTAGTTAAAAAAAAGCTCCTGCAGTCTTCTGTCAGTGGTTGTAAAGGCATTCAACATTGTCACTTGTTTAAACGTCTGTTTGGCTGCCAACGGACTGTCCCCAAAAGAACATTTTTGCATCTCAATAGTCTGTCCGGTATCAACAATCTTTAAACTATAAATTTAACGCTGCTGAAGAAAAGGGGAAATAACATTCGCATTGTACTGTCCTGGTATCACACTTACAAAATGAACAAATAATCAGACTATTTCCACTTATCTAGCACTCTGCATCTGAGGATCTCAAATGGCCTGACAAACGTTAATTAACTAAGCTGCACAACACTCCTGTGAGGGTGGCAGGCAGTATGATCCTCTCCAAGCGACAGATGAACGGAGATCCCGGGAGGCCCTTCCTTTGAAAGTCAGTGGCTCAAGCTGGAACTCAACTTCCAGAACTTGGAACTCAACTCCCCAGGCCCATGGTTGAGCATCTCTGCTGAAGCCAAGCAGCACAAAATGTAGATGTTACAACTGATAGACTTTCCTAAATAAATTTAAACTGGAAACCAAGATCAATCTCAAGGAGATTTATCTTTCCTCTAGGTGCAAGAAAAAAGTGCTCTAATAACTACAGCATTTGAACCTATGAAAGAATCTGAGCTGTAAGTTATCTAGAACATTCCATTTTGGCAAATAACATGGAAGAATTTACCTGAATGTTGATTTGCCATGAGCTCCCCCTAAAGATTAACCCAATAAGCTTAACTGTACTTCTGTATTTTATTAACAAATGAAAAACTATACGATATGGTTAATTTTTTTGTGAAATTTAATGATCAATTTTTGGATCCTTATTCATACAGTTATCAGATAAAAAGCCAACTTTTCTGCAATGGAATATTCAATCTAAAAATTCCATTACAAAAATAAAATCCAGAATTTCTTATTCAGGAAACAATAAGATTAATACAGTTGCATCTGCATAAGTTTATCTAAAATATAAAAACCTTTGTGTAGATGTGCATCATAACAAAAAACTTGTCAGAAAAGCAGACAACTTTACATGAATGCTGACGATACTACACTACTTAGTTTAAAATGGTTAAGAAACATCTATTGGAATATATAAAATAATTTACTTATACTTTTAACACAGGTAATTTTAAACATGCTAACCTATTCACAGACCTAAACCTTAAATCTAAAAAACACTGAGTTTTCAAAATATTATTAGTAAATGTTGGTGACCACTTTCAGGAGGTGATTCATGTTTTGTAAGATCTATTCTAGAAATGTTAAGATAATAGATTAAAGTTGTCATATAAGCTTAGACTATTTGTAGCAAAGATTCTAAAGGCCTTAATACTTCTTCCTACTAATACAAGAAAATACTCAAAAATTTTGTAGAAATATTGTGTGATTAATATGCAACATAAAGCCTAGTTTTCCTAGAGTAATTTATAAGATCAAGTTTATGGCAATGTGCCTTTTGTCATACTCAAAGCACAGCAGTCAACAAAGAGGCACATGCAACTTAAAATTTTTATATCAAGATCAACTTCATACTAATAACAAGGGAAAAATATAGACATTCACTAAATAAAAATACACATAAATGATATCATATTGAACACAAAACTTAAGCCAAACACTGACCCTGCCTAGGCCAAAAAAAGGAGAAAACCAGTAATGTTAATGAAGAGAACATTTCGAAATTTTAGCTCTTCTTGTGATTCTTATATTTCCTTCCTCACTTTGAGGAGTACAGCAAACTTTCATTGCTAAAACCAGTAAAAAAAAAAAAAAAAAGTTATCAGAAAGACTAATATGCTGAAAGTAACATTTAATTATGTGCTTTGTAACACAATCCTAACTACATTCAGCCTTTTATTTTAAAATGGTAAATATTTACCAGCATAGTATTGAACTATATTAAATCAACGTTTTCTGTTGTGCAAGTTTTCCATACTTAATTCGTGATATCACTCTGCATAGTATTTTTAAACGGTTAAGTTTTACTTTAGTATTAGAAACTGGATATATAAATGTATTAATACATTTGTTCTATTAATGCTATGTTGAATAAACTATTTAATTTAAAAGGTACTTTTTAAATCTAATAGTTTACATTCCTTAAATTGCTTACAATTTCCAAATAATTGTAGTTACTTTCGAGTTCTATTTTATTGTTTAAAATATATAAATATGCATTCTGTAAGCATATTTATAACTACTGTAATTTTTGTTCAAAACATGTAAATTATATTTGTCTGTTTCTATGGTCTATTTTAAATTATTACAGGACATCTTCACTAATAACTATGCCTCTGCAACTACAAACTTCAAGTACTTTTTTTTTGCCTTTAGTAAACATGACCTCAAAATTCTGCTTTTTTTTCTTCTACCACTGGCAGGGTAATGAATTGGAGGTATGTATTCGCTGTGATAATTTGAGAATACCAACACCACCAAAGTAGAATTTGTGTCAAATTCACAATCAGAATGGGCTGTTTCTTAATTCTGTTAGGTGTCTTAAAAAGCACATCATCTAAGATATGTACACACTGAAAATTCCATATACAGCTAATAACCTAAATGTTGCACTATAAATTAAATTGGCTACCCTTCCTATTCCAAATATCCAATAAAATTGGTGATTTCCAAAAGCATTATTCAAATATAAAATGTGAATCTTAAAAGATTTAAATTTTATTACAACCACAGAATGATTCAATGCTCTTCCTTTTATATCTGCATATGTATGTATATGTATATATTAATGTAATTTTATCAGATCTCTGAAATTTAGTAGATTGCAGCCTTTGAAGATAATAAATCATAGGGTTGGAATTTGGCTATTATTGTAGAACATAGCTAAGGAGTCTCTTGTTGAAGGCTTCCTACTTCAGCAGCTAATGTGGAGGAACTGAAAAGGCGGTTAAAATGATGCAACAGAACTTGAAATCAGGGATTTAAGGAAGTGGAGGAATTGAGAAAAACAATTTTTTAGAAAAGTATTATCATCTCCATCTTGCTGAAAAAATGCAACCACTACACTCAGGTTTTTTATACCATTGCTTAATAAATTGTCATTTCAAAGTCTTAGACTATATAAACAATGGCAGAAAAGGTAATATTCCAGAAACAGTCAAAACAATATGGCGTCAAATGAAGATGTCATGGATGAAAACAACTTTAAGTGGAAAAAGGAAGGAAAGAGGTTCCAGTGATGTAGATATAAGGCCCCCAAATATACCATACTCTCAAAATGCAGTATGAATGTAATAAAACATAGGACATTTCATTCCTGCCTTATAACCAGAAGCCGTAAGTCACTTGAGGCCAGAGGAGTAATGGCATGCTGAGAAAACAACAAATATTGACAATTATAAAAATGCAGCTCCATGTATATTCACTGGAAGGGAGTTCCCTAAATTGAACTCCCTCTTGAAGGGCACAGAAACTGTTTCTCTTTTTTCCCGAAGTTACTCATAATAAACTTGCTTCTTCCCTCCAGGAAGGATTCTTTGTTTCTCTCTGTACAGGGGGCATCTCCTCTTCTGTATTCAAGCCCTTCTCTTAGCTCCAGGGCATGACTACAGATGGGAAAGGTAACAGCTTTTATAATTAACTCTGCACCTCTAAGGGGCGTTTTTCAACTCTGCTAGAGAATACTGAGAAGCACAGATAGGCTTCAGAGAATCTGCAGGAAATGAGAGCAGAGCAGCCAAGCAGACATTGGGAAGAGCAATTTTTCTTCCCAGTATATATCCAGAGAGAACTGACTGGTCTGTGACCCGCAGGTCAAAGCACCGGGCTAATGGAACTCTATTTCCTAACTGGATCTTTAGTAAATGTTAGCTAGTTTCTGATCCTGCCTTCTATGCACGAACAAAGCTTCAAACTCATCCAGAAAAGCTCAAAACTTTCAGAGTTAAGGTAAAATGTCCAAGAGGTGGTGTGTCAGGCATTGAGCAACTACCACTTATTGGGAGCTCATGAATTTTCAAAAATCTAAATTTTTTTTAACAATGCTGAGTCTACAGAGTATGAAGAGAGCAATCGAGGATCTTACCTTACTCAGAGGTTTTGTTTTCTTTATCCACATGGAACTAGGTCTTTCCCCCTAAAAGATCCTGTTCATATCAAATGCATGGCACTCTTCTTTGGCCGCTTTGCACGCTATTCACATTTTAGGCTTTTCTCATTTTTCCCCCTCTTGTTGGCAACTCGACAACAGCGAGCATTGTCATTTGTACATAATTATATCGTGGGTTTTAAAAAACACTGTATTTTTGTATAAACATCTCATCAAGGACATTACATTCTTAGTGATTTAAATCTCTTCTGACTTCCTTATTAACCATATACTGTCATAGCAGCTTAAAATGTAAAAGCCATTTAGTTATTTCAATGTAACAGATGTACATCCTTCTGGGATTCTAAACCTCCCTTCTCCAAATATGGCCTTGTTGTTTTGCATAGTCACCAGGAATGATTAACCAACATTCAATCTGAGCTAAGAGCAAAGACAAACAAGTGACTGCCTAACACTGTATCAAGTAAGTGCACAGCACACACAAACACACATGAGTTACTTGCTGCCACTTTGGCCTTAGGAGTCTAAATCCCCAGATTGAGACAGATCATTAAGTCTCACTTCACACACAACACAATCCCATATAGAAAGAATGTGTGTTCCTCCTTTTGCCCTTCAAAACAAATGAATTATTTAAAAATGAAACCTTCCTACCCGTAACAGGGACTGGGATTCATCCTTGGGCTTGTTTTCTCCCGATGCAGGATACTGCTGGGGGAGGGCCCCAGACTTCTCTCCGCCAGCTGGCACCCCCTGCAGGAATCCTTTGGTTTCCACAGCCAAGCCATAAATAGGTCGCGCCAGATGGGCAGCTTCCACATTGGGGCTATCCCTTAGAGTCTTTGTCTGCTCTTGGGTGCCGGACACAGGCGTCAGCAGCCCCAGGCTTGCTTGGGTGTATGACGGACTCCCCCGCAGGATGTCTGCCCCTCTCCAAGTCACGCTGCGAAGGTCATCACTGGAACTCTCGGTCCAAACTTTCTCTTTGAGTCCGTCCTTCTCCTCCAGCTTCTCTCTCTTCACCACGCTCTCAGAAACTGGCTCTCCCATTTTAGAGTCTGGAGTGAGCAGATTGTAGACCTTGAAGTCAATTTTGGGCTCCTCCTTGATGGTGGATATGGCATGACCGTCCTCTTCGCCGTTGGCTGTAGTGATGTCCTGTTCCTGGCAGTGAACAGTGTTGAAGTGCTCCAGTAGTGACTGAGTATCGGCAGCTGTAAAACTGCACTGACGGCATTTGTAGCAGCTGTGTGCTCTCCTGGAGAAGAAGAAAACAGTTATTGCAAAGACAGCGTTCTGGAGGGTTGTTTTATTTTTAATAGCCTTTAAGCACCTGAATTTTCTACCTACTCATGCAATGTAGTAGGTAGAAAGAACTACAATATTCTTAACACCCAAAAACTGGAATGTAATTAACTGGCATTTTCAATTCTATATAAAGTTCCCTTGTTATATTAGCAGTAATAGCCATAACACAGACACACACACAGACACACACACACCATGCACGCACGCACGCACGCTGCTCGTGCTTGGGTGCATCCATTCCAGGTGATTAGCATTAAAACTGGTTAGTTTGCATTATTATTAAATGCCCCACTCTGCTCATTTTACCTTGATAGATGCATTTTACCCTGATGGATAATCATTAATTATATTATTTAACTCACTATTCTTATGTTTTCACACCTGATTTCAAATGCCCTTTTCACTTTCTGTTATTTAAACTAAATTGAGGATTTTTCCCCCCTGTAGATACACTTCAATTTCTAATGCTGAAGTGCTTTGTACAGCTTTTCAATATATTAAAAGGAACTAAATTTAAATATAAAATAATACATCATTATCAAATTATGAAATGATTTGAAAAAAGAAATAAAGTGTTATTTTCAACCATCAAATTTAAATCCATTTAGTGAATAAAATATTGCTGACTGATCTAAACTCTAGAAAATAAGATGTACATATAACGCATGATTTTTCTCGAAACAAAGTCTATTCATCTATGAGAACATATACACATTCAAGAAATTTGAGTGTCTGTTGAGTGGCAAACATCTTAATAGAGACTTTACAAATATATTCATTAAAAGGGTGTGTGTGTGTTTTCTTTTTAAATGGCATAAAACAACACGATTTTATTATCACATCCCCTACCATCTTCTGCTGTTAAAGAGAGAACAGTAACTGCTCTATTAGGACAAATATCTGATTAACAAAGAAGAACAGAAGTATTGCACTGTAAAAAGCATACCCAAAAGATACACAAGTGATGTGGAATAAGGTATATTTTGTTTAACTATAAAAGCTGTGTATGGCTTTCTAAATAAGTATCGGGGAAACACTTTCTACTTCCCTGATATAACTTGCTATGAATTACCAACTTAAAGTAACAAAATAAATTTTGCGAGATATTACTTAAAGCTGTAAGATACAAGTTATGTACTCATATATGTAATTTTTGATAATCATCAAAATATTTCTTTGCCAGGCACTGGGTACACATTGGTGAATAAGAGGAAGAAAGTCTTTGCCCACCTGGTGCTTAGAGTCTAGTCAGGAGTGACTAGACAGGAAGTTTCACGTGACTATAAGTCTGTAAGGACAAAGTGTGACAGGTACTAAGAATGAAATGGACGGTAATTGGTGTCAAGGGCTGCGTAGGTAATTAGGAAGGACTTTCTGAGGGAGATATACGAAATCAAAGGGTGAAAAGAAGCTATCCTTGGAGGATGAGGAAGGGGAAAGGAAGCCACATTCTAGCAAGTCTGAGACACTGAAAAGAGGACATTGTGGTTTTAGAGGAATAAACCAGAGGAAGAACGTCAATTGACAAGCTTTAAGGGTTATCTAGAGCTCTGTAGGTCATGGTAGGGATAGGGGATCTCTTCAAAGGTAAAGGAAGGCAATCAGCTGGGGAGTAGGTGCTCAGCTGCATGTTTTAATTACTCTGGGGCTATCATGTTTATCAATAACTTCATTTCTTTATAAGACATGTCAGATCGTTGAAATTCCAAAAGAATGTTCCTATTTTATGGAAGCAAAATTCAAAGGTATAAAACATGTAACAAAATCTCAAGTATTTGTTGAGAGTGCTTAATGTAGCACACAAGAGCTTACATTTTGTCGAGTAAATATGGATATTTACTTTTTACAGAAAATTGTTTCCAATCTTTTCTCCTATTTTTTTCATTAAGTAGTAAAGATAAATACAACAAATGAAAAACAATGGGAGGATGAATTGACCATAAAAGCACAATAGTAAAATTAATTTCCTCAAGTGGAAATAGCCTAACCTTTAATGTGAAGATGGTTATGACCAAGAGAAACAATCTTGCCACCAATGTCAAGGCCAGAAAATTCAAAAACAGGACTAAGAATACAAAAGACAATAGACAATACCTAAAATCTAGGACCTAGAACCTCTGTGGATCTCATCTAAATCAGCTTCTTATCAAAACCACATTCTAGCCAGGGACCAGTGTCTCACGCCTGTAATCCCAGCACTTTGGGAGGCAAAGGCGGGCAGATCACCTGAGGTCAGAAGTTCGAGACCAGCCTGACCAACACTGTGAAATCCCATCTCTAATAAAAATACAAAAACTAGCTGGGTGTGGTGGAGGGGGCCTGTAATCCCAGCTACTTGGGAGGCTGAGGGAGGAGAATTACTTGAACCTGGGAGGCGGAGGTTGCAGTGAGCCGAGATCGTGACACTGCGCTTCAACCTGGGTGATAGAGCGAGACTCCATCTCAAACAAAACAGAAACAACAAAAAAACACACACATTCTAGTTTAACCTAATGGGAGATAAACACATAAATCCAAAATTACCCTACTGAATATATTCTACACAATATATTGAGTCATGGAAATTAAAACAACAACAAAAACTTCTGAAAGCACTTAGCAAACCATGATTAATTTTCACCCCAAGATGGTTAGAATGGACTCACTGTCTACTTTAGCATATTTGTGGTTCCTTGACATGGTGAGATCTCTGCTTGAAATCTCTAAGGAGATCCATGCCTATAAATTAAGACTATAAATTACCACTGACACTTCTACCAAAACTGGTAAATCCAGTGACAAAATACCAAAGGATTATAGTGATTCTGTTTCAAGATATTAAGACTGTAAATACCAGGATGACAAGAAGGAGAAAGGATCAACATATATGAAAATAAATACAAAATTCTTGTGGACCACACAGCAAAATTATTTTCAAACAGTAGTCTCTTAGTTCTTACTGGTGAAACAACCAACCACATGGAAGAGTGTAGACTCTTACGGAGAATGCTTAAGCTTCAAACTTTGGCTCTGTATTCTACAATGTAAGTAACTTTGAATAATTTACTGAACCTGTCTCAGTTTCCTCATCTGCAAAATGAAAATAAAGTTGTCTCTTGATAGGGTTCTTGTGCATATTAAGTAAGTAAATGAGAGTTAATCAGTATAAATCCTAAAATTAAATAAAGCCCCTCTGTTCCCTGTGAATCCACATTCTGTACTGTTTCTGCAAGAGTTTAAACTTACAAACTGATGATTTGGTATCATTCTTTGCCATTCCCCCAGGTACCTCAACCACTACAAAAAAATACATATGTATTTTTAAAACCAAGCGTATGTCCTAGAAGATCCTTTGCTTTAGGACATGGCCCGGTAGAATATAGTCTATGCTTTTCTGCTTCATCTGGCACCATTCAATGACACGAAAGAATGAGCAGTTTAGCCTTTCACTGCTTGATTGTCAAGCTTTACTCTTTTTTCATTAATAGCAGTCAGAGCCAGAATCTTCAAATTCTAAATAACAAAGACAGTAAGGGCATTACCTGTGTTTTATTAAAACCTTGGGAGGTAAGGATGTTTTATGAATGTATTCGTTAAAAGTTGTTTAGAACATGGCATATCTAGGAATATACCTAAGTAATTAAGATTATTTTGCTTCAATATCTACTAATTCTGAATAAAGATGAAGGGATAGGGGTCGATTAAAAATATTTCTAGATTGCAGAATCAGTAGATATTGAAGTTACATCATCTTCACCTATTATTTAACTAGTACTTCCTCCCAAATATACAAGGTCCTATGTCCCTGCCCAAAACATGAGTTCATTACAGGGTATCACACCCTGAGACAAGGTGTCTGAGTCTTCTAGGTTTTCTAGTTTGAAGTTCCTGTCCCAAAGGAAAACTCCCTGACTCCTGGCATGTCTCAGCAGGAGCTGCTCTGATCTGCCCGGAGGGGACCTCGTGAACCAACCGACCTAGGCAAAACCGCCCATGGTACAGGTGCTGGAGAGCTGTAGGAACACAGAGAAGAGTGGGGATAGGTATAAAGTACAAAGGAAACAGAAAGTGCAGGGGTAAGTTTTCCGTGAGAACCAGGTTTTATGTCGAAAAGGAAAACACATTTTAACAGGAAGGATATTACAAGGTTGTAAAAACAAGCTCAATTCACACATCTTTTGAAAGTTCAAAGCACTCATGTCTACAGGTTCTCACGTTCCACTGAAGTATATGGCCCATTTCACAGATAGTAAAATGGAGAAAGAGTGCCTTACCCATTTCATCTATATCAAGCCAAGAACACAGGGCTTCAGACTCCCAGAACAACGTTTTATTTTTCTATTTTCCACTGCCTACCTTCCTAATTGTATATAAATGTAAACTACTGATGATACGCCAAATGAAAACACAAGGGATGGGAAAGGGCTTCTAAGAGAGAAGAAACTGACTACAGCAATGGTTTGCAAAACAGGCTGGGCAGCATTGCAACCCGAAGGGTTTCTTTCTCAGCAACAGAGATTCCAAGTCTTCCTTGTCCCACTGAACCAGAATATCCTGGGCATAATCTGAGAATCTAAATGTTTAACTTTAGCAAAGTCCTCAAATGACACCAATGCAGGGACCAGTACCCATAAACTGTATTACTAGCTACATCATGACTCTAAGCAACTTAATGAATAAACGCACAAGACATCTCCTAACTCCCAAGGCTTTAATAAAATACAGGCAATGACCTTGCAATGACCTTACTATTATTGTTATTCAGAATCTTAAGATTCTGGGTCTTACTACTATTAATGAAAAAAGAGTAAAACTTGACGTTTAAGCAGTAAACTGCTAAACTGCTCAATCTTTCAGGCTATTGAACACCACTAGGTGAAGCAGAAAAGGCAATCTGCTACAAAGTGCTCTTGAGACTTGAACAACTCCTTTCTCCTTTTATTATCAGATCTAAATGAATGACAGAAAACATATTAAAAAGACAACAGTACTGTCAAAAGCCTGGAGCAATATAAACTTTTCAATAACCTATGCTAAAATCTAGACCAATGCTTCTCAAACTAATGTGTAAAAATCACCTGGGGATTTCATTCAAATTCATATTCTGATACTGGAAGACTAAGGTAGGATCTAATATTCTGTATTTCTTCATTTATTTCAAATTTTCCCAGATCCTGATAATATTCTGTATTTCTTACAAACTTCTAGATGATGCCAATGCTGTTGGTCCCCAGACCACACCTTGAGTAGCAAGAATCACGCAACTATGGTCATAAATAACTCATGAGAAGTGTGTTGGCTTGGAGTGTACTCTTAATATACCTGTTTATACTCGGCACTTTCAGAACATTCCCAGATGATTTTATTTTAAGAGACGAGGTCTCACTATGTTGCCCAGGCTGGCCTTGAACTCCTGAGCTCAAGGGATCCTCCCACCTCAGCCTCCTGAGTAGCTGGGATTCCAGACATGCACCACCATACTCAGGTCCAAGAAGAATATTGTTATGAATGGCAACATTGTTATCATTCTTAAGTCACATACACCTTCTGAGTCAACACTCACAGCTGTATAAAATAACCTACAAGCACAAAATTGTCAGGAATAATCCCAATTCATTTTTTCTTTATCACTGTTTGGAGATTGTCTTTAAATATTCTTTAGTGCTAGGCCATTTACATATATTGCCCGCAGCAATAACAAGAAGTATATATTTCCACCCCACTTTGCAGATAAAGAAGCGGAAGCACAAACGAGTTAATTAACATAAAAATATTGAAGGCAAAATAGAATACTTTTGCTCTTATCTATGGTTACTGTTTCATGTACGTTCTTTGATAGTTAAAGCAATGGTTGTTCAGGAATCAGTACCTAAAAGATTTGAGCATATTCTCTGACATGTATTATTCTCTCAATAGTAACTGACAAGATCTTCAATATAATGTCACACTTCCAAATCATAAGACTAGATTATAATAAACCCCAGTAAAAGGAAACTTTTCTCAAGAATAAAAGTTTAGTCATTGTGAAAGTACATTAATGTGGATCCTCCTCCAACCTACTAAATGCATTTTCTTTTCATCAGCATTAACATGAAAACTTCAAAGACATTCAGGAAATTTTTCCTCTATTTCTCAAGACCCAACACCCCCTCATCCATAAAGACTTCCCAAATGATTCGATCCAAGAAGAAATCTAGTGTCTTCCTCATTACTCTAAATCCTTGTATTCCTCTTCAGTTTTTTTAAACACAGATGGTATTTGATTAAAATCATATATACCTCACTTAACAGGTATATGTAATTACCCTAAGGTTGAAACCAAAGCTCACACATCTATTGATTCCCCTCATCACACAACATCCAAACAGACAGTAAGTATCTGCTTAATAACAAAGAAATGGACAATCACAGCTCTGGACGTTCAGGATGCTGGATTTAATATGTAGGGTCACAAAGCAGTGGAGAAATACTAAGATGTACACTGATATTTTACAGATGGCATATTTTGAGTAATCCTATGAATAAACTCTTCATTAGCTAAAAACTCCTAAAACTTCTGGGTACATTAAGCCAAACTAATTTCAAAATTTTTACAAATATATGCTTTGCATTAATTTAAATCCTGTATCCTCCTGCCACACTGATAACAAACACTTTCTTCATATTGTCTGAGGAAAAAGATGTCGTTTTATAGATCTCCTTAGCATAAGCATAAGGTCATCACATAAAACACAGAATGCTCAGTTAAATTTAAATTTCAGATAATAAATGAATGTTTTAGTGTATGCTGCATAAAATATTTGGGACATGCTTTTATAAAATGTCACTCTGTCCCATACAATATTCGACAACTTGGAGACAAGTCAAAGAAATTTTGATTAAAGAACTAAATCATGCTTTCTCTCTAGGCAAACGACATCAAGTTGCCTAAAAATATCAAATTTGTATTTAATTCAAGTGACTTAGAACCTCTGTGAAAAAATAAGTGTTATTCCTTATTCTACTTTATAGAATTTTCATGTGCCATAAAAAAGCATTTTTATCCTTCCATGTTTCAATGCACAATAGTCTTTATTCACAATAGTAGTATTTCATTCATTAGTAGAGAATATTATGAATTATTTTCATAATTCATAAAGCATTGAGGAATGCTTCTAGAAAGAAATCAGCTAAAAGATGCTACTCCTTTACTATGCTCTGATAATATTTTTATTTTTATAATAAACCAACCCACAGTGTATGTGAAGTACAGCTCTGAGGGATGCCTTGTTTTTTTCTTTTAAATGTTAACTTGAGATTTATGTCATCACTTGAAGAGCTCTTTTTACTAAATAACAGTATATTACTTTCAATATTTTTTTAAATCTTAAAGACAATCAATGAATAATTTAAACCACAGTTTTTATTCTTCAGTGACTAAATGAGGCATCAAAGTAAATGAATAAATCATAAACATTAATTGATTAGACTTTCAGAGGTATTTTTTGGTTATTACAGAATCAAACAACTACAGATAAATTATCACAGAAGTGGGGAAAAGGAAGGTGATTCAAATACTTAAGTTTAAATGTAGTTCAAGTAGGTCTGAAATCTAACAAAGTTAGTCATTTTTGTAATATATGCATTGTTGGTATAAATGTCTACAACAAGTGGCATGTGGCATTACTGCCGCTGTAAAATGATAAAATGAAAAATGAGAAAAGAGTGGCAGGAACAAAGACAAAAACAGAATTACAGATGGATTATTAGATCAATCCTTGAGAACTGTAAAATAGTTAAAAGAGGAGAAACAGTCTACAGAACATAATCCAAGAGAAATTGAAATTCTGGATGAAAATAATTATGTTGTTTACTCATCCTGCATTTTTAAGTTGAAATAATCGGATTAGGATTTGCTCAGTAATAGTAACGGGCTTTTGGGGAGATGCAATGAAGTGCTTATATCTTCAAGTGGTAGAAAAAATACTACTAACACCATACCTTAAAAATCAAACTTAGGATTCCCTTTCAAAAGGTAAACGTTCCCTACAAAATGTTCATATAGAAAGACAAGTCTTTCTACAAAACAGAAAGTAAATAAGGAACAGCAAATTATTTACACAAATGAAAATGGAATTGAAACTGTGACTCAAATGTATCTTATTCCAAGACTTGATAACTGTTCTTGCATAGTATTCAGAAGCATTAATTCTGAAATTTCTAATAAATAATGTATACAAATAAAGGTAATGTCTTTGGGAGGTTTTGTTTGCTTGTTTGTTTTTTGGTGAACTGTAATATCCTGGGTAACTTTTTGACTCACAATAGGTATTTTCTAATTGAACTATCATGCTTATTTCAAGGTATTACAAGCAACTGATTTATTAGGTATTTTTTTTTAAATATGACACATAACATGTACTAATTTAAATGTAACCATGAAGGCCCTCACCCTTTTAGAAATTCTGTATTAACACACTGTATACTTGGAATTTTCAGATACGTTGATAATTAAATTATTATCATAAAAATCCCTTCTTCAGAATCAGCAAAGTACACAGTCCATATTTTTCACGGAGCTTTTGTGAGATAGAGACTGAGCAGGACCTAAATTAATTTGACCACCTACTGCAACCAATGTCAACTCTTTCAGTCTGACTTTACCTATTTTATGTCTGAAAGTTGAAGCACTGTTCAAAAATTTTAAAATGCATTCGTAAATCTCCTAACACACAGAGTCTTGTCATTGCATACACTACCAAAATATGCGTGCGGTTTTCCGCATTTTAGCCAACAATGAACATTTTAATATTTGTACTAGACAATAATTATATTACTGAGTCTGTAGCAGTTCTTTAATAGTAAGTTCTTTAACAGCGAGATTGATCATTGTTTCATATATTTAATCTACATGGGCAGTGATGAGAATTGATGCCTCATTTTTTATTTTAAAGTTGTATAATGTAAGTTAGTGACATACAAATAAACACACACACACATATTCACTGACATCTAAGTTTGCAAACAAATTAAAAACTGAACTCATTACAGAATCATAGAATGTGATTTTACATAAATTGAGATCTATTTGTGTGGAGAGAGGAAGATATTCTATATAGATATGATTCATATAGATTCATATAGATATGATTCATATAGATATGATTACATATAATAAAGAAAGTACTATTATGGTACAGTAGAATATATGTATATGATATACATATGAGTATCTCATATATACATATATGTACGCATACATACATATATACATGCATGTGTATATATCATGTATTTATACATATATACATGCATATGTTTTTATACATATATACATGTTTGTGTATATGTCATATGTGTTTATACATACATATACACATGTATGTGTGTGTCACATGTATTTATACATATATAGGTATGTGTATACATCAGATGCATGTGTATATATCAGATGTATTTATACATGCATACACATATATGTACATGTATACATGCATATGATATTCATATGTATATCATATACATATAACATGAATATTTGTATGCAGTTTTATTTTGTTATCTTTTGAATTTATATAAAAAAACTATCCCAATGCGACTTGTCTTTATCATCTGTTTGTATTCAGTCAAAATTATTCTTACAAGATTTATTTATGTTGTAGTCACTTGTCATTTACTAAATTCACTACTGTAAAACATTCCACTGCTTGAAAATTCTACAAATAAATTAATCTTTTTTGGAAAGACAATCAGAGTTTTCTCCTGTTTTTATTTTGGACTGACTTTGTTTTGGTTGTTCTGTCTTCTAAAAAATGCAATTATGAACATTTTTGCACGTTTCCTAGCAAACCGATGCAAAAAGTTTTCTTCTGAAAAGTAAAATTATGTAGCCACTGGGAATATGAACATCTGATAATGCCAAATTTTGCCAAATTTGCCTTCCAAAGTAGTATGTTCTGACCACTTCTATCCCTTATAAGATGTTTTATTGTAAAATCTATGTTTTCTGAGATTAATAATCTCTTTTTGTTTGGTTAGAATTGGCCCTGTATAACTTTATCAATCCTTAGCTTTTTGTTACTGAGGTCTAATTTCATTGCACTGAGTCAAAGGATACATTCTATGAGATACTGGTTTTTGAAATGTAATTTCTTTTTGACTTAATATGTTTCAGTTTATATAACTGCTCTATATGTGCTTTAAAAGCATGTACATTCTCTAATTTTTTGGTACAGAATTTGTATATTTTTATTAAATCAGGTTTGGTAATTTGTTTTTCAAATATTTTCAATTTTGAAAAATGTTTTGTGCCTAACTTTTAACAAGGAGTTTTCTTAAAACTTTATCATTGTGATTGTGGTGTGTCATGTTTTCCCTGTAGTTCCTCTATCACTTTTTGCTTTACTTATTTGTATTTACCTGTTATGTATTTAGAACCATTGTATCTTCTGAAGAAGTTAAACCTCTTATTATGCAATGATCCCTTCTTTCCTCCATATGCTGTTTGTAATAAAATCTTAAAATTGTATGAGATTAATAAAGATACCTCAATTTTCCTTTAGTTTATATTTACTGGTATAACTAAGTCTATTCTCTTCTTTTGAACATCCAGAGACTTATGTTTCAGATGTATATCCAGTATGCAGGATATAGTTACAATTTTTTTTTAATATCATCTGATATCTTTTCAGTGGAAAAGTTTAACACACACACGTTAAGACTTTTGATATCAGCAATTTTTGTAGATTTTACTTTAAAATGTCTATATGTCTAACTTTTCCCACATATTTTCTCACCTTTTTTTAAAAAGTTAATTGAATTTGTTCTTTATTTCATTATTCCATTTTTTTTCTCCTCTATAGTTTTGGAAGTTATGCATTTATTTCCTATTCTTTCATTAGTTATCCTTAAATTTTTCCAAGTACGTATAACGAAGTCCTAGCTCACTAACTCACCTTAGTCTTTGTCACCCAGGCCAGTGGCATGATCATGGCTCACCGAGCCTCGACCTCCTGGGCTTAAGTGATCCTCCCATGTCAGTGCCTGAGTAGCTGGGACCACAGGTAATCACCACTATACTCAGATCTTTTGTTTGTTTGTTTGTTTGTTTATATATAGATGAGATCTTGGTATGCTGCCCAGGCTGATCTCAAACTCCTGAGTTCAAGCCTTGGCCTCCCACATACTGGGATTACAGGTGTGAGCCACTGTGCCCCACCTAGTCTGTTCCTTTTTTAACTGCATAAATGAGACAGGCAATGTTTGTTTAGGTTTGCTCAGATGTTTCCCTAGTCTTCACTTATCAGAAAATGTCTTTGCTTTGCTCTTATTCTTGGGAGATAGCTTTGATGGTCACATAATACAAGGTTGACTATCTGATGTTTTTTCAAAACTCTGAATAATATACCTCCTTCCTCCAGTTTCCATTGTTGCTAATAAAAAGTCTGTCAACTTAAACGTCTTTTCTGAGTGGTTTGTTTCTTGTTAGTCTACAGCTGCTCTCAAGGATGTCTCTGCCTTGGCATTCTCACTTTTGCTACATGTGTGTGTAACTGAATTTATTTGTATACATCATCCTGTTTAGTGTATGCTATGCTTCTTTGTATCTGAGTATTTATGTCTTTCATTAGTTCTAGAAAATCTTTTTCCATTTTCTCCACAAATACTGATTACCTACTCTCTATTCTCTATATTTTCTTTCTTCTGGGACACTGATTAGATGCATGTTAGAAGAGCTCATTATATTCCATATCTTACTATATGTCGTTGATATTTTGCATCTCTTTGCTCTCTCTTATTCTAATGCCTCATCCTGATTAATTCATTTGCTCTCTTTAATTGTCTAATATGTAGTTTAATCAATCCATATGTTTTAAGTTTGAAGAGTTAATATTTCTCAATTAAAACAATGTTATTTGTTAATTTTTTGGTGATCTTGATTTTTTTTAAATTTTACTTTAAGTTCTGGAGTACATGTGCAGAACGTGCAGGTTTGTTACATAGGTATACATGTGCCATGGTGGTTTGCTGCACCTATCAACCCATTATCTAGGTTTTAAGACCCATGCATTAGGTATTTGTCCTAATGCTCTCCCTCCCCTTGCCCCCGACTCCCCAACAAGCCCCAGTGTGTGATGTTCCCCTCCCTGTGTCCATGTGTTCTCATTGTTCAACTTCCACTTATAGGTGAGAACATGCGGTGTTTGGTTTTCTGTTCCTGTGTTAGTTTGCTGAGAATGATGGTTTCCGGCTCCATCTATGTCCCTGCAAAGGACATGAACTCATTCTTTTTTATGGCTGCATAGTATTCCATGGTGTATATGTGCCACATTTTCTTTATCCAATCTATCATTGGTGGGCATTTGAGTTGGTTCCAAGCCTTTGCTATTGTGAACAGTGGTGCAATAAACATACATGTGCATGTGTCTTTATAGCAGAATGATTTACAATCCTTTGGGTATATACCCAGTAATGGGATTGCTGGGTCAATTGGTATTTCTGGTTCTAGATCCTTGAGGAATTGTCACACAGTCTTCCACAATGGTTAAACTAATTTAAACTCCCACCTACAGTGTAAAAGTGTTCCTATTTCTCCACACTCTCGCCAGCATCTGTTTCCTGACTTTTTAATGATTACCATTCTAACTGGTGTGAGATGGTATCTCATTGTGTTTTTGATTTGCATTTCTCTAATGAACAGTGATGACGAGCAGTTTTTCATGGTTGTTGGCAGCATAAATATCTTCTTTTGAGAAGTGCCTGTTCATCTAGTCTCATGTTGCTTGATCATTTTTAATTGTAACTTTCATATCTTTGAATGCTTATTTGTATTTTATAACTGAAAACTCCTGTATCTAAAGTGACTGGGTATCTAGCTACATCTATTATTTGTGTTTTCTACTGATTTCACATATGGTGGCTTATTTTCCTGTCCATATGGTGAATTTTCATCATAGTGAGCTCATACAAGATTTATCTGCATCCATCAATATCTGGGAGGTAAAAATGGGAGTACTTTTCTGTAGGCAAATTTGTATTTAATTATGTCAGAAGTCAGAGGGAGGACTAATGTAAAAATCCTAGCCACTTCAAGATCTAAGCTTAAAGCAAAACTCAGATTCAACTCCTTCACTCTATGAGTAACTCCAGGCTTAGTCTTCTGATCAAATGCAACATCGACATTGGCATTTGCCCTCAGTGTAACCTCACATTCCAAGCTTACCCTTCACTTCTCCCTACTCTGTGTTTAGTGCACTCTTCATGAAAGGTAGAACAAAGGCTCCAAAAATTTTTCTTACTTTGTAGAAGTCTGGCAATGCATTACAAAATACGTTTTATCTAGTATAGTTGTTTTGCAGGTAAGTAATCCTCCTACTTATGCCAAAAACCTAAGTTTTAACACTGAAAATTTTGATAAGAAAAGTAGCAGTCAATAGAGAGCAGGTACAAAATTGAATTAAATGATAAATAATAATAGAAATGCAGTGAGAAAACCATTTATAAGTGGAATATAATAACCCAGTTATGATCTGAGTTAGGGGTATCATAGGCAAATGCTAAACATTAAGAGAATGGACCAAATCCCTGTTGCTGACTAGATCATGTTTACAGTTCTACCAAGTTTAACTTAGTTCTTAAAGAAAACACTCATGCCATGGAATCGACACCGAGGTCTTTCAATCAGAGCTCTAGATCAACTCTTCTGCTTCTCAGCTACAGTCATTTTATAGCTAAATGATTTCACATGTTGTACAGTTCATGGCTTACGCTAATTTTTACTACACCGTTAAGTCTTCTATATAAAGCACTCAAAAGCCTAGAATATTTCACAGAAATAACATAGAATTATGGCAGAAGTTTCCCAACATGAATAGTTTGAGTAAACAAATTTAATTATACCGATACTATGTGATAAGGTACACTTGTCCTCTTATTCTATCTTAAAAGTGGGGCATTTTTGGAAAATGCTTTGATAGCAGATCAAGTTCTGAACATCCACGTGACTAGGTCCTTTCACATCTCTGGGGCCGCTATTACTGTTCAGCTTTCAGTAGAGTTTCTTTATCTTTCCTGCTAAGCTGTGACTTCTGAAATCGGAAGGCTCCAAATTTCAAATATCTCTATAAGAACTCAGAAACAGATGAGCAATAAACTACTCAGCACCTTAAAGGATCTGTGGTCAGCCAAACTCTATCAGGATTTAAACATAAGTGCAAGAATATTTTAATGCCCTATGGACAAGTGCTATTTAAATTTTTAGCTAATAAAATGCTGAGAAGTTGACTTACATTCAAAATGAACAGGCAACTCCCATTTGGTATAGAAGCCTAGGTCCACAGAAGGGTTCCAAGACCATATAATAGTGAGTGATTAAAATGTAGCTCACCTTGGAAATCTCAGCTTATTCATAACTACTGTGAAGTCAAAAACTCACAGGGATCTCATTTACATAAAGATATTCACTGAACTCCCATTAGGCATCCTGCCACTGTGTTAAATCGTGCAGAATCAGTGGTGAACAAGAAAAGAATAGTTCTCTTTTCTCTAGAGCTTACTTTCATCACTGAATATTAACTAAATTCTGACAGTATTCAGTAATAGTTTTATTCATATTTTATTTCTTGGGGGATTATTTTGTTTACCTAAAGCATGTGAAAACCCTGTTTTCCCAGACAGATTCTCAAGCAATGCCTCAGCTGCATCAATAGAAAAACCACTTGTCCAACTGTACTGGCAGCTAGATGTATCAGAATGAGTGTGTGTGCATGTGTGCGTGTGTGTGTGTGCACATACGTGGGTACGCAGGTCCAAGATGTGTGTGTGTTCTGGCTGGTTCCCTCATGATTAAAGAAAATCATGACGATTTCTCAAAATCGTCCTTGTCCTTTTCAAAAAAAGAATGGACTATCTGAGTTTTACATCACTCAACAAATGCACATGAACAATGTGCACATACGCATATATCCACACTGGCAGAGCTCAGAAAGCAGCTGATGTCTGCGAGCCTCAGAAATAAATTAACATGCAGCTAACATCAGAGGAGCCAGAAACACTCATTGCAAGTGTGAACACATATTTGATTGCAGGACTGTATCTTTCCCAGGGCTGACCTTATAAATTAAACAGTGTAAATCTCAAGTAAGTGTTTTCTGAACATTTTGATTCACTGTGAGCACTGGGATGTCCTTCAAATTAACATCTAACATTATTAGCCTATTGTTGGATATGAACGGCTTCATTACTGGTGACTGAAAAAACATACACACACTCGCACTAACACACAACTTTTAAAAGGAGTGGAAGAAACTGTTTAACATCTTGGGGTATAGAAATTGAAATGAGTAGATTTTTAGACGAGGATATTGATAGAGTAAGCAAAACTTTCTACTTTGATGCCAAAAGGCATAATAATAAGAAAGTACCCAATGAGCACTAAATAATACCTAAATGCAGGGTACCACCAACGCTTTGCTGAACTAATTCCTATTTATAACCAAGGCTCAGTTTAAATGCTCCTTCCCCAGGAAGGCATGTCCTAATCTACCATATTAGGTTATGTTATCATTATATTCAAACACACTGCCTTGCACTTCATCTTTTATGACAATTACTACTCTTGTAATCATCTAAGTGTCTCATCTTTCCTACTAAACTGTAAGTTCCATGAGGGCACTGACTATGTCTTCTCTTCTATATTCATTCAATGCCTGGTACAATAGGAGTTTTGACATTAATTAAGTAAAGAATGAATGCATAAATGAAATAAAGATACATATCCTATACTTATCTCTAGATATTATAAAAGATTAACTGGGAAAGTTAATGTTTATAAAGAGAATAGAGTGAAAACAGAAGGAAAACACAAACATCCCACATCCATTTAAGAATCTGGAATAACTCAAGCAGTTTTACCTACTTGGAGGAGCAAGTCTACATCCAAAATCACACATATTACAAAAATTCTCACCTTTAGATTACTGTTTATATGCCAAATAAGGATGTTGCAGAATTGTTCAAAGCTAGAAGAATATATAATCTCATTTTAAAATAAAAATGAGCAACAGGTTCTCAAAATCTTTTCTCAGAATAGAGAATAGGATATATTTACAATAGTAACTTTCATTTGGGAGCTGCCCTGTCAAAAAAATATAGGATGTGGAGTCATATTTAGTAAGGACAAATAAATGGACTATGATAAATTAGTAAACTCATCAGCATTATTAGAATCACTGTGAATTTATAAAGACAACCAGTAAATGGTATAAAACAAGTATCAAACATGAGCATACAGTCTAAAAGAAGGAACGAAATTAAAGTCTACAGTGATCACAGCTATAACTATACCACCTGCAAATCTGTGATGATCTTTTATGTGGTCTTCTCCTATAACTTCCCCAAGTCATCGGAATCACTCCCAACAATTCCTGGTTCAGCCCTCTTTCTGTGGATTTTTTTCTATTATTTTATTTGTATATTCCTCCTGACCTACCCTCCTTTGACTCACCTGTAGTGTCGGGAAATCTCTTCTTCCACCTGGGTAATAAAATCACATTTGGTACATGAGTGTTCTTTGCTTTCCTTGACAGCCTGCTGCCCATCCGATCCTTGCAGGTGATTCGCTTCTTGTTTGACATCTGATGCTTGGGACTCATGCACACCCTCATAGTGAAAGAGGAGTACATCTACGTCAGGGGTGGTGAATGAACACTGATGGCACTGATGCTTGACTCGTGAGCTTCCGGCTGCCCCAGGAGACAAGTGCAGAAGCAAGAGTGCACAGTGGGAACAATTACTTTTTCTACAAGCAAACGGATAAGTAATTTCTCCAAGGTGCTTTTCTGGGCTGCAAAGTCCTCTGGGACAGAATGGACAGTGTTTAATGGTACACTTGTGAATGTTATGGAGCTGTTGATAATGACGGAGAAGAGGCCCCACTACAATTACATCAGGGCCATGGCTTTTGGAATATCGGAAGTCACAGAACTGACAATTATAGCTCGTTACCATATTATCCTCGGCTCCCTTGCTGGAGAAGTCCTTCTTTTTAGCCCCACTCGAGCTCTTGTCTGCCTTGCTCATTGTCTCTCCTTCTGAACTTTTGGCTAGATCATTCTGATTAATGACAGAGCCCCTGGAAAGCTTATCATTCAACTCTGGATTAAGGCCGCCTGACTGCACTGCTCCGTGCTGCTTGCCATAATGTTCTAGCAGTTTAAGTGAGCTAGATGACTCACAGCTGAAACTACAAAATTTACACCAGTAGTAACTGGTGGCCTCTGTACCATTTTGTCTCGAGGAATCGAGGGGCTTGATGGGCACTGAGTACCCAACAGGAGTGTCATCTCCTGCTTTGACTGTTATCTTGTCCTGCCATTTTCCCAAGTCTCCAGAATCACTGGATCGAAGTGCCGGGATGGACTTGTTAGAGTTTTTCTCTGAAGGTTTTGCAACCTCAGAGGAGGGGAGAGAAGCTTTTATTTTGTTTGGGTGAGTCTGAAGAAAATGTTGTTCTAATTCGGTGGACGAGTTGCCCATATAAGTGAAATTGCAGAATTTACAGCGGAAATACTTGGTGTTTCCTTGGCAATCTGGTGTTTTCCGTCCAATGCCAATGAATGTTCCACCTGAAGTCACCTGGAGAAAAGAAGAAATGGACTTTACTTCTGAGGTGTCATTAATTCAATGGGTCCTCTGCAGGGGAGGGGGAGGGTACTGCCAAGTATTCCACATCAAAAAATACAATAGAACTCCTGCTTATTATGAAATCACTTGAATAATCACAGAGCCAAATAAATTCACTCTTCATTTCTCAACAGTTACTCTTTGAGAGGCTCATTATGTTACACACTGTAGGCCAAAGTAACAGGTGAGGTTAAGTAATAAATGTACTATAATTTGAAAGACTGAATAATATATTGTTTAAACTAAGAAAACAATTTTCAACACAGTATGTTTTACTATTGCCTCCTTCAAATCACACTCCTACAGAAGCATCCTAATCACATGGGATTTCTTTTCAAAAGGTGAGGCGTTACTGTCAAAACTAGAGGCACTTGCTCAAAAAGTACTCAAGGCAGATGTTCTCCAATGAAATATTCTGTTCAGTTCCTACAGCAATGAGGCTGCAGGCAAAGATGAGGTCTCTGTTTTAGGTAATATAAAGGTGCTCAAATGACCACCCAAAATGGCTTATAATTAAAGCTCAGTGAAACAAACAAAAAGATGAATTGAGTATGCAGGAAATACTAGTGAAGAAGAACCATGTAAATAAAGAATTTTGAATGTTTCCCAATCTAGAACAAACAAACAAAAAAGAAAAATCTTCCAGGGCCTTATTTGATTACGGTTCTGTTTCATTGCAAAGGGCTCCCAACTTCTCACATGAGTAGGTCATGGAGATGTTTGAATGGCAAAATGAAATAATTCCACCATAAAAATAACTACAGCTCTGCTTTCTTTCCCAAATTATGAAATTACATAGAATCAGGACTATGAAAGCCTTCAAAGGGCACTTTACGTAAAATCCTTCCTCCATTCTCAGTGTGTATCTCAATAGGAGTACAATTAAGCCACCACTGAGCAGCCAAAATTCAGAGTTTAAAATAGAGTTTTTGAATGAAATACTCCAAAAAGGGGGGAAAAAATTCTCATCCAACCACCAGGGAATTTTTAAATTTTCCCAGCAACCAGATGTAATATATTAAGCAAGTGGCATAATCATGTTCTGCCTTCTTCAACAGCTGTTCAAAAATGACACGTGTGATCGCTGTTCATATCCAAATCACTCCATGAGAAAAGTCTCAGGCATCTCAAAATCATGTAAAGGCTCTATTTGAAATGCAAATAATATTGCTGTAGTACACTGAGAGATATGTTTGTACCTCTATTGTACAGGACTAAGATTGAAGTATTCTTTTTGCTATTAAAAAGAGATGTGACCTTGATCAAGTTACTTAACCTCTCTGGCCAATAGCTTCTTCAACTGGGGCAACCTCTAAATTCATATCCAGTATTATAGTTCTAAGAAATGTGCATTAATACATAAACAACTCAACATTTACTGTACATTAAGATAGGAACTTACAAAAGTTTCCCACAGCCTTTAATCAAAGGATGTAATGTTTCGCATTAGGCAATATCTATAGCCACCACCCCAATCGCATAGATTTCAGTCTGTCGATGACAGAGTATCAAGCAGCCAGAAAGCTAAGAATGGGGCACCCTTCCAGGCAGCAAACCGACAATCATTCAATGGTGTGAGAGATTTCAAAGTCATACACTCAGGTACACAGAATAGAGCATTCTAATCTAGCATTTAAGTGACTAAAGCAACTAAAACTTGCACTGAAATACAATTCATAATATTATAAAAATCTATACATATATTTCCCATTTCAGTGGAGGTAAAGAGAAAGTTTATTTGCCAAAAAAAAAATATATATATATATATACACACACACACACATTTAAATGGATAGCCATCAATCAGGTTCTTTGTTCTGGAACTTAAACTTGATTCAAAAGGGATACATTCAGATGTATCCCCTTCTTCTTTAACATAGGCAAAGAAAGAAAGTGTGCAAAATCTAGAGATAAAAAATTTTCTTGTTTAAGCTTTCACATTGCATCAGCGTTGCCAAGCTTCCCTATTATAAAATGCTTTGAACTTCTGCTTGTTGAACCAAGATTCCCAAGAAACCACCAGGCATCATCACTATTTCTTTGATTTTGCAATCTTTAAGCCTCATGTGCCATGACCACACTGAAAGGGCTGAACAAAGAGTATACATACACTTAAGAAATCCCTAAACATATGATTTTGAAGTGGATTTAAATTATTACTAAGCATCCCAACATCCTAAAAAGGTTGCTGTTATTTAAAAACAACCTAAGAATTCAGAAAACCCAGGCTACGAATCAATACTATCAGGAGAAGGGGACTACGAAAGAAAGGCAATTTTGTGAAAAATTATCAGTAAAGCATTTTGGTTTAGGATTAACTAAGCTACAAAAAACGAGTTAGGTCTTTGAAGTTGGTGTACGTGTCTAGATGTGTTTTTTTTAACCCAGGGAAAATGTGCCAACTGCATTATTTAAGAAGCTTTTAAGGGCTATATATTTTAATTATGCTGAAGAATAAATACCTTCATACTATTGACTGCTCTTTCAAAAGTCAAGCTGGCAAATGAAAACTCATGGATCTCATTTAATGGCAAGAACAATACTGACACTTCTATAGGTTACATACTTGCCTTTTTGGTTAATATCAGCAAATAATATTAGTATTATATATTATTAAAAGCTAATACAATATTAGAATTACATATTTTAAAAAGCAGTTTTGGAAAACATAATGACAGTGTTCTATTCCTTTTTTCTTTCAAAAAGAAAATCTAAAAGCTCTATTTGTGGCAATTTTTATACTTTCTATACTACTAGAGGTACATTCAGGTCATAGTGAAATATAACTGACATACAACATTTAAATGCCATTTTACAGTAAAACAAAATTTATTATTTTAGGAGACACTACTGGTGTCTATTGACCACATTCATTTTATTTGCATGCTCCAGATACCCCATTTTAAATCTATTCTTTTCTAGGGTAAAAACAAATATACAGTGAGAACAATTACGCAAAATAAGTGTTTGCAGCAATGGTTTATTGAAACGTATTGTCTGGAAACAGTGCCTACATATTCATAAAACATTGCAAACTTTTCAAATGGCTAAATCCAACGTGGAGTAGAAAAATTTACTGCTTCTTATCTATGACTATACTAAAAAGAGAGTGCAAGCAGAATAAGGAGCACAGCTTTCAAACTTCCTTCTTTTGCTAACCAGAACTTTAATTATAACCCTTTAAACCCAGCAGTTCCTTTGGTAATGATATCCAAATTTTTACAATTATATTAAACTGTAATTTCTGCTTGGGCCAAAAACTACATGTATTATCCCTCTAATTAGTAATAACTAAGTGTTCGGCTTGTGTCAGACTCTGCGACAGATATTAGACATATAATATTGAAGAGGTAGACAATTTTACATTTTAAGATTAAGAAATTATAGATAAAACCCTTTATTCATTTGTATTTACATCTGCCTGTATTTATTTGCTTCTAGAGGAAGTTCTCTAGCTCAAATTCTATGAAAAGATCCATTATTTAACCTCCTGGCACCTTGGTTTCCTGGCCTCTATGGATATAATACTATACAACTTGTCATTTTATGGGATTATTATGAGGATCAAGTGAGAACGATAGATTTGTGCTGTCCAATAGATTTCCCTGAGATGATTAAAATGTTCCACAGCCTTCCTTGACCAATATGGTAGCCACTAGCCACAAGTAGGTTTGGTAAAAATGAAGAACTAATTTTTAAATTTACTTTCATGTATTTTTCTTAGCATTTCATTAATTTATTTGTAATTAACTGCAATGTATATATTTTAAAAAATTCTTTTTTAGAGGCAGGGTCTCTGTCACCCAGGCTGGAGTGCAGTGACACGATCTCCGCTCACTGTAACCTCCGCCTCCTGGGCTCAAGCGAATCCTCTCACCTCAGCCTCCAGAGTAGTTGGGAAAATAGACACACGCCACCATACCCAGTTAATTTTTGTATTTTTTGTGGAAACAGGGTTTCGCCATGTTGCCCAGACTGGTCTTGAACTCCTAGGCTCAAGCTTGCCACTTCCCTTGGCCTCGCAAAGTGCTGGGATTATGGCATGCACCACCATGCCCAGCCTAAAATTTAAACAGCCACATTTGCTAGGGAATACCATATTAGATAGCACACTCGACATGTGCATAGATAGGATTATTATTTAACAAAATGAATCATTCAAGTAAATTTTTCCTGCAAATGGGATAAAGAGATTAAATAGAAGGGAAGTGGTAAATTCATTCAGTGACAAACTCACACACTTGTCACTATCAATATTCTTAGCTGTAAATGCAAAGGTTCAATCTGTTGTTACTAAGCTAATGCTTCTGTTTATATTCCTTCTTGAGCTAGAGGAATAGTCTTATTCATATCTAGAAGAAAGCAGGGGCTCAATGCATTTTGACTGAATGAGCGAAGGCAGAGGTGAGCAGATGAAAATTTCTCACCAAGGCCCCTGAGTTACCTGAGATACCCTGGCCACAGTACTTCATGGCACCCTTGCCACTGACTTGACCTGCCATACATGGCCTTCTTCAAGAAACTACAAAATGCATCTTTTATCCACAAGCAAATGACTGCCTATGGAGTCCTTTGATTGTGAATTAAAGTTATATAAAAACACCTAAAACAATTAAGGCAGAAAAATGAACAGATTTTAAAGTCTTTTTCACTGACTAAGGACTAGCATGGCTTTTTATATTTGATTTTAGCCCTAGTTTTAAAAACTGTTCCATCCATGAAGTGTTTTCCATGGCTTTCATTTATAATTTACTTACATATGTCTTTTTACACACAAAAAAATGTTTTACCGTAGAAATGAAGAATATAAAAGGGTTGGTTTTTCTCAAGGTCATTAATATCAGTTTCCTTCTTTCCTTCCAATAATATGAAGTAAAAACTAATAATAATAATATCTAAAATAATATGTCAAAGGAAAATATTTCTTAAAGCCTCAGAGCTCTTAAAATGACACTTCAACACATGTACTTATTTTCAACGCAGCAAAGAAAGAGCTGTTTGAACTAAACACAAACCTTTTCTCAGATGTGGTTCATTTTCAAGTACTATAATTGATAGCAACAGAGACAATTATAAGGGTACTAATCTAAGAGAACTTGAGGTTATGGGCTGATAGTCAAAGAGGTAAAAGCTTAAAAATAAAAAGCTAAGTTGTTAAAAAAAATCATTGTTCAAATACTAATATTTCAAATAACTTGAAAAAAATCTGTAAGGGCCGATCTTAGCTGAAAATAACTGCAGTCAGAATTAATCTGTATATATATATTGGGAATTTTTCTGCATATATAGTGCTTCCAAAAAAAATTCTAGAATACAGAGTGTGTTTCAGTGATATACTTTTGATGGAGAATAAATGTTTAAGAATCTCAACAACAAATCTAATTATATGGCATCATCTTACTCTCATGCCATGCATAGCTTATTTCCGAGGTTTATTCCTATCAGTGACACTGTAGCAACTCCCTTATTTGGATTTATAATATAAGAGCCAACCAATGGCAGGGTAGGATACAGGAGAAACCAAAACTTAAACTTCTATACTGGGCACATTGAAGAAGAAAATACTACATATTCCTCATTATGCACATTTTTATTATCGGCTTTTTGCATTATAGCAATAAACAGTTTACCCTAAACTGGTTTTCTCATTTTACTCAGTATAAGTCTGAATTAATTTTTCTATAGTTATCTGGTATTTCAGATGACAGAGTACCAATAAATCTTAAAGTTCATCTTAATAGCCCGGGGACAGTGGCTCATGCCTGTAATCCCAGCACTCTGGGAGGCCGAAGCGGGCAGATCACCTGAGATCAGGAGTTCGAGACCAGCCTGGCGTGGTGAAATCCTGTCTCTACTAAAAATACAAAAATTAGCTGGGTGTGGTAGTGGGTGCCTGTAATCCCAGCTACTCGAGAGGCTGAGGCAGGAGAATCGCTTGAGCCTGGGAGGCAGAGGTTGCAGTGAGCCGAGACCATGCCACTGCAGTTCAGCCTGAGCAACAGAGCAAGACTCCATATCAAAAAAAAAAAAAAAAAAAAAAAAGTCCATCTTAATAATTTGGAAGACAATCTTTTATGGGAAAAATAAGCAAGAGAAAATGCAGTTCAAGTGGGTTACAAAGCTAAGTGAATTCCCCATAGCACTCCTCTACAGCAGCCAACCTGCAGGTGCTACTGGTTCATAACGGAGATATGTCAGAATTGCACGTGTATTCTAAAGAGCATCTTAATGGGAAGAGAGAAAATGTAATCTCTGAAAATATAGAACATCCTTCCTCCAGGGAGGGTTACTGTTTTAACACATCTACTATGTGCCAAGCACTGGAAATACAAAAAGAATGACATAGTCCAAAATCGCAACATGTCTATAGTTTAGCACAAAAAGCTCACAACTAAAAAGATCACAACAGTGGAATACATGCTTCTGCTGAGACGTGTAACAGGTTCCATGACAACACAGAGGAAGAGCCCCTAACCCAGACTGAGGAGTCAGCAAAGGCTCCCAGAAGTAACAACTGAGCTGTGGACAGATGAGCTGACATGTGAAGATTAGCCTCAAAGGCAGTGATCATGGAAGGGCATTTCAGGTGAAGGAAACAAAACCAGTAAAATCAACAGTGAGAGTAAGACAATGCAAGCTGCTCTCAGGAAATACTGAGGAGGGTTGAGACATTATCAAATCTTTAAATGGAATCTGGTACATAATGGTGCTTGCTATGTAATAAGTAATACAAATGTGCTAGCCTTGTTCTTACTATTGTCCCTTCTAGAAGAATAGTGAGATTTAATGTAGAAAGGTAATGTGTTATTGGAGAGCTGATATTTACGTAAGGAAGTATAATTAGATGATATGCTTTTTAACAGAAGTAGTCCCATACTTGCTATAAAATGTAGGACAAGTCATCTATAAATAGAATTTTTAAAAATTAAAGGAAAGAAGGAAGAAAGGAAGGTGAGAGGGAGGGAGAAAAAGAGAAAGGAAGGAGGGCGAAAAAAGAGAAGCAGAAAGGAAGAAAAAAGAGAGAAGGAGGACAGAAGAAAAGAACGAGGCAAAAGAGAGGAGGAAGAAGAGGGAATGAGGAAGGAAATAAAAACAGAAGGAAGAAGAAAAAAGAAAGAAGAGAAAAAAAAGAAATCAAAGGAAAGGAGAGGAAGATGAAGAGGAGGAGGAAAGAATGGGAGGTGAGAAGAGAAGGGGAAGGAAGAGACAAGAGGGGAAGATAAAGATAGAACAACTGAAAAGAAATCCATAAGGATTTACTTGAAAGAAGTAACAGTAAAAGAATAAAGAAGGGAACAATGGGGCACACTACTCAAATGTTTGGGGCATGATATCAGAAAGAAATTCAAGGTAACTCCATGATTTCCAGCCTGACTTAGTTGAAAACAGGAGTAAAGAAGAAAGGAGGCAAAAAGGAAGTTGTGGGGAACTTCACTTTTACATATGTTGACTTTGAAGTGCCAATGAATACCAAGGTGGAGCTTCCCGTCAGCTGGAAAAACAGGTCTTGGAACAAGCCATCATTTATTATAAGATTCCCAAATATGTTCCTGGACACATGAAAGGATGCAGGCATTCTTTAATCTTATATCAACAGTTCACCTAAATGTGAAAGGAGAAGTGCTAGGCCAGGAGACTCTGAATTCCCCAACTTCTCACTATGTCCCACCCGTCTATCACTTTCTGAATTCAATGAAATCACACAGCTCCAAGCACGGCTGGAGAACCCAGCACACTACAAATTGGACACTCTAAAGGCATTCCGATTTGTTCGCTGCTTCCACACCCATTCCTGCGCTGAATGTAGGCAGAGGATAAAACCTTAATTACATAGCCTTGAAGGACATAAATGGGAATGGAGTGTATCTCCTTAACATGTAATCTGCATGGAAAAAAAAAACAAAACTAAATTGTGCTTGGTAACTAGAAGAGCATAAGACAATTTTCAGACCATCATTTAAATCATAAATTCCTAAAACAAAGTCCTCTAAATGAGGGGAGTACAAAATAAGTCAAACACATGGATGAAATGTCCCTTAATTTGGGGATCAAACATTATATCCTTAATTGATCACATCAAAATTTGCACCTTACTCACTCTACCAGAACTAATTTCTGCAGCAAAAGTACCAGGGAAAATGAATCACAGTAATTTTAAAAAGACGAATCAGCAAATTTAATTTTCTTTTTACTGATTTCAACTAGAAGCTTAGTAAGTTCAAATAAGGTAGCATTACACTACACGGAGCAGATAGCAGACAATCTCAAAGAAATCACCCAAGTCCCCAAAATCAATGTGATTCACAGAGACTGCATCAAACAGCTCTGATTTACCAGTCTTCTATCTCCTCCCTTATGTGCAATTGGCCTATCTTCTATTGCTTTGCCATTGGCAGTAAACTCGGGCTCATGTTTGACCAGGCCATATATCAGTGTGGTTGTGAAGACAGGCTTCCGTGGCCTGTCTATCCTGCTTTACATCCCATTCTCTCTACTTATGCAACTCTGTGATATTGGGCATGATACTTTAATCTATGCTGTTTCCTTATATTTTTAAATGGACATAAGGTTAGTGTTTACTTCTAGGGCCATTATGAAGATGAGTTGATAAACACATGTAAAGAACTGAGCTTCATATACACATGTAAGAAACCCTTAGTAAATTTTAGCTATTATTAGAGGCAAATTCAAAATTGGAAAAAAATAAGGGAGCTGTACATATTTTGATGATGTAAGCTAAAAGATGAAAGAAATATGAATCAACTTAAATGTAAGACAGAAAAATAAATTTTACATTTGATTTCAATTAAAATTAAACAAGGGTTTATATGATGTTCTGAAAATGTATAACATTTGCTTCAAAATGTGGATCACCTAATGAAGAATTCAAGAGATCTACGGTCTAATGACTGTCAGAATCAGACTCCACGAAGGAAATCAGAAAATGAACAGAACAACTTTCTCTCTCCAAACTTTCCCCATATTGGCACACTACTTACATATCTGTGTTTCTAACAGCTGCACGTATGCTGTAATTACAATGATCCAAGAAATAAAAAACACTGAATAGTCTCCCGACTTGAGATAGTTAGCAGAGCAGGCCACAGGAGAGGTAAAACGTTTTCTTAGGAGTTGAATAATGCTAAATTTGATTGGATCCACTGATAACCACAATTTATTCTCCTAAACATTCTGCCTAGAGAAAAATTCTGATATTCAATAAAATTATACATGTTCTTTTAAATGATAACAAATAAACCGAAAATCAAAGATGATACCAACTGTCATGAACAAGGTCAAAAAAGATTCAACTGACATGCAGGTAAAGGGATTAGTAATGATAGTTGAACTATTCTACTAGAGTGGCTACATTATTTAGCTCTGCCATCTCCACTGATGAAAATAACCTGGTAAATACCAGACCTTTGTCTTGCTTTATGGCCTTGGCGTGAGCATATGTCTTATTTTGCACACTTTATTACTTGTTAAAGAGACACAGTCCTGAAAAAGAAGTGTGGGTTCATATGCCAAACATTCTGTATTCTATAGACAGTCTGAATTGATTCAAGTCTCATTCACCAGTTTTTCTAAACTGAAATTGTCCTCAACTAGGAAAAACAAAGAAACAGAACGTGCTAAGATCTACAACTTCCCTCCTACTCCAGATCAAAGAAAATGTGAAGGCAAAAAATAAATGTTTAGAAGTAAAATTCAAGACAAGTCAAAATAAACCACAATGAGATTAATGGTCTCTGATTTTTTTTTTTTTCAAACCAAACTGTAATCCCCTGCTCAAACGATTGTACTGATACATGTTAAAGATCTATAAACTCATACAATTAAATCTGTTGAAGATACAAATCCGAAGAATGACTTCCTCTCTCTAAAATCTGTTCTTCCTGCTTCTAACATGACATATTGTGCAACTCTGATAAAAATATTTACAACATAGAAATGTAACACTCCTAGCTCAAACATAAGACAGTCCTTCGTAAGTTAATCATGTGATTCTTCTATTAGCCTTAGAATTTCATTAAGGGCCAAAATAAATTTAATAGCTGGAAACCAGTAACTACCTTCTTAGAGTCCTGAATAATGCAGTAATAAAAAAGAATTTACTAATATGAAAAGGCAACAAATATATCATGAGCATCTGAACTTGGGATTGCATAAACACTTTCCCATGGGAAGCACAACTTGACAAGACTCCTACTTTTATAACCTGATCTGAGTGCTAAAAGCTCCCCAATAAAGATGATGCAAACACCCAATGCACAGCACATTAAGCCCTAATGAAACAGCAAAGGCCGCGTCGTTAATTCAGGCCTCCATTCAGCAATGGTTTAAATACAAGCATAATAAAGCAGATTAAAAAGAAAGAAGCTGGCAGGGCGCAGTGGCTCACACCTGTAATCCTAGCACTTTGGGAGGCCGAGGCAGGTGGATCACGAGGTCAGGAGTTCAAGACCAGCCTAGCCAATATGAGGAAACCCCGTCTCTACTAAAAATACAAAAAAAATTAGCCTGGCACGGTGGCAGGCACCTGTAATCTCAACTACTCGGGAGGCTGAGGTAGGAGAATCGCTTGAACCTGGGAGGCGGAGGTTGCAGTGAGCAGAGACCATGCCACTGCACTCCAGCCTGGGCGACAGAGCGAGACTTCGTCTCAAAAAATAAAAACAAAAATAAAAAAATTAAAAGAAAGAAGCTGTAATTACTTTTTTAAGAACTCGATCTCTTGTATTATTGGTCTCTATGGCAGCCTCAGTGGCTGAATACAGATAGTAAATATTACATGAAAAGCTAACCAATCATGCTGCATCTATTATTTTTAAAAATTTAAGCATGACAATTGATAGAACATGCTGAAATGAAAAATTGGGAAACTAACATCCTGGTCAAATCAATTAATTCTAAGCTAGCCATTACAGCTTCTCTTGTTTTCTTGGTAAAGAATTGACATGTCCTTCTGCTTTCAGGGCTGGGCATGCTACCTCAAGGTGTTGGGAGGAGAATCTGATAAAAGCGACACTTAGAAAGGACAGTCTTGGCTTTCTGATGGCTATTTACAGTGACCTCCATTATCCGGCTGGGGCTCTATCCACTATGCAGCACAAAGACACATTGTTATTTGACAGTATTTTTACAAAGTTGTAATTCTTTGACTCAGTCATTTGTGATGTAATTTATACAAAAGTGGATATTATCAGTACAAGCATGTCTACATTTCAATTATTCCTCCACGTATATTTGAAATAACTTGCACTTAAAACTGGAAATCTTAGAATTTGTTTAAATTACTGTACTTCTTTTTCCCAACTGTATATCTCATATTTGCACTCAAGTCCATTCAAATTATTTAAAACCATCCATGTCAAACCAAAATATAGATCAAAGCCATAGAGTTCTTTCAGTCTTTTGCTTTTGGCTTCTGTTACTTTTTTCTTGGCCTAAAATGTCATAAATCTATCATTAACCACCAACTGTTCTGAATGTTTTTTAAAAAGCAAGTTTAATTGAAAAGAATTAATGAATTCTTCATCTATTACTTCAATTAGCTTAAATTATGGACTTATATAAATAATTCCTAAAATTCAATGATTATTTGTCTGTAATACTCATATTTACCAACATCTTTTTATCAGAACACACACAGGCCATTAACTTACTATATGTTTCTGACAAAACGGCATTAAAGAAATTCTATAGTCAGCATTTTATCTCCCACAGCTTTTAGCCTCCACAAAGTTTAATCGCCAAGGAAAGAATCTCTCAAATAGCATTTCGGTAACACAAACTTGTGGGTAAAAAAGGAAATTTCAGATGCGTTTTTATTCATTTTATGCGTATAGAAAAACTGTTCAATATTTATTTCAGCATAAAGATATTAATAAGTTACTTATCTTCAGACATTTTTCTGCATCAGTATCTGGCATATGTGCAAAGCATTCAAGATTAGCATTCGCCCTACAAGTATATTCAGTGTTAGCCTCACAAATTGAAGTTAACCCTTTAGATGCATTTCAAAATCCAATCGTTTGAAATAATCACGCACTCTTTCCACAGATTACTTTTTTCTATTTTTAGCAATATTATTTATCTTGGAAAAAATTTGATCTTAACAAGATTATGTTCCTGCATGCTCTCTCCTACCACTTTTTGTCTTCCTCGCTGTGTGCTGCAAGGACTTAGCAGACAGCATAGTCGAGGATCAGCTGTTTTATTTCTAGTTCTATTAGTTCAAACTTAGATAGCTCACACATCTGTTTTACTTCTAAAATCACTGCCCAGGAAAAGTGTCCAGCTCCTTCTACCCAAACATAAACTTTACTATAAATAACCAAGAACCTAACAAATAACTGTTTGGGGGAGATGGAAGTGTGTTTAAAAATCTGAATTCTTCCAAACTATAGGCCTTAGTAATTTTCGTTTTTAGAGCTTTCCTGACAGCCTAGATCAGCTTCCCTCAGAAGTTGTCCCTAGAGTGAACAAACTGAAACTCCTGCCGGAAATCCAGGTATTAACTTCATATTACTTGCTAATTATAAAACACCGTTTCACATACTGACATTATTCACTTCCAACCCTTTTATCTAAAACACGTATTTGCTTCCCAATCATAGTTTGACAGCAGAGTGTATCTGACATAAGACAGTAAAATGATCTTTAATAGACAGCAGTTCAAAGCATGTAGCTTTTATGCATAATAATTATGTTGGGTTAATTTGCTGCTCCACAGAAATAATTCTATTTGTGGAAATTCACAAACTAAGACAGAATTTTTAGAGTGCTTTACCAAGATGAAACTGGTATTTAAAGAGTTCTTTACATCTCCCTTAAACTGGTAAGATTGCCATTCTGACATTTAAAGGACCAGGAAATTTCTCTTCTGATTCTTCTTACAAGTATTGCAAAATATGTTCACTACCTGTTATTTATAACTTCTTTGCCTGACTTTCTTAATTGGCATTAGGTCAATAGAGAGGTCTGAGGCAAATGAGCTATAGCTATCGAGTTGATAAAAATGACTGATATTTTAAGGGATTTATTTCATTAGTTCTCTGGGTACTACTAATCATTCCTAAAAAAGGTTACTAGTAAAGCTAACATGTTTTGAAATCCCCCTGGCCTTATAATACAATAAAAATCTACAAACTGTAACAAAATCTAATACACTTTCTCAAGCTGACCGTGAATTTTGACTATGCTAAAATTACTAAAATTAAATGTATAAATTTATTTAGACTCAGTTCCATGTTTCATTTTATGCAAAATGGTAACAGTTTCTTTTTTCCATTTCACATATGCCATAAACTAGAGACAGAAAGATAGATCAAAAAGGTAGGCTGTTTTTAATGAAAGTACAAATCTAAATTATTACTAAATGCTTTCATAAATTATTGTCATTTTCCTTAAATGCAGAAAGGAATGCTTTATTGGCCCCTACCAAGGTCATTCTGGTGTCCCTAATACTTAAAATCACATTTACTTCTTTCTAATCAATGTAAAATGTTATATCCCAGTTTTCATTTGCAATTATTTTGCCTTTTCAGGAGTATCTCTGCAACCATCAATATGACCCGTCAGGATGAATATAAAATCAAATCCTAATCCAAGAGACAAGAAATATCCTCACTGTAAGAAAGATTATAGCAAAAGCCTTATAATGTAAAGCTGGAACAAGGCATGAATTATCATCATGTACAACCATAAAGATTAGTAACATTTTTGGAAGACTGTGAAAACATCAAATTACCAGGAAAAATGTCCAGAATTGTGAAGCTTAGCTAATTCCATGAAAAGACTTTCCCAAATCAAAAAAGATGCTGGGATTGTATTCCACAATAAGAGGCTAAAAGTTGTCTTTAGACAACTCTGAATATACTTGTAATGAAGTAGCTATGGAGTACGTCCATCTCTTCTGCTAGATCTAGCGGGCTACCTGTCTGGTACTGGGACCTCGGTTTTAACATGTATGTAAGAATTCACATTTCATTTCTAATAACTTTTTCTGTACAAAGAGACAATACGAAGTACAAACCTGCACATCATAGGTCCCATTTAGTAAAACAGGCCTTGAAGAATTGATGTCCTGCAGCACACCAGAAAACACAGAACGGTTGACCTTCTGGAAGTCTTTGGAATGGCTGAACTGCACCATGTTATGAAGGGCCAAGATTTTGCTGTCCAGCTCAGCATCCTGCCTGGTGCGGTTATGCAGTCCTAAGTGATACTTTCGGAAGTGCTTAATCAGATCTGTGGGGTCATTGCCATAGTAACCATATCCACAGATATTGCATTTAAAGTCCTGAAGCTCTGGAGACAGAGGTGCCGGGTCTGGGTTGTCATTCACCAGTAAGTCAGTTTTGGATTTATTCAGTCTTACACCCCCATCTGAAGGCACTTGTGGGTTTTTTGAGGCCACTGAAACTGGGCTCAAACCTTGACAATTGGCTTGACCACTCTGTGCTTGCCCTGTTTCCTCCGTAGCCTTTGGTGACATCTTCTGATCTTCCTTTGTCTCCATTGAGTCCCCTGAGGGGGTACAGGCCATATCTTGAGGGTCATCTGCCTCTGCTCTTTGAGGAGACTTCAAGGGCTCACAGACTCCCCCAGCAGCTGGACATGAGAAAGCCAACATATTTCTGTCTGTCACCTCATCATGCGGAAAGGAGGGAAGGTTTCCTCCCTTACTGGGGCTTTCATAATTGAAGCCAGCCTTCTCACTCAGGACTGCGCTTTTCAAGTCCTTCTTACTGCTAGAAGATGGATCTTGAACATGCAAGCTATGTTCCTCCTTATGATTTAGTTCTGCAGCATCACTCTGATCCGTGTTTTCTGACATCTGATCTGCAGAAAATTCTTTGTTCTTTCCAGATACCTTACTTTCTGTACCTATAGGCTCCAGGATCTGGCCCTCGCCTTCACTCGCAACGTTTCTCAGAGGGGGGTTCTTTTTCCGGACCATATCTGCAAAGATACAGGGAAAAGGCAGATACAGTGTTATTTGAAAGTTACAGAGATATAATTGTATCTGGAATATTTTACTTATGCACGTTTTTTAAGGGCCATAATCAAATGCTTCCTCTAGGAAAAAAAATCAGTTCTAAAAATAGCAAAAAGTTGAGACTAAAACAAACAATTTACATTTAGAATGACTTTTGTAACCAAGAGTGGCTCATTTATTATTTTAAGGTTGTTTTATGAATAATGAAGGATTTTTATTACTAGGTTTACCCTTCCTATTACTTATGCTTTCCTGAAAATATATTTTTGTCCAATTTCTTCCTTCCATTGTAGCTAACAATATATATACATGCTTATATATTTATATATGGTCTATATTATATATAACATGTACACATTGTGTTTATAAAATATATGGTGTGTTTATGTTTATGGAATACATCACATGTTTATATGGTACGTATATGTATACATGAATAACATAAATTGGAATTCGATATTGTTACCCTATGCAACCGGGATGTAAATATAGTTTCAAAAAAAATATCTTCATTGTCAAAAAGACAGAAACAGCTATGTTATAAACAGAGTGAAAACTGCCTCATCACTTTCAGGAAGTGGAGGATGACAAACGTTCCAGCTCTGACCTACCACCAAATTTCTTTAAGCCACATTTGGAGCTTGCCTGAAAGACAGAAGAAAGACCTGGTACACATCACAGTGGTTGGATCAGGTTTTCCTAGGACTCTGTCCAGCATGTTGGGGAACCTAATAAGCTCTGGGTGTCCCATACGCAGCCTGGTGAAAACAGCACCTGTTCCACCACCGGGAGTGCACTGGAAACTGACTAAGAAAGAATATTAAGCTGAACCATATGATATTGTCCTTGCGTCGCTCAAAACAGTAAAATATTAGCAGTTTCCTATGGTTCACCTTTACACTTAGCTCAACCATGTCTCTCAAGTTAAGTTAGTGACATCAGTGACTGGGGTCAAAAGAAGAATACTGGAACAAATTCTTCTGCTGGAGTAGAATGAGTCAGAACTCTAAGAATATAAAATAAACTAAGAAATAATTTACGTAGTGTCAATTAAAGAATACATTAACAAAGGCTGGTCGAAGACTGGGTTCCATGGCTGCTGTTTCTTAATCACTCAGCTTAAAGAGCTGTCGAGTGCTGTGTAAGTCATCACCCCAAATGTCTCTTGGAAAATTCCACCTGTGACATTCTGATTAAGTAAGACTTCTTTGTTAGCTGACTTCACCATAAGGACTAACAGTTAGTTATACCACGATTATCCAAAATGTGCTGAGAAAATCCAAATAACATAGTTTAGTCATTTTCATCTATAATTTCTTCAAGTACTGAAGTACCACACTAGCTTTGGATATACAGGTTTACCTTTGCTTCTGAAAAGCTGGTCATGCAAAATTTTTATATGAATCACTGAACAACGATAGTGCACTAGAGTATAAAGAATCATTTACAAAGTAAAAATGTGCCACAGTGAATGTCAAAAATAGTATAATGGTACTTAAGAAAGTACACTGGGCCAAGCACAGGGGCTCACGTCTGTAATCCTAGGCACTTTGGGAGGTCACAGTGGGTGGGTCACCTGAGGTCAGGAGTTCGAGACCAGCTGGCCAACATGGCAAAATCCTGTCTCTACAAAAAATACAAAAATTAGCTAGGTGTGGTGGTGCACTCCTGTAATCCCAGCTACTTGGGAGGCTGAGGCAGGAGAATTGCTAGAAACCCAGGAGGCAGAGGTTGCAGTGAGCCAAGATTGTGCCATTGCACTCCAGCCTGGGCGACAAGAGTGAAACTCCATCTAAAACAAAACAAAAACAAAAACAAGCAAAAAAAAAAAAAAAAAAGAAAGAAAGAAAGTACACTGTTCTTACACATCAATAATGTTATTTGCCAAATATCTACAGAAGCTTTCTCCTGGAACAAAATACACATATACAGGATGAAAGAGTGAAGTTTCAAGTAGAAGTGGTTGTGTTGAGGCAATGTAAATGTGCCTGACTTCTGGAGGGAGGAAGAGGACTATGAGCTTCTCATCTTGGTGTTATTCTGTTAGGCCCTAAAATTAACGAAGCCTGATGACCACTGTTAAAAAAGGAAACACTGGTCAACTATTTTTTTTTAATGTTTGCATTTCAATGTCTTATGTGTTATGTCAACCTTTTAGGAGTCCTGTATTCTTTTGTCAGAAGTGACTAAAGAAGCCCTGGGAATGTGTGAAAATACACAGAAAACCGAAGGGCAATTTTACTAGTAGTCAATAAAGGGAAAATGGGGGGGGAAAGACTAAATGGGCAACCAGAAAAAATTAGTTATCATTTAAAATATAAGTTTAAGCAAACTATGCACCGTTTTAACGTGGTCTACAGAAAAGGATATTTTAGGTTGTAATCAGACATTCCTACACATGAAACTGTGAAGGCTTGATACAACTTCTCTTACCATTCCCTCCAGAATTTCCTGATTGTTAATTTTTTCCATTACACATAATGTCTTCACTAACTATTACAATATAATCTTCCCTTACTGAATACCTGTATCATTTGTATTTTAACCGTTTCTTCTTAAGATGACTAGAATCTAACACTGAACCACCTAAATGAAATGAATAAGGTTACACACAAAAAAGTTAAAAATTCTATATCAAAAGACAGGACTCACGAAGAAATGAGGAAGAAATAATCTAATTCATTAAGATTATCCTTCCGTCAAAATGAAGAGAAAATGGTTTATGCCCGTATGTTAACGCCAGGGTGAGTGATTAGGAAAATGGCAACATTTTAAATAGCAAGGGAACGAAGATAAAATACTTAAAAGTGAATAGATCCAAATACATTAGTATTTTAAAAATTAACTTATTTTTCAAAACAAGAAGCTGCTTTAGATCTAGTTGATTTATTGTTACATTGAAGATATATAATGGGTCATAGTTTAAAGACTACTCAACCAGCATCTTTAGTGGCTGGGAGAAAATATGACTTAATTAAATTATCATCTTTCTAAAATTGAAGTTCCTTCTTCTACCCAAGAACAGATACTTAGAACACTTATGACTCACGACTCCTTATGCTGAATAGAGTCCTTAATAATACACATTGCAAAGACTGTTAAACTGCTAAAACTTCAAAGAAATATCCAAAAGGTCGTTTGGGTTTTATTTTGTGTTGTGGGGGCAGGGGCATGCTCTTTAGTTGCTGTTTTTTTTTTTTTTTTTAAAAAAGTGTGCTTAATTTAGTTGACTATACTTTGAAGTAGTTATAGAAAAAATAATTTTACTGGAATTATATCATCATAATTTTTCAGAGTGACAGATTATGTAAATATAAGCACATCTGTCATACTTCTAAGTGGAAGAAACTCCCCTAGCAAGTCGTAAGTTAGATACCATAAGACTATAGCCACCCTCAAGTTATTATCTCTAAGACAAATAACAGATTGCACGATGTTTTACTGTGTGCCAAGAACTTTTCCAGTTAACATTTTCACTTGAAAAAATAGATCACATACTTGTAAAATCATACCCAGCATTGACTTCATAAGGCATGTGGCTTTAGAGTGCTTTTTACAATTATTAATTCTATTAGTCAACTAGCAGGAGGCTAATGCAATTGTCTTAGAAGACGCTCGGAAGACACAGAAGACATTTTGAGAGCTGATCTGTACATCTGCAAAACAAAGCAAAAAAAAAAATTTTCCTTCCTAAATGATGTAAACACATTTTCATGTATCACACCTAAAATATATTAATATGCCAGCATCATAGGCTGCCTGAAAGATATAAAAGCATGAGCAGATCTTGAGCAAGATCCTCTCCCTCCCCTGGGTTTTAATAAAGCAACAAGAGAAGGAGGAACATCATATAAAAGGTTATAGGACATAAGTCATCTTCATAACAGACTGTGATGTTGGTGAAATTATTTAACCTCTAAAACCCCCCCGTCAACCCTAATAACCATAATACTTACCTACAATGGGGTGGGGGTAAAAGATCTTAATTTGTAAACACCAGCAAACGCTTTTAAAGGGAAAATCTTAAAGCAATTAAAATACCTAATCACAACAATGAACGCAGTCATTAGTTTTGGCAACTCTATTTTAATCTTTATCACCCTACTACATAGCAGTATCCTTGATGCAGTACCCTGCCCCCAGAAACGTTCAAAATGCCCATTAGAGTAAGTCCACTATGAATTGCCATTTTAGATAACGGGTTAAAAGTGAAGTTGAAAAAGAGGAGGTAAAGAATTTAAAGGAGAACTGCAAAGCTCAAAATTGCTATTTTAAGTCCTCTATTTAATTGTGAGATTAAAAATTGACCTCTGGGGCTAAGTAGTAGGGAGCAGGCCTACATTTACATTATTCTCCACCTGAACAGCCCATATAATGAGAATGTATATTATGTGCCAAGATATTTAGGCAGGTTAAAAATATATGTAGCTTTCCAAAAATACTCTATTTGTATTAATTTTCATTGCTGAGATATAAGACATTCCATCTGTAAAAATTACAAATTTCTACTTTTAATTAACCATATTTCCTTCTAAATAAAACAAATCTAAATGCTTTCTTTGCTTTCTTAGAAAATGTGTTTACTTTTATAAAAATAGGAGCACATTATTTCTGTTACCATATAATTTAGACAGATTTATGGTGTAGAAATAATCAGCATTCGAGCTTAAAAATAATTCTGATAACTATTTTATCGCACCATTTAAAATGCTTAAATACATAAGAAAAAAAATCTTCTCCCATAGAAGACTGACTGATGTTCTCAAGAGGGCACCTTCACAGGCAAAGGGATTTGAGTTTTCTATCATTACCTAGATACTGTAAATTAACCACTAGTGATTTAGTTATATTACATATATTACATATAAATATATCCATGCATACATTTAATGATATATTCTTACTCCAACTAACCTTGCAATAGACAATCAAATAAATTATTCAACTAAAGAAATCAACTATCACAGTAATTTAAAAACAGATCTTAGATCACACATCAGCTCAATGCAGATGAACTAAAATTTATTTCCATTAGATGAGAAACTCTTTGAAGGTAAGAGGTGTAAATTTTACAAATTCTATATTCTTTGTAGTATCTTGACCTTAAGCAAAGTAAAGAATTAAAACCTGAGTAAAAATGATATGGAAATTGCATATCCAGTCTCTACACCTGATTTAAATCACCTGCTCATGTGATCAAGGGCAAGTCCTTTTGCTTCTCTGAGTCTCTCATTTTACCTGTACAATAAGGGAATTTGAATAAATTATTTCTAAAACTCCCCCTCTCTGTGACTCTACAGTGGTTCCGGTTAATGGCACTTCAGTTTTACCTTTAAAAAGTTTGCCCAATTGCACTGAAAGACTATAGAAGAGTAAACCACCAACTACTAAGGGTGGTCTAAATACCACTGAAGCCTATCTTTGCCTCAGTTTCTCACTTCCCCCAATATTCATTCATTCAGTAAATATATCCAACCTCAGTTATATGCCAAACACACTAAGCAAGATGACTTTAATTTTATTAATTGTCATTAATTTAAGAGAGAGATTTTTAAAAAGAAAATGACTATAAGGAACTTCTATTCTCAAGGAAAACTGACACTTTTGAGTATCTCTCCAAATATAATTTCATATACATATATGTGTGTGCATATATATGTACACACACACACACATTACATTCTGAACAAGACTCTGAAAAAGCAGGAGGGCAAGATCCTGTAATTGGACCTCAGTTTCAAATCTTGTTGCATATAATTTTTAATTATAAGTATCAGTTCTTATTTTCATAACATATAATGCCAGATGACATGTTCCTTTTGTTTTTCCAGCTTATAAAACTTCTCAACTGTTTAAAACCAAAGCTTAACACAAAAAGAAGAGTCATCATGGTCTTTGCCTTAATAAATATGTTTTCTTCCATGCTTGCTTGTATCACCAGCATAAGAGTACTGAGTTATTAATTACACATTTCATGTAGCTTTTATTTAAAAAAAAAAAAAACATAAAAGAAAGAAAAAAAATGTTTCTTTTGATCAAAAGGCCCCACAAAGAATTTAAAGAATTAAGCAAGTGATAGCAAAATAAAAGGAGGGTCAAATCTTGGGCCTAGAGCAAACTAGATAGCTTCCATATGAACAACATATACAGTTCAGTTTTGAAAGAACATATGTGTTTGCTCATTGGTTTAGGGAAAAAAAAAAAAACACTTGAATCCTGTCTACTCCATATATACAGATCAAAATCAGATTGCTTAAGTGAACTATAAAATGCAAGAGAACATTGTTTATCCAATTCACAAACCCAAGAATCACTGAAGAAGTTTAGATGTTTTCTGTTTCTTCAAATTCCAGGGCAATACTTCAATGGTAGATCGCTTTTTTTGTAAACTGCTTCAAACTTCGTAAACTCAATGTCAGATCCTGTTCTTTCCTATCCATTTCTATTTAATTTGCTCTCTCTGAATTGACTGTTCCCAAATTTTTTAAAAGTATTTTTGAACTTCTTAAATCTTGTTGAGTTTTAAATGTCATCACCTTCAAACAACTTCCACCAAATAAATCTCTTATTAATTCACATCAAACTAATCCAAAATGATCACTTCTATTAGCATATGCTTCAGAGCACAAATGCCCATTAATAGTCATCTGGACACTAGAACTAACCGAAAGCCCTCTGAGATAAAATGCACACTATTTAGATATCCTATTTCAAAGGTTTTGATGCTAGCCCAAACACATTTTATTAGGCTTTTATTTCATCTTGCTATGTTCTCTAGATTTTAAATATCTCATTTCAAATGCACTTGTCTAAGTAAAAGGAGATAGTGTGGTAAGTTAAGTAATAATGTTCTATTTGCCTAAATGAATCTTCCTATATCCAAATACATGTTAGAGAAAAAAAATTCATTAACCATTGTACTTTTATAAGAAAATTACAAAACTATTTTTTCAAAGACTTTAGGCTATAGTCACAATGACACTGTAGGATATATCTGAAAAAAAAAAAAAAGAATGCACCTATTTCACTAACTAGGGAAACTAAAATAGAGCAAGAATACATCATGGAGCCTCAAATGGCAAGAGGAATTGATTACTTTTCCTTTCATAACTGGTGAGAGGCAAACGTATTGAAATCCCTGATTTGAATAAGATCACAATTTCACTGTGCAAATTGAGAAATGTTACCATTTGTTTCCCTGAAGAAAAGTAGTTTTTCCTTTTGTTTTCCTCTCAAACACACACACACACACACACACACACACACACACCCCTACAATTAAAATATCTGCAATGACAACTGTTGATTCACACAGGCCAATCTGACTTTACATTTGCACACAAGTCAGTTTCAACTTCATCCCTACTTCTCTGTTAAACTTAGAATATTTCAACTGGTCTCTGGGCAAAGAGCCAAGCACAGCACTTAAGTTCAAAAAGAGTAGCTCATCGAAGAGTATAAATGTTTCTATTTATCTTGATGGTTATGATGTGAATTGACATTTTATTGTATGTAAATTAGATTTTCACTCATAACAAAAATAACGAGTGCTGTGCTTTGTAGGAATGCCTTTGACTATGTTCCCAGCAATTGGTGAAAACTATCACTGAATAGTAAAGGTAGTTTAATTTTTTAATGTATTAATGTTGCTTTTCTCTGTTTTCCAACCTGTTAATCAATAGAAAAGAAAATCTCAATTATTAACTCAATCCACCAATATAACTAACAGCTTTCTTAGTTCTCCCTTAAGAAATCTGTGTCAATCATTACAAATCCATTTGGTAAACTGACACACATATACAGTGTAGTGAATCTAATAGACACTTACCATAAAGATAACATACTGCAATTAGAATGCTCGTTGTCTTCACAGCACCAGTAAGCCAAGTATATTCAGCAAAGTATACTCAGTATTTAATACTACTGCTAGTAGTATTAAAAGTGCCAAATCTAATATAAGATTAAAAATGATGTTGTGAAGACATACTGAGAACTTACACCTGTAATGTACTCTGTATGCGTGCGTATGCATGTGTGTGTATCTCTAAAATGAAGGGAAGTAAGTTTGTGCCTCCATATGCAATAGTTCTTCCTCATGAAACTAGGAAATAACTCACAAAGCACTATGTTCACCCCTACTGTACCACAGGGAGCAGCTTAAATGGCCTGCACCCATCTGAGGACCAAGGGACTAAGGACAACCATAGACGTATCCAACAGATAACACAAACATTACAATGAACCAGCTAATCCATTCAGGCAACAAAAAGGATTTAGAAATTTGGTACAAAATACAAAATTTGGTTTAGATACCACCCTATTTAGTGCCAAATACTTATTTTAACCTAATTAGCATCACTTTTCACTCTGACAAAAACAAATTACAAACACACACACACACACACAGAGGAGTCATTTTCTCTCTTTTGTTAAGTACGGAGAAATTTTCCAAAGAAAACTGATCTTAAAATATATATATATATACACACACACACACTTGGAAGCAACTTCTCATGGTAAGATTAAATCACTTTTTCTTGACTTCTAGGATATGAAAAGCTTTATGTATGGGTGAAAAAAGTAAACATAGAATCTGTTCATAATTTGGAGTTGGATAAGTAACAGGCTTAGAAAGCTTCAACTATAAGAACATTTTTGAAGAAACATGGTATTTCAGAACATTCTGCCATGCTCACCACAAGTTTAGCTAAGCTCTGCCTGGGATTTTAATATGGTAACTGTTTAAGCATAGACGACAAGAAACCCAAGACTTATCTCTACACTCTTCCCATAATATTAGCTTCAGAAAAAGAAAATGAAAGGAGATTCCTTGGTCAAATTAAGTTTAACGGAAACTGTATAATACATATCCCTCCCAGAGATGCAGAATGTACACTAGCGATTACAGCTCTAAGAAGTCCTAGGGATTGCAGAGGGTGACATCTGCTCAATTTGGACTGAAATTTCCCAATCTCATTTGACTTTATGTCACATAGTGCCATTTAGCCAACAGAACTAATGTTCTGCTGAACACAGTGGGAAAGGCCACTCTAAGACAGTAATGTTCAAGGAAGAAATTTAACCAAGATTTTAAAGCATGCATAGTTAAGGAAAAAAGAAAAAAACAGTATTCCTTCATTAATTTGGCAAAAAGACTAAGACGTTTTGTTATGACGTGGGCTATTCTGAAGAATTTGTTTTTGTCTTTTTGGTTTTTTTCCTCGAGAAGAGCTATCTATATTAAAAGAAGATCAAGGTATATCATGATTAAAGATTTAGAATCAGAATTTTTTGAAAGAATGTGTATGAACAGCATTACAGATAGAACATTGGATTTTAAAAAGGGAACGGATAAAACATCTATGTACAATAAAATCCCAGGTGTCAAAATTATACATTCATAAACATATGTGGATATAAACTCAATGTTGTCTTTGAGCTAAATCGATTATACAGATATCACTGCATAAAGAAGCTCTACTTTTACAACTGTTGTTGCCAATGCTGTCCAGCTACTGTGATCAATTTAAAACCTTGTATGCTAAATTTGTCATTATTTTATAATAACTTAAATTTTATCTGATTAAAATTGAGTCAGGAACCAAGATACGGCAAAGGCTTTTAATTAAATATGGAACGTAGAAAGACCCAGGATTGCACTGACACATCTTCAGTTCACATAGTTACAATCGGTAGTTCTCAAATGCTTGCAGATAACTCAGATCTAACCCACATGCTCCTCCCTGGTTATTAATAAATCCTTTCTTCCCTACTCCACTCAGTCTGTGTCCCCAGATCCACCTGTCCTAACAACGAAGGACAGAAAACTAATGCCTGGGGTCACAATCAGTAAACACATGTCTAGTACAGACCCTATCTCACCCCTGAAAATCCCAAGCAGATCCCATAGCTTTATGGGCTTTTGAATTTTGTTTTATCATTATTGCATTATCTTACCCCCAAAGATTAAAACAAAAGATCAGAAAGAAGAAATAAAATAAAAAATAAGTTAGGCAGATGTCAAAGTAAATCTGAAACAGGTGATTAATCTTAAATTAATTGTAAACACAAAGCCAGATAGACTGGTGAGATTCAAGCCTGAGAGGATGACCACGAGTTCCTTCTGGACCCATCCCACACAGCCTCTATTTTACACATTCACATATGAGAGGAAGAATCGTGACGTGATATACATGAGTAGTACTATAGAATTCAGGCAGAAATTAGCTCACTTGTTAAGTATTTTGTATAGGCAATCTAGTCAATCTTCACTTTCAAATTCAATATAAACTTAAGAATCTATCTAAGCATACACAGACACACACACAGACCTTTAGAAAAGATTTTCACCATCTGCACCCCAATTAGTAATTTCTCCATCAATCTTGTTGTGGACACCTGTCATAACAGAGTAAGGGAATACACACACACACACACACACACACACACACACACATACACATATATAATTCCAGATTCAGGTATTTTACAAATAATTATTTCAGAGTTTAATTGGATGTTGAAAGAAACCAAAAGTCAGAGGTAGATTTTTTTAAGGCCTATGATCTTCAATGCTGATACATATTCTAACCTGAATTTTTAGCTAATAACAAAAATATTTTGTGTTCTTATTATACGAGCCAGGAACTGTGCCAAGAGTGCATTATCTCATTTGATTTTAATTTGGATGAACCATTCTTTAAGTGCTATTATCATTCACAGTTTACAGATAATGCAGCTAAGACATGGAGAAGTTAAGTCACTTGCCTAGACACAGACCTAGCACATGAACAAGCTGAGTCTGAAGGAATCTAAAGACCACTGCATTTCCCAATGCATTTCTCATAAACACTTTAACAACAGTTAACCAATGCAAAAAGTGATAACATTTTAAGAAACTTACAAGAGAACACAATCTACAAGATGCCATGTTACAAAGGCTGCTATCAGACATATTTGTCTGCCTCTATAGTTATGTCAAGTAAATGAATATACAATCTTCCCAATATTCTCACAGACTACCAGATTATCCTAACTTTTGAATCTGCCTCATAATGCCTAACACATCACCAACATTACCAAACTACATGTCTCTAAAATGGATTCACTTCTACAAAGCCCTCTACAATTTTCATAAGCAAAACTTAGTCTTCTCCACCGTCACGTGGCACCTTATGCATATCTTCTCTTGAGGTACTTGCCACTTTACACGAAATTATGTGTTTATGTTTTAGGCTACTGGTCTAGACTGTGAAACCCTTCAAACCAGAAAATATATTATGAGTTATATTATTATTGTTAATTCAAAATAATAGATATCCAGTCATCTATGGGATAGTAACCAAAATATAGATATATAATAATTATATATATATACATAGCTACAACTCATCAGTGATCGCAAGCTTTTTCCAGGGGCAACACACCTGAGGCTCATTTCCATCATTAGCACTGGCAGACTCTGATGGTGACTATTGCAGAGGAATAAAGTATAAGGGATTATTGGCACAAGGGACATGCAAGTTTTTAAAAAGCCAAGTGATACTATTATGCCCTTCCTCACAGTGACAGGCCTAGGACACACTAGGCACTTATTCTTATTGGATGGATGGATAGATGGATGTTGACACACTTGAAAATTTCTACATATTGCTTTTGTCTTCAAGGAAAGTCTGAATCTCTTGATATTAAATAGGCTCAGGAAACTAACAGCTAGAAAAAATGCTAAAGTTGTCTCAACAACGTAATAACTAACCAAATCAAGACATCCAGGGAATCAAGGCATTAATTTTCTCCTTATTTAGGCTGAAAAAAGAATTGGATATCATAGCTCTAGATCCATAGGCACAGATCAAGCAATGCACAAGTCATGAGAAATAAGAACCATTGAATTTACTTTTTTAATGGTAAATCACAACCATGTTGGTTTGATTTGGATTCCATAAATGTTTGTATAACTTTACACATCAAAAATATCTGTAGACTGATTACACAGAGGAAAGTTCATTAAAAATTGGCACAGTCTCTATATAGTGATAATTCTATAATAAGGGTATAGTAATCAGTAAAATGAATTTGTATGTTTATATATTTGGATGATTATGTATCTTTTATACATGAACATCATATGGTATGTAATAAGTTTATTAAATATATAATGTTTACTACAAATATATGCATTTGTATATATATGTTTTATTTACAAATTTTTCATTCTGTATTCTGCAACATTCCAAAATTCAAAATATACTGTACAAGTAGCATAATACATAAAAAATAAATAGTTTATCTTTTAAGAGAACAGCCTGGAACATAAAAAGAATACAGAAAAGCCTCAAACATCTGGATTAGACTCCAAGAAACTTAAAACATTCAGAAGGACACAAAACCAGAAGTTTAATTTTAAAATGCGTGTACACACACACACACACACACAGACACACACCCCAATTCTCACAGTATTACTTTCTGAATTTCTCAAACTGGAAACAACCTAAATCTGTAACAGCAGTAGAACAGAGTTTTTAAAGTTGTGGTATATGATTATAAAATACAATACCTGTTCATACAACAGAATATTATGCTACAATGTAAATGAACAAACTATATACAACATGAATGAATTTTACAAACATGATGCTGATTGTGACACGCCAGACACAAACCAACGTATGCTTTCAATGTATACAAACACGCGCAAAGTTCAAAAACAAGTAGAACTATCTAATGTGTTTAGCAGTCAGGAGAGTGACTGAGGAAGAGAGATCAGGAGGAGCACAAAGGGCTTCTAGAGTACTGGCAACATTGTATTTCTTGACATGAGCGATAGTTACACAGGTGTATTTGTTTTGTAATAATTCATTGAGCTACAGACTTAAGATCTGTGCACTTTTCAGCTAGAGTTTAAGAGTGTGTGTGCGATTTTTCAGTGAAACAGCAGTTGCTCTGCAGAGAGCATGGAGTAATACATTGAGAAGAAACCTTTGAGCTGCAATATTTTGATGAGCAAATCAAGCAATCCAATGGAGTGGAATGGGTCATTGACGCCTCAGGCTGAATTACAGGGGAGAAAGGGCCAGGATGTGCTCTAGCAGGCAAACAGGTGGTAAAAGAAGGAAGAGAAGAGAAATTGAAGAGAAAATAAAGTGTTCTGAACAAATGGGATTTCAAAGGGTGAGGAGTTTGAAAAGAGAGATGAAGGGCAAAAACAAGAGCAGAAAGCAACAGACACCCTAACAGGGGTGAAGATAATCAGAGACAGGGAAACAGAAGAGAGAATAAGAACTCTGTATGTGATTCTGCCAGTGGTGGTGGTGGTGGAAAGGCAAGCACAGACACACATCTGTAGATATTAAATGTTCCATGAGGATGCACTATCTTGATTATATGACAAAGACAAGCTACGTAAAGGTGGAAGAGAACTAACATTTCTTGAGTACTTATTATGTACCAGCCATTTGCTTACTGGCTCACGTAATTTCCCCAGTTGGTTTTCACCAAAAGCCTGCTAGTTATTTAGTAGTCCTATTTGACAAATGAGGAAACTGGAACTGAAAGGGGGTTAAGTTGTAACTGCTTACCTAAGAAGACATGAGGGAACAGATGAAAGAGAGCAAATAAAACAATACTGTGTTTTTTTCAGAGAATTCATGTATCTAAAATTCTGAATATTTTTATAAGGCTGAATAAATGTTGTGTTTAAATGAAGTGTGTGCTAGATTCTACCTTCATCTAAGGTGGTTGCTGTAAATCTATGTAATACCAGTAGACCGAGGTATCCCATCTCACTAACAGAATAATGATGAGTGGTTTCTTATTTTGCATAAAAAAGATAAGTTAATAGGTAAAATGCCATCAGTTTTAAACTTTATACCTGGTTAATATTTTCTTAAGACTTTGGCTTCTAGTGTCAAAAGGCTTCTAATGTGTACTAGTAACTAACCAAAAAAAAAAAAAAAGGCAGCACACAAATGTGTTAACAAGAAAACTGGAAAATCTTATTCCTTAAAAAACTGTTTCATGTGGCATTTAGTCTTTGTTTTGTAGGTACACACTGATATAATACAATCACATTGTATTGTACATAATTTACCCC
>NW_012102465.1:659783-695520 GCF_000951045.1 Mandrillus leucophaeus | reverse complement strand
ATGATGCTGATTGTGACACGCCAGACACAAACCAACGTATGCTTTCAATGTATACAAACACGCGCAAAGTTCAAAAACAAGTAGAACTATCTAATGTGTTTAGCAGTCAGGAGAGTGACTGAGGAAGAGAGATCAGGAGGAGCACAAAGGGCTTCTAGAGTACTGGCAACATTGTATTTCTTGACATGAGCGATAGTTACACAGGTGTATTTGTTTTGTAATAATTCATTGAGCTACAGACTTAAGATCTGTGCACTTTTCAGCTAGAGTTTAAGAGTGTGTGTGCGATTTTTCAGTGAAACAGCAGTTGCTCTGCAGAGAGCATGGAGTAATACATTGAGAAGAAACCTTTGAGCTGCAATATTTTGATGAGCAAATCAAGCAATCCAATGGAGTGGAATGGGTCATTGACGCCTCAGGCTGAATTACAGGGGAGAAAGGGCCAGGATGTGCTCTAGCAGGCAAACAGGTGGTAAAAGAAGGAAGAGAAGAGAAATTGAAGAGAAAATAAAGTGTTCTGAACAAATGGGATTTCAAAGGGTGAGGAGTTTGAAAAGAGAGATGAAGGGCAAAAACAAGAGCAGAAAGCAACAGACACCCTAACAGGGGTGAAGATAATCAGAGACAGGGAAACAGAAGAGAGAATAAGAACTCTGTATGTGATTCTGCCAGTGGTGGTGGTGGTGGAAAGGCAAGCACAGACACACATCTGTAGATATTAAATGTTCCATGAGGATGCACTATCTTGATTATATGACAAAGACAAGCTACGTAAAGGTGGAAGAGAACTAACATTTCTTGAGTACTTATTATGTACCAGCCATTTGCTTACTGGCTCACGTAATTTCCCCAGTTGGTTTTCACCAAAAGCCTGCTAGTTATTTAGTAGTCCTATTTGACAAATGAGGAAACTGGAACTGAAAGGGGGTTAAGTTGTAACTGCTTACCTAAGAAGACATGAGGGAACAGATGAAAGAGAGCAAATAAAACAATACTGTGTTTTTTTCAGAGAATTCATGTATCTAAAATTCTGAATATTTTTATAAGGCTGAATAAATGTTGTGTTTAAATGAAGTGTGTGCTAGATTCTACCTTCATCTAAGGTGGTTGCTGTAAATCTATGTAATACCAGTAGACCGAGGTATCCCATCTCACCAACAGAATAATGATGAGTGGTTTCTTATTTTGCATAAAAAAGATAAGTTAATAGGTAAAATGCCATCAGTTTTAAACTTTATACCTGGTTAATATTTTCTTAAGACTTTGGCTTCTAGTGTCAAAAGGCTTCTAATGTGTACTAGTAACTAACCAAAAAAAAAAAAAAAAAAGGCAGCACACAAATGTGTTAACAAGAAAACTGGAAAATCTTATTCCTTAAAAAACTGTTTCATGTGGCATTTAGTCTTTGTTTTGTAGGTACACACTGATATAATACAATCACATTGTATTGTACATAATTTACCCCGTCTTTGTATGATATGATGATTTAACACTATTCCATGGAGTTTCTCAGACAGAACCACAAAGTCCAAGACTACAGTCACCTAAACAAGCTTGAGAACTTTGGGTTTAAGCAAAGTAAGAATTAGTTGACCGATCCCCAATCTACAAATGCTTTACATGTTCTAGAAGTCAAAGCATGATTAATGCTTTACATGCTTTACTGCTCTCTACAGGAAATAAGCCTACACATGGATAGAAAAGGATGTTTGTGAAAGAAGCAACATATTACCCAGGAAAAAGCAGCACTCTGTAGCATTATTTAAAATTAATCACGTCCATTAATCCTTTAAAATTTTTGCAGAGCAGCATTTCATAGTAACAGTTTTACCGGATTATTTCAAAAGCAAATTATTACAGATTTCACCTAAACAGTACTGGTATCTGGTGGTATTACCACCATCTTTATACCTGCTAATGACACCATGTTTACTGAGCCTGCAAACCAGGGTGCTATTCAGGGTGCTATTCAGAAAATACAATACTATTATTTAACTGTTACTTAAATGACTTAACATATCATGTTAAATAACAATACTGTTATTTAAATGACTTAACATATCATGAGAATACCAAACAGTACTTTTAATCTTGTTGTAACATTAAGAATGCCCTGTTTTAACATCAAAATAGAACAAGTTATATTAAGTGTGAGATATTATGGCAGTCATTAAGAAAGACAATTGCAGCCTACTAAGTGTTTACCATCTTCCTAGGTTAAAAAATAAATAAATAAAAGATGAAAAGAAAAGAAAAAAGGAAAGAAAAGACAGGTGGTTGTAGGTCCCAAAATATCCTGCCCTGGTTTACTGAAATAAAAGTGGAATTCTCCTTCATGAAGTATCACCAATGTAGTGCAAATGAGCTAAAATAATAGATGGATCCTGGCAGGTAATACATGTAGTCCAGGGTATGAACAGTGAAAAAAACACATGAAATACTTCGGAGAGTGCTAACCAGTTAAAAGATAGCACTGTTCAAGAATATTTTCTGACAGCCAGAATACTGCTTGAGAGATGACTGCTATAGTCTTTGATGCAATAAGTTAGAATAAAGTTAGTCATGTCAAAAGTTCTATACTTTATTCATCTGGGTATCTATCACTTCCCTTTCTCGAAACCTCTGCAAATAATTATCCAAACAAGCTGATACAAGATTTTCTTTTTTTTCTCCAGAAACCAAGGTCAAAGGTATCTGCTGGCATCAGCACTCATTTAGCACTAAATCCTATTTTTGGGCAAATATTACAAACCAACCAAGTGATATGATAACTGATGCTCATAAGTCAAAACTCACGTAACATTTATTCATTCAACATAGTTTCTGAGGACCAACTATGTGTCAGGCGTTGAGTAAAGTGTTGAGTAAGGTGTTGAGGATACAACCGTGAACAAGGCAGAGAAGAAACTTACCCTGAGTGAGGTTATAGTCTACCTGGAGAGAAGAAATAAATAAACAAGGAAGAGCAGTGACTGATGTCAGTTTGGTATAACAACAAGCGGTCTGGGGGTAAAAAGGAAGAACACAAACTAGGATAGGAAAAACTGGCAAGGTGAAAAGAGGATTGAGTGATTCCAACAGAAGAAACAGCAGAAGACCTGGGAAAGGCCTGGATGAAGAATGTGGCTTCTTAAGGGAACTGAGAGAAGTTCAGTGGTATTAGCAATTTCTGTGGTGTTTGGTTAATTTTTTCAATTCTATGAAATAAAAGATTAGCACATAAATACTGTAGAAAATGTCTGTTTTCCTGAAAATATTAGATAACAATGTATCATACGTATTCACAAAAGTTTACATCAAGTTTTCATACAAAACGTTTACTACTGGATTATGGATAGTTTTTCTACATAATCATGTCAAATAAAAAAGCATTACTGAAATGACATAAATTTTTTATTTAAAATACTGTCTCTGATTTTGATGCATTTTTTCATTGTCTGATAAGATAATGCCAATAGTCCTGCTTTTTTTTAATTATCAGGAATTAAATACAACCACGTAAATATAATCATTATATTCTCTATATTTACATATTAACATATATGTACATACATATCATTTATTTTAAATTGATCTCTTCCTAAAAGCTTAATAGTCTGGCTATGAAGCACAAGATGACACATTTAATTTTCAATAGGGTTCCTGTTTACTGTGTCACAGATGCAGAGGCATTGATGGTTTTAAAAGTCACTCTTGTCTATCAGGCTGGAAAATAAAGTACCAATGCAACACCAAATGTCATCCACACAATTAATTTATTCATAACTGTATTTATTGGGCATATAATACGTTTAAATTCGAAGAGAAAATTATTGCTGTCTAAGAAGCTAGCTACCTTTGTTAAAGAAACAAGCCTCACATTAAACATTTCAGTAATAATACAGGAAGAGACATGATTTAGCACCAAAATGAGCAGTGCAAACAGTAAATTCCCTTGAAAGTAATCAGTTAAGTACTTGGCTGGGCATGGTGACTCACGCCTGTAACCCCAACACTTTGGGAGCCTGAGGAGGGAGGATAGCTTGAGGCCAGGAGTTCAAGACCAGCCTGGCCAACATGGTGAAACCCCGTCTCTACTAAAAATACAAAAATTAGCTGGGTGTGGTGGTGGGTGCCTGTAATCTCAGCTACTTGGGAGCCTGAGGCAGGAGAATCGCTTGAACCCGGGAGGTGGAGGCTGCAGTGAGCTGAGATTGCACCACCACACTCCAGCCTGGGCAACAGAGTGAGACTCTGTCAAAAAAAAAAAAAAAAAGTAATCAGTAAGTACTAACAGTTTGCTATCTTTTATTAATATTTCTATTATTTCTTTCATTCATAATAAAATAACCAATGTGGTCAATGGCAGAGGAAACAGTTAATAGAGATGAGAGTGAAGATCATTCTGAGAGAGAAATAAGAATTGCACAGCTACAGGAGACAGAAAAGGGGATTCCAGCAAACAGGAGTAAAAGAAACAAAAGGTTGCTAACAATATTAACATATGCCAAGAAACAGAGAAGAATCTAGGTTTAAACAAATGGCTCACATGGAAGACGTGGTTGCCAAGGTTAATAAGATAGAATCTTGAATCCCAGTTGATGACGCTGGACCACTTGCAGAAAGCAGGAAGCCACTTGAAGTTTCTAAAAAGAAGAGATCAGGAAAACTAAACTAGATGTGGTGTGACGTGCAGACTGAAGAAGGGAAAGGTAGAAAATGAAGAAAAGTTATGGGTTTCAAAATAAATCTTCAACTCTGATCATAAAAAGAAGTGGAATTTTTAAAACTTCAGACATATCGCACAGGTTCAGATAAAAAGATGGGGCTGACTGATATACACACGTGAGACATTAACGATACTGGAGTTTTCCAGAATTTATGTGCTATGATCATCTTTATATAGCTATATTGGGGTTATGACTATCAATATTTTATTTATCTGTTATTTGTATGCTTGCCTGGACAGTGTTCTTTTGTTGTCATTCATATTGATATTCTTACACCTTAGTACAGTATCCCATAAATGAGTAGGTGCTGCTTAATGAATATTTGCTGCATGAACTTATTGAAGTTATTCATGTTTACTGGACAAGCTTCATGAAACTTACTGAAAAGACAAAAATAGAGCTGATCAACTCACTAACTTAGCTCTTGACACTCATCTGTTTGTTTCCATGGACTGCCTGACTGTACTTAGTGTTTTATTCTAGCCCCGTTTATCCTGATCCATTATAATTCTTAAGTTCTTACACCTGCAGCATTTTATCAGGTTTTCCAAATTACTTAAAAACATAAATAAAGGTTTTCCAAAATGAGCCAGATTTTCCCAGTCCCACTGGGAGCTTTCCCAGAACTTGGTTAAAACTCAATTATGATCCCCACTAGTACATCCCATGTAAATCAGTAGCTAAAATAAGGGCCAGGAAGGCTTCAACAGAACACACCTCTTTATTTCAAATCAGATCTATAAAAACAGAGACTTGACAGACCTCAGATTTAGGTGCTAAAGGTTGATCTAAAATTCCATTTTACACCAAATCTCCCTCGTAATCACTCAAGTCTCCCAGTGACTCGCCATCCAGACGGAGTTTGTTTTTTAAGTAGGAACGCTATGAAGTCAGGGTACTTTTCCACAGAGGTCAGTAATCTTTGTGTCTATTCCAAAACAATTCCGCTAAGACTCTGCCGTGGAGAGCCCCAAGACATGAGTGCAATGAAAAAAATAGTTTGATTTGTGAATTTGTGTTAAGGTCATGAAGGTACATTTAGGCACAAGCCAACACTGCCTTTAAGGCCAAAAAAATTGACGTTGTTCTCAAATGTGAGGTAACTAACCTCACGAAAAAGGTGTGGGCAGAGATCTCCTTGTAGCTCCAAAAGCAAATTCTAGCAAAACTACCCCTTTGCCAAAGTTGGACAGGATACAGAGAGAACTACACACACTTACGCACAATTTTACACATACACTCAGAAAAGACACAGATTCAAAGGATTATGCAAGCACATTAACCAAAACCAATAGTGGTTTTGGCTGGGTTTTTACCCTCTTCTTTGAGCTTACTCACGTCTTCACTTTCTTAATTCCCACAATAATATGTATAACTGGCCTATTTTACAGGTTTTTTTTTAAGTGAATAAACAGAAAAGAGAGTACAAATTAAATGAATAAGATAATGCACACTGAAATAGACAGTAAATGCAATGTGCTATAATTTCTTTTATTCCTCCTATCCTTCCCCCATTAGACTATAAACTGCTAACAAGTAGCACACGAAGTGGCCACTCTATATATACTGAAAGAAGATGCCAGCACCCATTGGGAGACAAAGGTACTTTCTGCACAGGTAAATTCAATCACTATATGATATTTATCTATCTATTTATTTATTTATTTATTTATTCATTTATTTATTTATTTATTTATTTTTGAAACAGGGTCTTGCTCTGTTGTCCCAGCTAGAGTACAGTGGCATGATCATGGCTCATTGCAGCCTTGACCTTCCAGACTCAAGCAATTCTCCTGCTTCAGCCTCCCAAGTATCTGGGACAATAGGCATGTACTACCATTCCGGGTTAATTGAATTTTATATATTTTTGTAGAGATGAGGTCTCCCTGTGTTGCTTAGGCTGGTCTCAAACTCTTAGGCTCAAGCCATCCTGCCACCTTGGCCTCCCAGAGCGCTGGGATTACAGGCGTGAGCCACAATGTCCAGCAGTCAATCATTACATGATTACAAAACGCAGGCAGCCAAACAATTTTGGGTGGAAGGATAAAAGGAAATTTGACCAGATTTCCCTTGTTTTCACTTTTCAAAGTCACTGACTCTTATGCTTTAAGATCAATGTTTCTCTTAAACAGCTTGTACACTAAAAATACAGTATAAATCAAGTAGTGGCCGGGCATGGTGGTTCATGTCTGTAATCCCAGCACTTGGAAGGCCAAGTCAGTGGACCACTTGAGTTCAGGAGTTGGAGACCAGCCTGGGTAACACAGTGAAACCCAATCTCTACAAAACAAAATTAGCCGGGCATGGTGGCACATGCCTGTAGTTCCAGGTACTCCAGAGGCTGAGGCAGGAGGATTGCTTGAGCCTGGGAGGCAGAGGTTGCAGTGAGCTGAGATAGTGCCACTGCACTCCAGCTTGGGCAACAGAGTAAGACCCCATTTCAAAAATAAATAAATAAATAAAAAGTCAAAAAGTGGTAGTAGAATATCGGTTGCCTGCTTATGTCACTTCATGAGGACACTCGATATAAGACTAATGTCTCTTTTGACAAATTGAGAGACCTTAACTTCTTAAAGCAGTCAATACTCAGTAGTAGTTACATATATTATTGACAGTATAGTAAATGTACAGTATGTTACAGTATTAGCAACACATACTTTCATAGTATCAAAACACCTTAATTCCATAATCTGAATCCAGAGAAAGTCTTAAGAAACATTAAAACATAATTTAAGCATCAACTTTATACTTGATAATTTCAAAAATTTCCAAGAAAAAAAACTCTATAAAAGGCACTTTGCAGAAATTCCTCATGAAGAATTATTAATTTTATGTACCTCTTTCTACCTGAACCTGGTTTTTCCTAATATCCATCTACATGTTAATTGATAAAAGAGACACAAGTTCATTACGGGAATGATAAAACAATATCCTCTGAATTTGATAATGATTATCTTTTCTTTCATGATGGAAAACATGCATTTCCTTAAACCACTGAAGGAAATAACATCCTCTCCCTATTCTACAATGCCTCCCCATGCCTGCCTTTAGGAATCTTTGCAGCGACAAAATGATGAGCATGGAGTTTTAAGCTTTTAAAAGACACAGGTCTACTGTTCAAAAGTGCTATCTGCCATTGTCGTTCATGTTCACAGGAATAAGCAAATCATAGTGCTAATATGAACATGCATAAAACAGCAGGTCTTTGGGGAAAACCCTGGAAATGAATTGCTGGTAGCTAACATACCTACAGTACGAGTACGTGTTCCAAAGGACTGAAAGCAATACAACTTTACGTCATTTTCTCAACTCCTAAGGTTTCCGTAAGTGTTGAAGGACGTAGTCTATGTTCAAATTAGGAGAGGCTATTGGTTAGAGGTAAACTCACGTATTGAAAACTAAGTTTTTGGATAATTACAGTTCAAGATGCAACACTCTCATTTATACCCACTCTCCCTTATATAACAAGGAAGCCTCTGAGTCTGACAATAGAACTTCTGCATTTATTCAGGTATTTAGGAGCCAGCATGTCGGAAGCAATTCAATTGCTTAAACCTGATTTTACTACCTAACTTGGGGGTGGGGAGGTGTTGCAGGGAACAGTCTGGATTCGTATGTATCAAGTTTTCTGTTTTGGAATATAACTTAAAATATTTTTGAAGAAATATGGTAAAGTGATTATCCTTCTGGAACTAGATACACCGACACTGTCACATTAACTCACAGCTTGTTAAATACTGTGCAATCTTTCTATAACATTCTTTGTTATGAGACTAGAATCAGCATATGGGAATTGCTCTTTTCCTGCTAAACTGAAGTCATTACTAACTACTCATCTGTGACATGTACTCTTTCTTGTAACCAGGGATTTTAGCTTCACAAAATTTAGAAACTGCCGCATTGTTTCTTGGCATTGCTTTCAAATGTGACATCATTTAAATTTTGGAATACTCCGTTTTAGCAAATACACTAGTGGGTGCCAGGTTAAAAGATGACTGTCCAAAAAGGGGCAGCAGGGTCTCTGTAGGGAACAACCACAGATTATTCTTTCAATCTATACCATCCCACGCCTTTCACCAGAGGCACACTGAATTACAATGAGCTCAACAAATACATTTCAAAATGGGTTATCAAATTACCAGCCTATAGCAATGGCTTCCCGTCACTGAAGATCTATATTGAAAAACAACTGTGACATGGAAATGAAAACTCCATTTTCATTTGGGAGGCCAGGGCGGGTAGATCACCTGAGCTCAGGAGTTCGAGGCCACCCTGGCCAACATGGTGAAACCCCATCTCTACTAAAAATACAAAAAATTAGCTGAGCATGATGGCGTATGCCTGTAGCCTCAGGTACTAGGGAGGCTGAGGCAGGAGAATCACTTGAACCTAGGAGGCGGGGGTTGCAGTAAGCCTAGATTGCACCACTGCGCTCCAGCCTGAGCGATAGAGTGAGACTCCGTCTCAAAAACAAAACAAAACTCCTTTTTCAGTTTTCCTAATTTCTAAAGTCTACAATATATGTGTAATCCCAGCACTTTGGGGGACTGAGATGGGAAGAATTCCTTGAGGCCAGGAGTTCAGGACCAGCCTAGAAAACATAGCAAGACTCCGTCTTTACAAAAAATTAGAAAATTAGCCAGGCATGATGGCTTGTGCCTGTAGTCCCAGCTATTTAGGAGGCTGAGGCTGGAAGAGCCCTTGAGCCCAAGAGTTCAAGGCCACAGGGAGCTATGATCACACCACAGCACACCAGCCTGGGCAACACAGCAAGACCCTGTCTCAAAAAAAAAATAAAAGAAAACATATATATATACACACACACACACATTCACTTATTAAAAACACTATATACATACATAATAGTCATATATATGATATGAATACAAACAGAAACATACAGATGGACCTATTGACTCATTTATTGCTGAGCAAAAAAAAATAGAGAACTGTGTTTAAATGACAAAAATGACAGAAAATCACTATCATTCACACCCTCTGAAAGTCTTATTTTGGAAATTTTTGTATGATTTCTAGAACTTCTTCCATTATTTAAAAACTTACATAACCAAAAGAGTAATTCTAATCATCTCATCAATGCACTCTGTAAGCTTCCAGTTATGAAACTTGTGAATTTTATAATCCAAATACAATTCAATAGCAGCACCTGTCAACAAAAATTTAGAATTAGTACTCTCAGTTAGGGACATATTTTCTATCAAATAAAAAATAACTCCAAAGGTGCATGGTAATTTCTCCTAGAAAATATGAATGACTGTGTCAGTGTTAAAAAAAAAAAATGCTTTGATAACCTAACTCCAGCAAAAACATTAGTAATTTTAATCATTTTTATTATTCCCTAAAAAGACATATTTCATTAATGTTTTTATCTCTGATATTGAAAGCATGCTTACTTCATGGAAAAAAAAAAAATATATATATATATATATACAGGCACACCTCAGAGATACTATAGATTCAGTTCCAGACCACTACAATAAAGTTAATATTGCAATAAAGCAAATCACATGAATATTTTGGTTTCCCAGTACATATAAAAGCTACATTTACATTATACAATGGTCTATTAAGTGGGTGATAGTATTATGTCTAAAAAATGCACTTAGTTAAAAACATTCTTTAATGCTAAAAAATACTAACAATCATCTGAGTCTTGAGCAATTTGTAGTCTTTTTGCTGGTCTTGCCTCATCGTTGATGGCTGCTCAGTGGAGGTTTTTGCTGAAGGTGGGGGTATCTATGGCAATTTCTTAAAACAAGGCAACAATGAAGCTTCCCACATCAACTGACTCTTCTTTTCATGAATGATTTGTTTGTAGCATGCAATGCCATTTGATAGCATTTTACCCACGGTAGAACTTCCTTCAAAACTGGAGTCAGTCATCTCCAACACTGCTGCTGCTTTATCAACTAAGTTGATGGAATATTCTAAATCCTTTGTCATTTTGACAATGCTCACAGCATCCCCACCAGGAGTAGCTTCCATCTCAAGAAACCACTTTCTTTGCTCATCTTTAAGAAAAAGCAACACCTCATCCATTCCAGTTTTATCAGGAGATGGCAGTAATTCAGTCATATCTTCAGGCTCCACTTCTAATTCTAGTTCTCTTCCTATTTCTACCACATCTGCACTTACTTCCTCCACTAATGTCTTGAAGCCTTCCAAGTCATCCATGAGAGTCGGAATCAACTTCTTCCAAACTTTTGCTAATGCTGATGTTTTGACAACCTCCCATGAATCACGAATGTTCTTAATGGTATCTCGAATGATGTATCCTTTCCAGAAAGTTTTCAACTCACTTTGTCCAGATCCACCAGAGGAATCACTATGGCAGTTATAGCTTCATGAAATGTATGTCTTAAATAATGACTTGAATTTTGAAATTTCTCCTTGATCCAAGGACTGCAGAAGGGACGCTGTGTTAACAGGCATGAACATAACATTCATCTCTTTGTACATCTCCATCAGAGCTTCTGGGGTGACTGTGTGCACTGTCAGTGAGCAGTAATACTTTTAAAAGAATCTTTTTCCAAGTAGTAGGTCTCAAAAGTGCACTTCAAATATTCAGTAAACCATACTGTAAACAAATGTGCTATCCTTCAGGCTTTGCTGTTCCTTTTATAGAGCACAGCCCCACAGAGTAGATTTACCATAATGATTAAGGGTTCCAGAATCTTTGGAATGCTAAATCAGCAACGGATTCTACTTCAAGTCATCAGTTGCATTAGCCCCTAACTAGTCAGCCTGTCCTTTGAAGTTTTCAATCCAGGCATTGCCTATTCCCCTCTAGCTATGAAACCCCTAGATGGCATCTTCTTCCAACAGAAAGCTGTTTTGTCTCCACTGAAAATCTGTTGTTTAGTGTAGCCACCTTCATCATTGATCTTAACTAGATCTTCTGGATAATGTGCTACAGCTTCTTCATCATCACTTGCTGCTTCACCTTGTACTTTTATGTTATGGATATGACATATCTCTTTAAAACCCATGAACCAACCTCTGCTGGCTTCAAACTTTTCTTCTGCAACTTCTTTATCTCTCTCAGTTTTCACCGAATCAAACAGAGGGCCTTGCTCTGGATTAGGCTGTGCCCGAAGGGAATGTCATGGCTGGCTTCATCTTCTCTCTAACCACTAAAACTTTCTCCATATCAGCAATAAGGCTGTTTTTGCTTTCTTTTCATGTGTGTGCTCAACAGAGTGGCATTTTTAATTTCCTTCAAGCACTTTTTCTTTGCATTCACAACCTGGCCATGTGGCACAAGAGGCCTAGTTTCTGGCTTCTCTCTTTTTCAGCATGCCTTCCTCACTAAGCTTAATCATTTCTAGCTTTCAATTTAAAGTGAGAGACATGAAACCCTTCTTTTCACTTGAACACTTAGAGGCCACTGTATGGTTATTAATAGGTTGAATTTCAAAATCGTTGTGTCTCATGGAATAGGGAGGACCAACGAGCCCCAGAGAGACAAGGGAACAGCCAGACAGTGGAGCACTCAAAACAAACACATTTATCAATTAAGTTTGCCATCTTACGTGGGCACCACTCATGGCTCCCCAAAACAATTACAATAGTGACATCAAAGATCACAGACCACCATATCAGATATAATATAATAATAATGAAAAGGTCTGAAATATAGCACGAATTTTCCAAATGTGACAAAAGAGACATAAGGTAAACACATATTTTTGAAAAAATGGTGATGACAGATTTGCCTGACGCAGGGTTACCACAAACCTTTATTTATAAAAAAGGTAACATCTACGGAGTGTAATAAATGAAAGTGTAATAAAACGAGGCATGCTTGCATATGTATATATGTATATATACACACATACATACACACACTTAGCTTGAAATTTAGGATATGTGGTTATAACTCAGAATCACTCTGCTATAGAGTACACCCTACAGTGACTATGGAATCACACAACTTCTATTTATTATTCTCCTGCTGAAAAACTGGGTGATCTCAGTAATAACAAACCATTTTTATTAACGAAGTGCTTATGATCATGTAGGACATATCCCACGTAATCAAAATAAAACTTCTAAAATATCCAGCGAGAACCACAAAACATTATCTCTAAAATGCTACTCCTCAAGAAAGGTCCTGATATATTCAAAATTAAAACAACCTATTGAAAAATAAGACAGTCATTAGTTTTGAGGAGGAATTGTGTGCTCATTTTGGAAAAGAGGAAAAATGTCATAAAATTAACGCAAAAAAGTAACTATAAGAGGAAATCTCTGGATATCAAAATGTCATATTTTTTAATCCCATATTAAAATTAGGTGCCAATACAAATATTAAAAAAAAAAAGATGGCACATATCATTAAAGGCCCATAAAAGGTCATTAAGGCAAAGATGTACAACGTGAAAAAAAATGCAAAAATGTTTCTTGCAAGTTTTTCCAATTTAGACCTCGAACTCGGCACTACTGAATACCAAAGCTTATAGAAGTGAAATTCAAACATAACAGAGCTTTTGAATTTAAGGCATGTATTCTACCAAGGTATGCCACTGAGCTAACCTTTTGGGATAATATAATGCCACTCTTTTCTACAATAGCTGACGGCTAGAATGCTCAGTTTGCTCCTCTCCGTAAATATCCTAAATATAATTGTTAAAATTAAAAATAAAATAAGGCCTTAGAAATACTATTTTGAATAGTCTAAGCACTCCCATAGTTAATGATATACAGAAATTACAAAGATTAGAAACAGAACAATCATTATCATTATTTATAGAAATAAATATTCAGTCGTTTGACATTCACCAAACCTGTTTTACACATCTTATCTAAACTGATTCTTCTCCCAAAACCTGTGCCCAGGTACTATTACTCACAGCCTATGGGTGAGAAGACTGCACTCTAGAGAAATTACAGAATTACTTTAAGACTGGTTTTATTCCAACAGAGCCACATCACAAAAAGGAAAACATAGCTACAACCTATGGGACTTCTAACCATAGCTGGACATGAGTCTATTCCAGACAGTCACGTGTCCCAAAAGGCACTGTGATGACTGAACTTTCTTTTAATTTGTATTGTGCATTTCTGGAGAACAAATAAACTCGAAAAGAGGTCAAAGTGCTCGTTATAGAAAAATGCAAAATAAAACAAGAAGTTCAGAAAATACTGTGATCCACATTTATGACAACTGAAATAATAAGTATGCCCCCCATACTGTAGGACTGGCTCCTCCAGAAATATATGGTGGACCTAAAGTCTTTATTATTTGAATATTAAAGCACAGTTTCTGGTGCTGTGCTTTCAGTACCTTTCTTCTAATAATGTATTTATTTAGCTTAGACGTTTGATGGCAAACTGTAGTTATTAATAATTGGTTTAGTATTATTTTTATCATGAGGTCATGGTTTTCTTTTAAACACATTACTTTAAAAAGAGTTACTGTACTAAATCATACATTAAAGGGATTTTTTTGTAATAAAGCATCTCTGATTTTAAATACTATCACTTATGAAATCAACTCATGTTGTCAACTGAAAAATTCTCCCCTACAGAAAGCAATACTAGAAGTTGAAGTGTTGCAAATTAAAAAGAAGAATCTAAACTTCCCCATTTTAAAAAAATATATATTTTAAAGTTAATAAAGGGGTCCAGAGATAAATCCTGTCACCTACAATTTAAAATGGCCACCTCACATCCAGTTATGTATCAACTATTTTCTTTACCTAATATTAGGCACACTGGAAATCTCAAGGCAAAAATGAAGCAGTTGGATACAAATTCCATGAAACAATATAGCTCAGTTATTGCAAAATATCTCTTGTGGAAAAATTTCAGAACAGCTCTACTAAAAATACTAATTTTCCTGATATGGCCTTACTAATATAGACTTCTAGAAAAGGAAATTAATACAGAGGGTATAAAAAGCATGCCCTTAAGAATTAATTTAAAAAGAAGCTTGATGATGTAAAGAATGCAAAAACTTGATAGGGATCCACGTATAGCAACTGTCTTAAAAGTTCATAATTTAAGAAAAATAAAAGGCCTCAGTTTCCAGAATGCTAAAAATATAGTAGCCTTATATACATATATAGCCTTAGCCACTCCAAAAGGCTTCATGTGCTTGTAAAACTATTACATTATAAGGTAAATTTTGATTTACTGAATATGACTTTCTTTATAGTTTCTGATTGAGAATGCATGAGACACACACTTTCATCTACTCCAGAATGTTTATGTAAGTAAATATACTTCAAAGTATCAGAAACACTTTAAGTAGCTCCTTGAAAACTCTGTATGAGAAAGTACATGACTAATTTAAAGACTAATAATACATTTTCATTAATTAAAAAACTAGTACTTTATCTCAGTTTTAGTTATCTCGATAAAAAATGGGCAATTTTGTTATATTCATTTGAGGTTATTTTTTCAGGCTGTCCTTCTTTGCCTTATTCTTGGACTCATTAATAATCTATGCCATCATTTTAAATTTTTTCATATTTACATTAGTGCTTAATTTTAATATGTGACTTTAAAAAAATGACTTTTTGATAGCCAGAGATCTCCTCCCATAGTAAGGAACTCTCTTTTTTGCATTAATCTCATGCCTCTTACAGGTCGCCCAATGATCACAGGTGAATAATAAGATTTAAGGATGAGTAACTGCTGATGAACCCAATTTGGGATCTGGCAAGAGGAAATTAGAGCGTCAAATAAAGGAGGGGCGGCAGCAAAGAGGAAGCAAAAGACAAGACAAGAGGGAAGAGAGTTTATGGAGAAAGGAAGCCAAGTTGGGAAGTGGGGAGAAGGGCAGGCTGGCCAGGGGATGCGACGCGACAGGGCAGAGGGAGTGGGGAGAGGCGGGCAGGAGGCGGCCTCCACGCAGCTGGCAGGGCAGGCAGCGCTGGGAGAGGGAGGAGGAGAGGGAGGCTGCAGGCACCGCGCAGCAGCCGAGGATGAGCGAGGTAACCGGAGGGAACGGGCGCACACAACTGCTTCCGCAGGACTTCCTGCGATAACACGCCCACAGCCCGGGCGCCGAGCACGCGTGGTGGCGGCCTCAGGCCCGGGGCTCCTGAGAGAGCGAACGCCAGCGACACACACGCAGCTCCTGTCGTGTTGCCGCTGCCGCCTAGGCAGGGCCGCAGACAGCAGCCTCCTTCCCAGACTCAGCCAACTCACTCTCACCGTAGTTGCTCCAGAATCCGTGAAAAGAAAATGCAACGCTATTTCTGTTCCTGATCTGCAGTTCTGATTTTTTTTTCTTCTTAAAAATAAAAGGAAAAAATTTTTAAAGAAAATGTCCTTTATTATCATTATTATTACTACTATTTTTATTTCTCTGGCTACACTATCCATTAAAGCACACTGAGTCTTTAAAGCTCTTTCATAAAATATAAATTACTTAAAAATCTAACCGACACACTGGATGATAACTGATGCAAGTACTGTTTTAAGTCTAACCCAAACCACGCTTTCTTTTGTGCGTGTGTGTTTGTAACACACATAAGCCACCTCAGATTCAAAGCTGTCAAGATCCCATGTGAAGCAGGGGTAGTTACCCAGGAGTATAAATACACTAAGAAATACAAAGCCATAGGATTATCAGGACAGTACCACATCCCTGTCATTCAACAACTTCCCCTTACAAGAGGGTGCTGATCACAGACTTTTTACTGTAATGGAGCCAAGAAGAGAGTTACTTAAACTAATAGAGTTCTTTTTTTAACCAGAGACAGCAGATATCGCTACAGAAAGAATACTGGTTGGATGTTTCCTGAATTATTACTAAAAACATTTGTTTAAATGTCTCGTATATAAAGGTGACGGCCTTATCTCTCTGACAATGAATTAGGGCCTAAGGAGAAAGCAAATTGGAACAGTGTTAACATTAAAAAGTCATCTAGTCTTTGAAATACTATTATAATACTACCTTGGGAGATAGAGCAACTCAAATCTTGTTCACCCACGAGATAAGAAACAAAGTAGAGGGAGCCTCAGCTCTTAGGGCCAGGGTGCCTGGACTGAAATCCTGACTCTGCTACTTGCTACCTGTTGTAGCCTAGGCAATTCATTATACTTTCCTGAGACCCAGTTCTCTCCATTCTATAAAACGAACATGACAGCACTTTCTACCTCAAGTGAAGACAATACACAGCAGACTGCTCAACCAATATGAACCAGGATCAGCATTTTAAGGCGGCCCCAATGGAAGACGAACCTCTTGAAACGCAGCCTTTCCCCGGCCAACCTAGCTCACCTATGGCCTGTGGTTGCGCTCACTTTTATTTAGTAATCAGTGCTTAGCTGCACATCTACCAAGTCAGTTATTACTACACGCAGCTCATTTCTATGCAAACCGTGTCCAGCCTTTGGGCAAAGTTTGCATGCCCTCTGCTCCCTGATGTTCACAAGTGAAAACACTAAGCCCAACACATTTAATAATGTCCTCCTTCCCATCATTAAAGGGCACCATGCAGCTTTAGCAGCCAGGAAACTAGCCCAGCACACATGCTGTGCAGCTGGCAATAGAGGCATCTTCAACAGCATCCACTCCTACATACAGTCTGATAAGGAACATTTTAATGGAGCCAAAACATCCATTTCCTTCCTCTATTTCTGCATTTAGCAAACAGGAGAGCTGGACAATCATATCAGGGATTATGAAATGGCCACTAAGGCTACCAGAACAGCAGGTCTAAATTTCGCCTACTCACTTTCAACCAAAAGTATGCACCCTTTCAGTTGTGGAAAAGTACAGAGGATTTTAAAAACCCCTACTTATTAACTAGCATGTACTCTACAGTGAAACTGTTTCTACCGTCGCTTAATTTGCAAAATCCAAGCAGATATTACTTTTAAAAATCCAGTGAAACTGTTTCTACTGTCGCTTAATTTGCAGAATCAAAGCAGATACTACTTTTAAAAATCCAATTATCCCTTTCAAAGGATTTGTAAAGTTGCTTACAGACTTAAGGTGACATCAGAAAAGCATGTTGGTATAATGTAGTTAGCTAAGGTTTCTAGGAAGCTTTGGAATGTTTTGTTTTTAAAGAAGGGATAGATAAGTGCAAGTCCTACAAGTAATGAACTGTCCTAGAAGCAAAGAAATTCATTAAATAGATCTCCTTGATTTCTCCTTCAAGGTCCCATGTCCATACAGATTTGGGAATGCACAATAATAGCAGGGCTTAATTTTCCAGAGCTGTTTAAAGTAATATTTAGGTGCTTAACAGAGTTAAATGTTAAATCAAAGGGACTTCCCAATTCTCAGATAAAATAATTTTTTAAGTTAAAAAAGAGAAATTCTTAAACTTCAAAATTGTTCCCAGGCTTTTAAGACAAAATTAAAAGTGATTAATAAAAATCAAACATTCAAAGAAATCTCAGAGGCATTGTTGTTCCAACATGAAAAACGTCTCAGCAGCTATTATTCAGTTATCACTTGATTGGCTATCACTCAGGGAAACATGAATATTAAAAATATTTGAGCAAAGAGGAATACAATATCCTCTTGCTGCCATAAACCTGGGCATCTTAAAGCAACATTACCTATGGTTGTGCTCAGCTCCTAACCCTACTCATCAATATTCATGTTACATCTCCTGAGTCTAAATCACCCTTGCCCCCTCAGCATGCAAGCATTGGACCCACTTACAAGTAACTTTCATCCTGAAGCCAAGACATAAGCCATTGTCCTCAAACATCACAACACAACCTTTGGGCCTGAGAATATTCAAAACATGGACGTTAAAAAGGCACATTTCTGACTCATGACCTTAGAGCCTAACGCTGTTATCCTCAGTTAAGGACACATCATTTATCATCTTGCATCTCTGATGAGTTCATGGTGTCTCACATATAGTATCAGTAAAGTACAAGGCTGCTTGTGTTCTCCTTTTCCTATATTTTTCAAATGAATTCAGGCTTCCCCTTTGCCTTAGTTTCACTGGCACTGTTCCACTTCGCTAAATGACATTAATCGATAAAAGGCAGGATTTGAAAGCACACTGCAAAATACAACATACTACGTTGCAACCAGTGGTATCCTACCTTAGGAACGATACATTAGGGCAAACATCAAGAAACATATATAACTTATGCAATACCAGGTAATATTTATTTTCTGCTGAAACCTCACAAACCAATTTCACAATTTTCTTAGTACCTGAAAGTCTATGTTGCCGGCCAAAGTGTTCTTCCCCTATGTTCCTATTTAATGCAACACTTTTGAGAACTACTGCATCCAAGTCATTTGTAAAGGGAACAAAAATGAATTAGGTATGCTCTCACTCTCCTCAGGTTCGTGATGCCCAGTAGCTCCTGGTATGAGCTATGCTAAAGCCACACATAAATGGGAGCACAAGGCGAGGATGTTTTAACCTAAATGAGCAGAAGTAGAAAGTTTCAGGAAGAAGAATATAGAAGCAAACAAACCGAGGAACAGGTAGAATCCCTGTAGTTACGGCTGCATAGAAAGCATTTCATAAAGAGGGAAGAATATGAACCAAAGTCAGTGTGAGAATGTTCTAGGACTAGAAAGCACTACAGGTAAGGATAGACACATGATGTAGTACAGATGGAACTCGTAAATTGGGGGCAAATTGAAGGGTCCTGAATGCCAAGTTAATGATGATAAACAAGTTTAAAAGCAACTACTTAAGGAGGCTGAGTTCCATATTGGAACCCAGAACCAAGTTAGGTCTAGAGGTGAAGGCTCAGAAGTTATTTCATTTGGATAAAAAGCTAAAAGCATAAAACCCTCCAAGAAAATTGCATAGATTAAGAGAACATTCAATGACAGACTAGAACAAGTGTGGCAGAGATGCAGTGCCTGGAAGCCAAGCCAGAAGAGATACTCAAGAGAATGGCTGGCAGCATCCAATTCATCTGAGAGATGCAGTCAGATGGAAAGACCATTGGGGCCTGGCTTCCATGAGGCTACTGGCGACTTCAATACAGCAATGTCAACAAACAGAGGAGCCTTGGCAGATATCGCTTAGTTGAGAAATGGAGATTCACATGAAATGAAACCCAGATTCGGGCATTCAATATTTTCTCCACTCTGAGGTTATTTTTATTTTTATGTCTGAGTAGGTTTCTCTTTTATCTGAAACAGAACAAACTCCGTATCCAACTTAAAAGCATTCTAATTAATAAATCTCAACAAGCAACGTTTTGACTTTACCATGTCACTTGCAAGTTGAAATCCATCTGGAAATAAATAAAAAGTAGCTGTTTGTTTTGTTTTACCTTGTCTTGTTCTAAACTTTCAAAGGAGCCATATTCAATACTTGTTGTTACCTAAAATCCATCCCTTGCTTAAAACCTAATCTATCTCTCAGCTTCATTAGCCATGTATAAGGTATAGAATTGCATTTGGACTCTTCCTAGATTCCAAGAATGGTCCATAATCAGTCTACAACTGGATTATAATCCAAATACCAGAAGATAATGCTATTTAACTAGCTTCTATAAAATATCCACGATAGTCTGTGTTCACAAATATGCCTCATGAGAACAATTATAAAATAGTTAAAGAATGTCTGAAAAGGAGTTTTCCAAATTAGGTGACTACATTAGCATAGTTGTGATTCAGGGCATTTTCAATACAGTTAAGTGTATACTGATTTATCAGGAAGGTAAATCCCTTAAGAGGTGGAAATAAACATTAAAATATAGCAACTCATCTTATTTAAACCTTATCTGGATATCACCTGTTACAAAAACCAACCAAAAAATAGTGCTTTCTGATAAACAAAGCCCAGAATAAGAACTCTGTTGCCTTATTTTGATCTGCAATGCCAAGAGTACATGAAAAGGTTCCAATCTCTCAAAGTCAAAGAAGAAAACGAGATATTTTACATACGGGGGAGAATTATGTAAAAAATAAATAACATTAACAAAATCATTAAGAAAAACTAGGGCTCATAAGCACTGATAGGGTTTCCTCTGGTTCTATAAGGTATACAATGAATGACAAATTATAATTCACAGTCTGGGTGAAAATAAACTTTGCTATATAGAGATAATAGCCACAGGACGAGAAGGAAAAAAACTAGATGATTATGTAATAATAATGGAAGTTTTCAGCCTTTCTTCATATAGTACGCTCACCACACCAAGAAAGAAATTTTACGTGGGACGATCAGCATAATAGTCAAAATAGTTCCTTAACCCATTTTAAAATTGCTTTTTAATGTTAAACATCATTCTATAATTTTCTGATTTAATTGATTATATCTGATGGAATGAGTAAGATTATTTTCCACCAGCAAACTGTTTCATTTAAAGGAATAACTATTTACAAGCTATTTATAAAAAAGGCTTTTCACTTGAAAGAAACATTAAAGAAACAAAAACAAAAACAAGAAAGACAAGGCTGCCTTCTGGCTAAGAGACAGAGAGGAAAACCCATGCAAATGAAAGTACAATGTCTTCTTCACCCTGCGACTCAGGATGAACTGAACGGGGTTCAAATACAGACCCTGGACCAGCCCAGGCGTTTCCAGGGCCTGACACACCTCCTCCTCCTCCACCTCTTCCAGCATTTCAAAGACATTTCTGGAGCTATGCTCTGAAAGAGCTTGGGGCTGTCTTAGGTTCAACATCTTTCTGCATGATTTTAAAGAAATATTTACCGCAATTCTTTAAAATCCAGAGGTGAAAATGACAACAGCATTGGGGTTGTAATGTGTGAATTTCACTTATGCAGGCATTCACCCTTTGGACTATACAATATAACTATTAGGTCTGGAAGACAAGAAACAAGGGATTTAAGTAAAATACCTCAGAAGTCTAAGAAGACAGAGAATTATTCCTGTATTTCCACTCCAACAAAGTAAATGATTAAAATTAGCTTCACTGTAATCAATAAACATAAATTGCATCCATGTTGTATGGTAGAGGCATGGCTACAAATGGAAAGTTGAGAAATTCTAAAAGAAAAATAGAGGCATTAAATGTACATTTTAAATTATTTTCACTACATTTGAAGTTGAAATTGATCATTCAAAAGACAGGATTCACAAGGAAAGTATTTAAAATAAATGAGGTTCTTTTATTTTTCTTTCATTAGTTTTTTTATAAATGCTGAGGAGTTTATGTAAAACACCACTTATGGTTTTTTCAGCCAGATTTTAATAACTAATTGCACATTTCAAGCCTAATCTCACAGATGCTGTCTACAGTTCTTCAACCTGCCAAGGGAACTATGGCGTTATGAATAAAGAAACATCCATTTCGTGGAAGATAAAAATATCCTTAATTCAAATGGACTATTTTTAAAAATATTATTCTCTATATAGATAAATGTTAAAGCTGCTTTAAGCTAAAGGAAAAGAGTAATACAAACTTAGCTTCTTATTAATGACCATTTTCATAACCCGTTTTTCAGTACCAATTAGATTTTATCTAAATGAATCCAACATTTCTATCGCTAAGGTGTTTGCAAAAAGCATTAAGCCTAGATTTTTCGCAGTAATTCTTTAACTTTCTGTGACAGCTTCTAAACATTTGATACCCATCAATCTAAACTATTGATAAAGAAATCATGTGAATAGATCAACTGATTCATTATGATCATCAATTTCTCACTGCATCCTAATAAATGACATTTTAATTCTATTCTCATATCCATGTGCAAAAGGAAAAATAAAGATTAATGAATCTTAACTAGTGAGCAGATTTCCTCAGCAAACATCAAAATCATCTAGTGTTTGACATATGAATGAGGATGGTGAACACACCAAAGTTCTAGTTCAGTTCTTTAACCAAGTAGGCGGAAGTCACCTTTATGTTCAGTTTTTTTGTTTATAAAATAAGATCATGCTAGAATAGACAGTAGTTCAAGTCCTTTCTGTCACTCAGAATAAAACATGACCCAGTGGTCACTCTGATATACCTGAAGTCAAGAAAACCAAAGAAGTAAAACCAAACTTGAACAGCAGATTTTAGACTGACCAGCTGAAGAAAGTTCCACCATTGAGGAAAGAAGTGTTTCCTTGGCCAGGGTCAATTTCTCCATAACAGAATGTTAGAAGACTCTTAAGCCTAAACCCTTATTTTTTCCTTTTATGGGAAGCTGAACATTGTACACTTTGGCACAATGTGTCCAAAGCAGAATAGATGGGGGCCAGCTCTTATAGTGAAATCACAGAACTAAGCGAGTCACCTCAGAGACTACACCATTTAGCCTACATCTGACTTCAGAGAGGCGATTTCATTTATTCTTCTGTTTATATGTTTTTGCGCATGGTTTTATTAATGTAACCTAATGAAATAAAATGTACATTCTGTTAGCTCAGAAAGTCACTTAATATATATGTACATGATCTTTTGCCCAAAAAAAGAGTTGATCAATTATTTTTACAATGGTGTTTATGAAAAGAAACCCCTACATTCTCCCACATTAGGAAAAGATGAAAAGAGCTATTGAACTTTTCATAATTTATCTGTACATAGAGGCTTTGAATTAAATCTATGAATTAAATCTAAAAACATCATCCTGCCTCTTCTATTGTATTCCAAATGGGCAAATTTTTTAAATTACACTTTCAAAATAACACGTTAACAAGATTCAAAATCAGCACATTATCTTAATTACACAACACCGATGTGATTACATCGGACCAAACATTTTGGCAAAACGTTTGCCTGACATCACAGGAACCAAATAAGGGGTGGCTAGTTGAAATGTCCACATTTCTACCAGTGGAGACACCAAAATATTGTTAAATACACTCTACTAGCAATAGAAATAATGAGCTCTCTCAGAACCAATTCCACTTTCCAGGGCCTAGTATGGGTAATGTATTAGAGATACTAAGTTTGCAGTTTGGTATCTGAAATTTACTTAGGGCCTAATGCATTTATTCCTCTAATGAAAATGTTTTCTAATAGTATTCAAGATGTATGTGCAGGGCTGCTACTTGTTTACAGTAGCAGCTTATTTGTCTTTATACATAATTATAATTTAAGAATGCCGATCATCTCAGGCAAAGCGGTCGAAAAACAAAAACAGCCGACAAAACCAGAGAAAGCTTTCTTTATTCTAAAATGTCTTTATATTAAAATATGTCAGATTAAAGTCTCCACTCTACATACAGATTTAATTTTAACCCTGTGTCTGGGCAGTATTTTAAATTTTTTTTATCACTTTTGGAGAATTCCACAGAACTATCTTAAGCTAGTTTCAAACCTGGTAAAAGTTGTGAGTTCTTTTTTTTCTTTTTCCTCCCATCAAATTTTGAGATATAAAATGCATCATGTCTAAATGAGAAACAATCAAATGTTATAGTATTTTACATCATTCATAGTTTTCAACTAACCACAAAAATACTATATGATAATTTTCCAACATCACTGTTTTTTTGAAGTGAAAATGACTTATGAAAGGATTTCGCTCTAACTACTCTTTAGAAATGACCAAAATATCTTATCATGAAAAGGTGTGACAGGAGAACTGAAATCACTGATGTCTCAATTTCTGATGCATCAAAACGTTTCTGAAAAAACAACACAAGAGAAAATAATACAAAATAAGTGCAAAATTCATTTGCGTTTTATAGGCAATAACAAGGTTTCTAGAATAAGAAAACCCCAAAAAGATAAAGTACTTCCTCTACTTTCTGATAAGCTTTAAAAGAAAAAACTAAACCAAGTATTTCACAATCAATGGACTTCAAGTAATCCAAGAGAATTTGGGAAACATTTCTCTAAAAACTAATCCAGAACACAAGGTGTCAGTTTGGAAATAATGGAAGCATATTTCGTTTTAAAAATCTAAAACTTTTTAAAGACAAAAATTCAAGTTAACATCCCAGTGATTAACTCTGGAACTGCTTAGCCAAAAACAACTTTCGGCACTTAAAACATAAAACTGTCAGTTTCCTCTGCTTGGAGACAAAACATACAAAAAGCAAACATTCACAGTTATATTTTCCTAGACATGAAAGATAGAACTAACTTTCATAAAAGGTGATCACTCTGAGTATTTCTACCTGCTATGATATTCATGTCGTAGCTCCTAAAAATCAGTTACAAATTCCAAACCTCAGAACTATCCTTAATAGATAGCTACTATTCCAGTTTGCGTTACTCCCTAAACTTGATGGAAATACAATCATTTATTGAACTACACTAGCTCAACGCATAAATATGTTAAGCAGCCCGTGACTGATGTTACTGAATTTATAAGCTACCAGAAACAAGTAAACTCCTTACTGTAGACCTCAAAGAGTTGATAACATGATACTTGGCATTCTACTTCTTGGGAATCTAAAACATAATGATATTGAGAATCTTTTAAGTATTCTTCTGCCCTAAATCTAGAAAACATGACTTTCAAGCATCATCCATGGTCAAATGGTCAAATTCATATTTATAAACTTGGAATAGAGAGTTTGGTGGAAGTATTGCATAACTAAAATTGACTTTTTTTTTTAAGCCAGAACTATGTCACAGTTGGTGCTTGTAATTGTTTCAAAACTATACAACTTTATTTAATTCCATGCTATGCATTTCCTCATAGAAATGGAATAGCAAACTCCTACTCAATAGCAAACAATAAAATAAAATAAAATCAAGTATGTAAGCTTCTTCCTCTTCTTAGACACTGCCCCCAAAATGGAAAAGTTATACAGAAAGGTAAGTAAAAATCCTGCAGCTTACACATTTTTCCACTGAGAAGGTAAATCCTTACTCCAGAAACCAAAATATTAGACCCCAAACAGTGTGGAGGGAAGAGGGGTAGGAGGTTGAGAAAAAGAAAAAAGTGATGATCAAGCAGGGCAGAATAAACCAGAGGAAGCATGCTTGGTCTCAGCATAATTTTCTTTAGCATCCTAAAATCAACGACATCACGCAGCCTATGATCTCTGCTTACTCTTCTGAAAACCATTCAGAGGATTTTCAAAACGGAAGAAATCTAGTTGTGCTTCCAAATGCCAAATGAACTAACAGGACCTTCCACTCCTGAAGGAAAACAGCACAGTAGCGCACCAGAAGCTAGAGAATGCTTTTTGTCACGCAAAGCCGGAACTGATGAGTGTGACCCCAATAGGGTTTATCTAAAATTCCCAAGTACAACAGGCGAAAGGGTCAAAGTTTTCTATGTCAGAGATATATAAATAAAGCCATATGCAGCAACCATTCCTTATGTTATCATGGATTATACAGTATCCTAGTCCCCCTTCTGTTCAGATACATATACATCTCTCTTTTAAAGAAGGAACTGAAAATGGGAAAAATTAAAAGGAGGGAAACCTGCTAACACTAGTATCTACCCCCAGTTCTCCAGCTCTAATCATTATTGCTCTCATTTTTAAAATGTTAGTATTGCCAAGGACACACTGAATTGTTCAGAGAGTGAGAAGAACATGTATGTGCATAATTACGTGCTAACAGTGATATACTGAATTATTCTGGGAGTAAAAAGTACGTGATGTACATAAATGTACACAAATACATGTAACACTAAATACAAATATGCGTAACATTAAATGTACACAAATATGTGTAACACTATGCGTAACACTAAAAGGCTGAATGTTAGACACAGTGAAGATGAAAGATCGTGTACACATATTTACACATAAAATGTGTACATTATTATTTTTACCAATGACCTAAAATCGTCTTACTGACAGCTTTCTTAAAGCTTATTAAAGTAAAAAGAAAAAGTAAAATGTGTTATAAATAATTAGGACATTCCTTCAAAAGCACAAGTTTTCTTAAACACGGGACTTTAAAAACAGACTAAGCAGTGATGGGATAGAGTAAAAGAGTTTATTATAATTGAGGTTTAGATGACAGTGGGTTTCTTACAGTAATTTACCACATCATACATCCAAAGAATGTAATTCAAATGCATTATAAATACAAAGGAGAAACATCTCTTAGTGTTTGTTTATAAGTTACAGAAAATAGTATTTCAAATTTTTCAGTCCTTGAATGTGTAACTGCTTACACTAACTACTTGAAGATAAATTATTTTCTAAAACTTCCCTAAGTTTGCAGAACTGAGGAGGAAATTTTGCAATAATCTTCTAAAGAGGTATACTTCCAATATTAATTTAAAGACAGCTTAACATCAATCGTATTTTTTAATTTATAATTTAAATACAATTACTCATACAAAAATTCAGCAGCCGAATACAGGCAAAACGTATCATTTTAAAAGCTCTCAAAGGTATATCAAAAAATAATTGAGAAAAAATTATTAATCATACAACAAAGAGATGAATATGTATTGAAAAATTTAGTAATATGGGCCTTGATTAAAATTAATATATATATGACCTGTCTTAACTTGGCATCAAAAAGCAAAGCAAAAACAAATGCAAAACTTTCTTTTAGGAACTTTTATATGTTCAGGAGCTACTTAATAGGATTGAGAGAAAATGGGCTGATGTATTTATTTCCACATCTTGCAAAGCTAAAGATGATATGCAGATAATGACATCACAAAGTAGGCACAAGCAGAATTTGGTTTTTAATTTGTTTTGTCTATCATGGTCTCATTTCAGAACCAAAATTACAATTAAATTAACCCTCAAATAGGTGTTAGGATGCATTAAGTAATTAAAATGGGCATTACAAAGACTAAAGTCATTTCAAAAAATATGTAATATGTTAAAATTCCATGTAGTGCCTGTAATGTAAAAACATTCTATGCAAGTGAGATTATAGCTATCCTGCACGTACATGTACGCACTTAGTTAATATGAAGCCACAAATTCATATGTTGCACTTGTGCATAGCTCAGAGAGAAAAAGCTAAAACTAGATTAGTAACGCTTGATCCCTTTGTACATGAAGTGTATCATGTAATAGAGAAATTAGATTCCACAAACTAACTTCTGCCATATATTTTTACACTATTTATAAACGTATCTGATCTTCCATATGATACATAGAGAAACTGAAATAGCAATCCACATTGTATTGTAGAATCTAATCAGGAAGCACATGTTATATTATTAATGTTTATTGATTTGTAAGCTTTATACATTCTGTCCAAATTCTACAAGTAAAAACAGCTCTGAAATCCTTTTGATCTTTCTTTTTCTACAGCTAAGGTATTTTTAGTGTTTAAATAGCAGTTGATGTCGTATCTATTGTCTTATACAGTACTGGATTCATTCCTGGTTACTATAATACTCAATTTAATAACTAATAATACTAATGCTTTTTTTCAAGCTTGGGACATATACAGCAGATAATATAAATATGTTTACTATTTTTTATGATACTATACTACTCACTATCATGAATACAAAGTAATTAACAGATAAGGCTATTATTAATGCAAACAAGAGAACCATGCTTCCCTCAAAAAGAAAAAAAAGAAATGGAACATAAACTATAAATACTCATATATTTCCTTCTAACACTATCTAGTATAGAAGACAAATAGCCAACAATAAATCATCTGTTTATTCATGTTAAATAAATTTAATATGTACATTAACTTCTGACTTACTTAAAAGTATATGGAATATTTTTCAGAGCCTATTTTGACTGTGTCAATTACCCTAGATACCAAAGTTGTTGTATTGTGTTGCTTGATGAAATAGGACATACAGCAACCCTCAAAACCAGTATTACAAGCCTGGCAAATAGCATCACATTTGGGTGACGCACAGAATCCATCACCCTAGGGAAAAACGCATTGGGTCATAGTACAGAGTCTTTACATGTTCCATATTATTTCCACATAACGTTTTGAGATGATAGAATTGTAAACTATAAAGTGGTAGCCCATAAAATGATATACTCACAAACAATCCGGTCCCTTAACTGCTCCTCTCAACAGAAATGAGACTTAAAAAAATGATCTCAGAAGCATTTCTTAAAATGCACTGAAAGGTGGCATTTTGATTTATAATTTTTTTCATTTAAAAAAATTCCTTAGTAAATTCAGTGCAGATATAAGTATTATGATAACAATTGGTTCATTATGTTTAAACTCCATACTCATTTCAAACTTTTAGACTTCACAATGTAGGTCATGTTAACTCCTTAAAAGATTCAAATTTCAAGTACAGGGTTAATAGTTAGCACTCTAAATTCCACCATCAAAATGTGTCTGAGTATTATCTGTCTACATACATTCCATATATAAAACACACCTATAATAGCATGCACATATAATGGCAATAATTCAAACACAGCAAAGCTATCGTGAGTACTTCAAACATTTGCAGGCAATTACACTGCTAGAACTCCTCTCATAGGTATTCTATGACTAGTTACTAAAAAATTACACAAATCAAAATGTGTTACCTTTGTTCAAATAATACTGCTGTTCATTATACGACAGAAAATGTCATCCTTAATCTCTCGGGAACCAAGATAGTGGTGGATTCTTGGAGCAGAAGTAGTGCAGAATGGTTTGAGGCAAAACCGAAACATATTGTTTAAGTAAACCTTAAGGGGAGGGGAGCATATGCGCAATTGATGGATTTTTTTTTTTTTTTTTGGTATCATCTTCCACAAAGCCTCCCACCAACCCCTCCCCACCACTTACCAGTAAACAATCTGCTGATATTAAGGGACTACAACTCTAAACACCTCCCTTTGCCTTCTTTCCTTCTTCTTAAACTTGATTGCTTTTCCCTCAGTTTTGTAGTAACAAACAATATTCATTAAATAAAAATTTATTAACAGATGCAGACATAACATGAAATATATATTTGAAAACTTTGTAATAAAATGAATCTAGATTTACTCCAAGAAACTTTCACTATGCTGATGTGAACAACATATACATTAAGTTCCTTAAGTTTTTCCAAACAAATCTTTAAAGGAGCCATGAGCAAAAGAGGAATGCCTATGATTTGAACTAGAGTCTGTAACTCTCGCAAGAAAAACCGAGAAGCCTATCAAGTAAATCAAAACTGTCAAATTTCTAAGCAGAGAACACTTCAATACCCCAAATATGCAGAACGCTTTTTATAGTCATAAATGCCTTAAAGACTAAACTCTTCCTTGTGTGACAATTTTCACTATATATATTATTCCTTGAATGTGCTCTAGGTAAGGAAGGAAAAAATCTATCAGGAACAGTTAAAAGCAAAGTCCACGACAAGTAACCATAAGATTTAAACCTCAGGAAAAATTCACCAAAGAAAAGTTGAGACAGTACTTAGTTGTGACCCACCGAATGGGGCAGAGGGCCCCATTTCTGGGTGGCGTGTCTTTCTCCAAGGAAGGGAACACTAGCACAAATCCTTTTGCCCCCTAAAAATATTTTCCTACTTGCCAGCTTCTGAAGTTGCCCTGATGTCAATCAACATCACCAAGATGTCTCTTAACTGGTGAAAGTTGTTTGCCTGTGCAAAGTCAGAAAGACAGACATGACTATTTATATTTTTTTAAAAAAAGGAAACTATAAATACTGTTTGATAAATAGGGTTAAAAAAATCATCTAAAATTGTAAGAAAAAAAGAGCGGCCTGTAGAAACGCACTGACCCTTAAAATTAATGTTTTCAATCTAAAAATGCATTTTTGTAAAGTTTCATCTATTTTCCTTCCTCTGCACATAAAAATGATTAATGTCACATTTAAACTTCCACATTTTAGGCTCTTGCTAACAGGTGTCACATTCTTTATATAAACATATTCTTTGACCTGTGGCCATTGATAACCTTAATTAATTAATCTCCATTGAAACAAAAACAAATGGGTTTCTTTTTCCAAATAAGAAAGAAATAATGCAACGCAAATACCCACTCTCCCCAAAACCCAAAAACTGTTTAAGTTACGGTAACCTGAAATGCACCAGCCATCACAAAGAGCAATTGGAGAAATCCAGCAGTGCTCAGCAGGAAAGATTTTTAATAACAGATTGAAAAACAAGAATAAAAATAACTGCATCAACAGAGCCTTTCTTCCTCAGGCCACAAGCCCGTTCTTACTTGAACTTTTTTTTTTTTTTTAAATGGCATTTTGGCCACTAAAACCAATCCAGAACATTATTAAAAGTTAAAAGCTACCAATTACTTCTGTCTGTTCTTTTAAAGCAAAGTTTGGCATTACGTCAGTTGGTTTAAAGAAAACAAGAAAGAGAGAGAGAAAGAGTAGGAGAGAAAGTTTCCTGCTTGTATAAACTAAACCACCAGGGAAGGTGTCTAGCCACTTGTAAAGTATTTACTGCAGGTTTTTAAAAGCTAGAAACATTTTAAAAATTAAAAGTTTTCTGTTATTATTTTTAGTGAAACACACTTAAGAACGACAAGTGTATCCTTAATGTCTTCTTCGGGGTGTCTTAATGTTATGTTTGTATTTCAGTTATAACTTGGAATCAGAAAATGATTTCAAATGATGCTCCAAATTTGAAGTATATAGATAATTTCATCTTTATTTTTGCTATTTTTTGGATTTGTGCTCTTGGAAAAGGAAAAAAAAAAAAAAGTGAAATAGCAAAAAGTAAACCGCTACAATAATAGCTGCTATATGCTGCAGGGACCAGTCGAGTTTCCTCACCTAACTAATGCTTAACAATAAAATGGTTTTCACCTGTAGATCCTACTGCAACTTCAGAGATTCCTGAAGCTCAAAGATCTCTTTCTAACCAAAGTCAACTTCTACATTATTATGTCCATCAGAAAACCAAACTAAAGGCCAAATTCAGTTCTCAGGAACAGGAGAAACACTGAGCGCTGTGACAGCTCAAAAAGTGATCATAATAATAAAATTGAAGATATTATTTATAAATGTCATATATAATTAATAGAATATTTTATACAAACAAATGACTTTGGCCCTACTTACATTGGAGGATAAATTTTGAAAAGTGGTTATATCCTCTGCAGCACTGTTTACTATTGAACAATGGTATAAAACAAGATTTGGTATTTTACCATATTTACTTTAATCCACTGGTTACAGCTTTCCGGAGACAAATCATTTTTAAAATTACACTAAAACAAACCTCTACGTAATTTTTTAATGTAAATAATCGCAAAGTATGTTAGTCTTTTCCACACACGACAAGTACTCTTAAACAATTAGATTAAATGTCTACTTGGCAAAGGCTAGAAGAGCATCTTTATAGTATATCTAAGGGGGACTCAAAAATTCCATAAATCATAACTATGATAGTAACAAAGAATTTACTTATTTCTGTATAATAACAAAAGATAAATGTCACTTGCACAGAGAAGCCATCACAGTAAAACCAAGTCTACGTATGCTGTCATTAATTTCCTAAAACTTTAACAAATGGTAAATAAGGATGATAAATGAGTACACAAGACTCAGAATTAGTTATCAATGGTATTAGCAGTTATCATCAGCAAAAGAGGGAGAAAAAGAAACCTATTACCTGAAAGCTTGACCTAGCAAGGATGAACAACAAAATACGAGCCCATAAAACTTGCCTGTTTTTATCAAATTGATTGTAACTTGTGAGCTGCAATATTTGGGACAGAACTGTCTGAGTTTATAGTTTTCTCTGCCTGCTAAAAACAGATGCAGACTACCACACTAGCTGTCCTGCGGAAACTAAATTAAGGAAAGGCAAATACCAAGTGGAAAGTTGTCAGCCTGTTGAATGAATGGCTTCATTTTACACACTAGAGAAATCTTAATAAGAATATGTTTTAATGTAAGCCAGTCATTTTATTTTAAGTTCATCACTTATTACAAAAATAATCATTCCTTTAAATCAATTATAGACACCTGCCCCTAACTTTCTTAAAGTCTATTTTGTTTTACACACAATAGCACAGTGTTGTTAAGTTATCGTTGCTATCAAAAGAAGAACTGAAGTTAAAATATAATTATTTTAAAATATTTGTGTTATGAAAAACGTTTAAAGGTCAGTTATCAGTATTTATTCCAATTTCAAATTTGAAATAAAGTTCCAGTTCAAAAGCAATTTGCTGCAAGTCCTCTGAAAACTTCGAGTAATGTTTATTTACAACAAAGAAGGTAAGACAAGAGTTTATAAAAAACATACACTCTTTGGTTGCTTTCTTCATAAAAATGTACAGATCATTAATCACATATTGTAGGTTGTATATCTGTACACACATACACATATACATCTAATAATAGTAGTGATAATAGTACCGTCACTGCAATACTTAACCGTAAAAGCTGCTTTTCTACAGATGCATCCATTTCCCTGTTTTAAAGGTTTTCCTTATGAATAAAGATTTCCATATAGGAAGAGACCTATATGATGTAAATCAGAATAAACTCAGGAGTGGTAGGTGACTTAAACAATACTGAAAATACGGTAGTAGAATGTGTAACTCATTTAGGATTAGCACACTGATTCGGATCCTAAACTGGTTTTCAAACACGTATGCAGAAAATGTTATAAAATCATTTAAAATATTAGTCATTGAAATGCTAAGTTCTAAATTCAGTTGAGACTTCACAGCTATTATGACACTTTTCTCCTTACCTTCAATGTTATCTTTAATAGACAAAGGACAAAACCTAAATAGTAGCACAGACCCTCACAGCATCTAGAATTCAAAGGAGTGACAAGCATTGTGTTAATAACTTGCTACTTTCCACCACTTATTTGAAAAGTGTTAGACTAGCTATTATGTATGTAAAAGCAGTATACACATATATATCCTAACATATAACATACATAGCAGGAAGCCATAAACATCAGCTCGCCGGTGGTAAATAACACTTTGCCAACAGAGCACTGATGAAGCTTCAGAAGGCCTCACATTTAGAGAAATCAAGTTATAATGTTGGCATTAAGACTGTATTTCCCCCTCAGGAGTTTTATTTTCACATTATTAACATCCAGAAATAATCGTCAAACTTTAGGATGTTACTAGCTAGCCCTGTATATTAAATTGAATCTAGAGATGTTTTTATCCAAAGGTGTAGCTTTAAAAGGAAATTATGAAATCCAAGGAGAGAGAAACTCTAAGAATATGTTTGACTTGTTAAGATTAAGATTAAGCACATCATTAATAAACTTTCACTTAAAGGTAAAAAAAAAAAAAAAAATCCTCAAAATGTTGGTATCATTTCCAGACTGTCCTGTCAGCATCATAACTTACAGGAAACGCTTCATCTTCCCATACAAACCCTGTATTTATTCACAACCCTGGCATACTTGGGGAAAGAGAAAAAAAAAGCCCACACGATTTTAGATTCTGTTTGCTTTTATACGTTAACTGGTGGAATATCTGAGAGAGCCTTCTAAGCAAATGAGCGGCATGTAAAACTTCACAACAGTGACTTCAGAAACTTTCATTCTCATTTTGTCCACGTCAAGAACTGGCTGCCCGCATGACTTTCCTTTGCTGTCCCTTGCATTTTTAACTCTGGCAGCCTTTCCTAAATGATCAACTTTTTCTAAAACCAGCAGGAAAGTAACATGATGCCAGCAAGATCCATAGGTTTTAGCTTCAGAGCTGGAGGACTTTGAAGAATTGTTGGAAGGTTCCTATTTTATTTTTGCTTTGAACAATCAAGTTTTAGCCAACAACCAGGCCCGGAGTTATCATTTCTTTGTAATTTTGTCTCAGGCCCTATCTGTATTTTTCTTTTGTACTTATTATCTCTCCCAGACCCTTTCCTGTTCACCTGGTGTGTTTACAAAAGTTCAGTGAATCTACAAAAGTTCAATGAATAGGCCTAACTTGTCTCAGATTTAATTTCTCCGCTGAGCTTCTCACTTACCTCGCTTAAACTCTAGCCGTGATTTTCCAAAATGGGATAAGAATGAATATTCTATCATAATTTAGATTCACCATTAAGATCCATGGCTTACTCAAAAAACTTTCAAAGCATCAAATATGAGGCCTAAAAAGATAGAGGGAAGTAAAGCCCGTCCTAAAATTTAATAAGTCCAAGATTCCCTCTGAAACCCACCAGTCCTTCTCACCCTCTAACTTAAATTGCTTTAGAGTCCTGGGGCCATAAAACAGTTACTGACTTCCCTGGGGAAGGGGGAAACACCACCATCTCAGACAGGTACTAACAAAAAAGCTTTCCCAGCCACAAAAACAGCTTTGCACTTCAAACAGCTCCCACCGCCGCCTCACCCTCAAATTATTCATGGGGTCCTATAATCCTGGAGTTATTTGGAGGGACAGCGATGTTTGCCTTGGCCTTTCAAAGATGCGTTTCTCTAGATCCCAAACAGGAACTAGACAGAAAGCAAAGCGTCTGTCCGCCTGGATGTCCCACCGCTGTCAGGCATTTAATCACCGGCCAGTGTCCCCTGACCCGCGCGACACATGGCGCATCAACCGCATCGCAGAGGAAGTCTGCCCCTTCCTCAGTCCCTGAGGAAGCGCCCGGGCTGCAAGGCCCTGCCACATGGTACGGACAGGGCACAGACCCCTCGACCAAGCTGTCCTGAGCCGCTCTGAGGCGGGTGCACCAAGGGATGCGACACCCGCCTTCTCCAGAGCCCAGCTGGGCCTTTAAGGGAAAAAAGTTTGAAGCCTGCATTTGCAAACTCTTCAAAGCCAAAGGCAGTCCTGTGCTGTTTTCCCACTTCGGGGACCACACGGAGGTCCCTCTCTGAGACCCTCCCGACCCTCCCTAGTTCGCCCAACTTACTACTCTGCATGCTGGTGCCTAGTCTGCGCCCCGCTTGTCACGAGCCCCCAGAAAACTTGCAGTGGCGGCGGCGGCGGCGGCCCCTCGGGTCCAACCACCTCCAGCTCCTCCGCTGCGCCCGGTAGGAGAGAATTAAAATCAGCCAGAAAGAGACAGCGAGGGGGAGTGGGGCTGCGAGGGGGAGGGGGCACCGGCCTGAAACTTCTTTTTTTGGCAAATGGGGATTTGTTTTTCCTCCTCCCCGGCGGCTGAACTTGACCCTGCTGACTCCAGGGGCTACTGCAGTTTGAAGTCGCTGGTTTCCAAGGCTCAGATGCCTTAGACCCACCAAAAGGAGGAGAGGAAGGGGTGAAAAGGGAGCAGAAGAGAAGAAAGAAAGAAAGAAATCACACGCTCAAAAAGGAAGAAAGAAAATGCATGTGAAACCCGAGAAGCCTGCGCTTGGCTTTCTGCACACTCTCCCTCTGCCTTTTTTTTTT
>NW_012102465.1:644310-658743 GCF_000951045.1 Mandrillus leucophaeus | reverse complement strand
CCCCTCCTCCCTCCCCCACCTCCCGTCTGTGAACGTGCGGGCTGGAAAAGGAGGAAAAATCCAAACGCGTTAGGAATAATGTGATAAAGACGAGGACTTACCTTGGGGAAGTGGGGGGCAGGTGGGGGGCAGTGCGTGGCCGCCAAACCGACGTTGCCCAGACACTCAGAGATGCTAACAGAAACAATCTAAAGAACTCTCAAAGTCCTTTTACCTTTTCTGTTGTTACTTTCCCTTCTGTCTCTCAATTAAACGACGCAGGATGTGTGTGTGCGTGTGCGCCCCCTCCCCCGCCCTTTATCTGTGGCAAGAAGTCTCAGGACACCTAGTTGGTGATCAGGATTCCCCATGCTTTTCATGGCAAGAAGGCTTGAGGAGAACAACTTGAACTCTATCCTGAGTTGGAGAAGTGCGGACTGAGGTTGCTATGGTTTTCTGAGCTAAAGAGAAGCCAGAAACTCAATGGGTGCTTCAAGGGGGTACCACAAAATAGACAAAATGGGAACATTATTCAAATGCTGCAAGATTAATACATGCAGTTTGGGGTTTTAGTAGCAGATAAGGAACTCTGAATTAAGCGTGACATTCTTTTTTACCTACTTTACATTACCATATACTCTCATTGTTAAGAGAAATTGTGTCAACATAAAGTTCAATGGATTGAGCTTTTTTTTTCCTTTTTCTTTTTTTTTTTTTTTTGACTTCTAAAGATCAACAATGCATAAAACATTAGCATGACAGGATTCAAAGTATAGTAGGTGTTAAAAACAAAGTAAACATTTATTGGGCGTTTGGACTTCATTTTCTTCAGTTGGGTGACTTTAAGTGGCATGTTTTTCCTCTGGTGAAAGTCAGTTTAAAGTAATTTTGTGCTAAAAGGAGAAACATCTTTCCTTTTCCAAACTACAAAATGATTAAAATTAGAATCTTAGAGAGGTACAATCACGAATCTGAGAGCCGAAGATGAAGTAATTTCCTCCAAAATATTTTTCACTAAATGATTCTTGCATCTTTTTAAAGAAAAGATAGGTATATTTTCCAAACATACTATTATCAGAAGTGAAAAAGCCAATCATACTAAAAAATTAAAACTGAAGTAGGTGCTTTTAGAACCTTACTCCTTTTTCTCTATGGTCTTTATTTAATATACTTAGTCAAGCAGATATGTGAATTTTTTTGTAGCACATTTATTCCAAAAGTGTTTTGGTACCGTTTCCCATACACTCTTTATGAGTAGAAAAGCAATAATTCTTTTGCAATAGAGAAACTAGTCAGGTGAAAAAGTAGTCAAAATACAGTTTCACAATGAGGCAAACTATATATTCCCTAAAGGAGAGAGAAGACAATGAACCTCATATGCCTAGAGTTATTCATATGTTATCATCCATTTAAATTAATTTGTGAACAGAGTTAGATTTATATATAGTACTGCATGCCGGGAAAATTAATATCAAAATCTTCAGTAAATCTCATAGTCAGCTACTAATGACCACCTGCATATTTCCACACTGGAGTCATTTAATACTGTCCACCACCAATTTCCACTGTAAAAAGTATTCATATATTAAATATAGACCTTTTATTTTCTTTTTTTAAGCCATAAATTAACTTGCCGACTTTTATGGAAATATGCACGGCACAGTGAGAAGCATTTTTATTAAAGGAAAAAAATAAGGATCTGAGTGAAACATTCTTTAGCCATGACTAACTAAAAATATTAAATCAATTTTGAAATATGTATTCGAATAGTGAGACTGTATTTAAAGGGTTAATACAACCTAAAACTGCTGAAGCTGGTATCTAACTGATAAAATCTGAGGCTATAGCATCTTAGCAAAGTTAAATAGTACAATTTATCACAAGGATTAGGCCCCTAATCTCCCTCTGCTCCCCAAGATTTAAATGACATTTTAAAAGGGGAAGTGATCTTCCTCTCCATCACCCACAAATCTAAGGCAATCATCAAGACTGTAAATTTATTCACATGAAACAATCATTGATTAAATTGGTTCAAAAAAAAAATGAAATTACATGCTTTTGCAAGCACAAAGCCCTTGAGATGGCTGGTGTTTTTCCACCTGTAATAATACAAAATTTGACCATTAAGTGTACCCAAAATTACATATTATATGAAAAGTTAAAGCCAAAGGTCTGAGGGTGAATTATGTCTTTTAATTGAAAGGATAAAGTTACACTTCAGGTACTGAAGCCAACAAATTCATGGTCACTTAAAAATTTAATGAATGAAGTTTCACGGATTCAATCTTGCTGAAGTTTGCCTGAGAAATGAAGACTCTCTTCATGTTACTTTTTGTATTTCAAGTTAGAGTAGAGCAGATCAAACTGCTGTCTGTATCAATTCATTTACATTAACCACAAAGGATCTGTAGAGAACTTAATAAAAGCACAAATATTTTTGTAAACTTTTTCAAGCAAATTACTTATTTATTTATGAAATAATTTATGAAGAAAATTTTTACCTCATGCTTTAGATATATTACATGTGCTCTTGATTGACACAATATGTTTAAGCTCAAAGGCCCTCATAGCATTTTTTAATTCTAGTAGGAATATTTCAAAACAACCAACTAATACATGAGGTCATAATTGTTTGACAGTTGTTTTTAATATATAAAATAAGTTACGTATATTGTTTTCCTTGAAATGTTTGTTGATTTGTTTTTCTAGTCCTGACATTTGCATGGCACAAACTGAATTAGGGGAAATATTAAAGATTTATTTACATTTAATACCTTCTGCTGTCAAACATATGCAAAACTCTTAAAACCATTCTCTTATTTGCAACGCATTTCAGAACAATGGAGACTGGATGTTAAAAAGACAACCTGTGCTTTTATAGGACATGCCAGAAAATAAAGAAGATATTAAGAGAAAGAAAAAAGCAAACAAAAGAAGCACATTTTAATTAAAATAATTTCTTTATACTCTTTCCTAATTCTTTGAATTATGGAATCTTCTCTCATGACTATAGCACGGATGAAACAGTTCCTCAAGCTGTATTATTAATGCACATTATTTATCAAAATGACATAATATAATATACTTTTTCTGTTTTATTATTTAAACATTCTTTTCCCCCCTTTTCTTGTAGTTTATTCAACAGAGATACAAAGAGGGATTAGCAGTTAAGCACAAGCATACTTGTTTTACATTTTCAACCTTTTAGCACACTACTTACTTACAGTTCCAGTGCCTGTAATCACAATGATTTTACCTGATGGAACACGTATTTCAGAAATGTAATCCAACTGTTTACCCTAACACGTCATAAATTGCAATTCCTTTTAGAAACCTCAAAGATTGACAACCCTTGGTCCTAAATGCCGACTGCTTTAACACATACTATCAAGAAAACATTTATGTATTATTTGCTTTCAAGTTAGTCCTACCCCATGTGAAATGGAAGACCCTTTACCTTCCAGCATATCAAAAGCAATTGTTGAAATACTCTGCCTTCCTTCATGGTAAGACCTGAAGGAACAGAGGCATTATCAGAGATGAACTACCTTAAGTTTATTTCTTCCCACAATCACTCGGCAATCAACATTTAAAAACATACTCTTCCACAGAAATGATGATAGTTTTCCAAACTACCTATTGCTGAGCACCTCTGGGTGAATTTATTAAAGAGAAATTCAGTTTTAAATAGCCTGTATCTGGTATTCAAATTCACACTTACACTTGCCAATCTTCCCCCTGCAATATCAGGCAATTGCCTAGTTAAACAGATGGGCCTCGCAGCCCACCCTAAAAGCCAACAAACATGGGCTTTATTTAATTAAAAAGGGAAACAAATTTCTGAGGTGTAGACACACACACACAGAGACATACACACACAATCTCTGACCGGGGTCAATCCCAGAATAAAAATATTGATTCTTGCTTTCTCGTTAGGTTTTATGAATGTCCAACCATATACTATCCACTGGATTGAAAGAACTAAATGAGACCATTCAGTGCTGCATACTCAAACCAAATCTCTATGGGAAAGAGCTGAACTCATTTCCTTTCTCTCAAGTAAGAGAGAACATTTACATCTGAATTAACCCAGATTCAACTCTTCTCCATCTGACATAGAAGAGTAGGTGTTTTCCAATTTTCTTCCTATTTCTACCCCCTGCTCCGTTATCCTCTGCTGCTTTGCACTCTTATCCCACCCACTACTCCATACTTACGCAATAAACTCTCAGTTGTACATAACCAAACTCAACACCTGACTTTGTCTAAATTTCAGACTAAAATATTCCACTAGAAACTCAAATTTAATATGTCCAATATCATCATTAAGAAAGAGGAGACTATAAAGACAGACAATATCGAAGGAGGAAGGAAATTGACAAACCTTATCTGTGTTCAAGGCGTGAGTCATCCAGACCAGAAACCTTAGGATTTTGACATCTTTGGCAATACCTTCTCCCACAGGTCACACATCCAATCATTTACTAGTCCTCTAGTGCTTCTTTTTAAAAGGCGTTTGTACCTGTTACCACCTTTCTTTTCATCCACACGGATCCTTCTCAAATCCAAAAGTTAAAATCTTTCTCAAGACATGCAGTTGAATGTGTTATCCCTACTCTAACCCCTCATGACCTTATGACAAAAATCCCATAACTCTCAACTGCCAGAAGAACGACCCCAAAAAACTTCAAGTTCTTTCACAACCTAGTCCAAAATGGCTTTCTGACCTCATTCTTCACTCAACTCTTCCACACAGACCATTCTCGACCATTGATTGACTCACCGTTCCCCAGATACAGCTAATATTTCAGAATGTCTTGGCTTATGTTTACACAGCCACCTCACTTCGAAGGCTTCCAAGAGACTTTTATGCTAAATCTCCATGTACGTATCCTCTCTTCTATAAGGTCAAACTGAGACTCTGCCTTTTTCATAACCTTCATCAAATTCCAAATCATCATCAGCAGTGCAAGAACTAAGATTCTATAGAATTTGCTTCCATTTCTAAGTAGCATTTCATCATAGTGACTTCTATGATATTGTTCCTTGACTTATCTTCCTCCCCTGCTAAACTGAAAGATTCCTGAGGGCAGAAAACCATGAAATCACAGTTACTCAATAACATCTGTTGAATTGATTTTGGGGATTGGATCAACTTCTTTAAATTCTACCTAGAAACAAACCTTTGAGGCCAGGTTTCAAATTTTCTATATGGCTCACTCCTTCTTTCATTTCCTTCCCTCCCTTCCCTCCCTTCTTTCCTTCCTTCCTTTTTTCCTTCCTTCCTTCCTGCTTCCTTTCTTCCTTCCTTCCCTGCCTCCCTCCCTTCCTTCCTCCTTTTCCTTTCTTTTTCTTTCTCTTTCTTCTTTTCTCTCTGTGTCTCTCTCTCTGTCTCTTTCTTTCTGTCTCTCTCTCTCTTCTCTCCTTCCCTCCTTTCCTCTCCCTCCTTCTCCCTCTTTCTTTCTTTCATACATATGGGCTGATGCATCATGTACTAATTGAAGCTTCTGGGTGGTCTTCATCTCAGCTACATATTTTTGGCAAAGTATCAGAGGAGACATTTGTCCTCTTCTGAAATATTGTCCTCATTATCATTAAGTTTTGGTTTATAATTCCATGTTACTCTAAAAATAGTGACTTAAATGATCCTTAAATCCAAAGGCATTAAAACATGGGAGTATTGAAAATGAGGCTGAAAGCAGAGAAATTTTAGATGGGAAGGGATTATTTGTAGTTTTAGAAGCCAGGAGTGTGAATTAGGAAAGTTATAACGGTGAGGTAGGAATAAGCAACCTCTTTAGACATTAATAGTGTTTTTGTCTCTCTCTCTGTTGTTTAACATTAAAATATTGAATCGTTTTAGCATAGTTCCATCTGTTCAAGTTTTGCAGATGTTAAACTCTCAAAAGCTTATGTGATATTTAATTAATTTTATACACCCAAATGTCCAGGTTCCAGCAGAGATTCCGTTTCATAATGTTCTATGAATCCAGCGGAAGTGTGTGTGTGTGAGCACATGTTCCTGTGTGTATACATGGGCATGTGTCTGGGACTGCGTGAGCATCTGGCAAATGAAAACCCCTGTTTCGCTGGCATTCCATCTTGGTGGTCACACAGTTAACTTACCCTCAGTACACCCAGACAAGTTGAATGGACTGCTCCATCAAGAGCCACATAGGCATTGCTAAATGATCACATGATAAGTATTAGTTATTATTTTCACTCTAAACTTCATTCATCATTAACTCTACATTAATTAGAAGACAGTCTACTGTCAGCTTCTGGAAGGAAGGCACTTTCCACATTGTCTCTCTGCTCTGTGCTGTGAGCGAAGGAACACTTTATCACCTGATCTCCCTTGCCATCTAGGTTCCAGGGGGTTTTGGCCCAGAGCATCATTAGATCAGAGAACAGGAAGAGAGACAATCAGTGTACTTATCCCCTGGCTCCTTTCTCTCATATTGGGCAGCCCTTCTTCCATAGCTGTACTCATAGGGTTCTAGTAGTAAGTCCCTCCCCTTATGGTTTTAGTCCTGAGGGTTGAAGCTGCTTCTGGCTGTTACTAGGCCCTGGGTGTTTCACCATCTCTTTTTGGCTTCCTTAATCCTACTCATACCCTTTTTGTAAATGACCCTTCATTAAATTATCTTTAATTACTCCTCTGAGTGTGCCTTGTGTTATCTGCTTGGACTCTTATTGACACAGAGGACTTGTGATAAAATCATCTTTGCACCCTAGAGTCTAGCATCATTTTTATAATTTAATTCAGTAAAGACAAACAACTATATGTTGAGTAACTCCCGTGTGCCAGACACTGTTAGATATTGGGTACCCCAGTGGTAAATGAGCTGACATGGCTCCTATGTTGTGGATTTTAGGATCTAATTAAGTGTTTCATAAAGAATCTTGGGTATTTTAAAAATACAAATGGATAGGCCTCACCTACTGAACATGCATCCTTAGAGCTTGGACCAGAGAATTCAATTTTAATAAGCAGACCGTGTGATTGTTGTACTCATTAACGTATGAGAGAGAGAGAGTGATCTTTTGACTGTGATAAGTATTGAATAATCCGTTACAAATATGAAGATACAAAGTAAGGACTTAATAAATGTTAGTTGAATTAACGTATGAAGGCATGAATTAATGTTGAGAAGAAACTGGTTGAGATATGGAGGGTGAGTTCATTAATAGTGGATTACAATGCTTAGGGCACTGCCTTTTCATGGGGTGGGCAAAAGTTGAGGGTAGTGGATGCTCTACATAGTTTGCTAATTGTTTTTAATAATTGGGCTCCATTGTATTCACGCATATCCCTGCTCGTCCTCTGTAGCAAGTATTCACAAATCTACTGTAGCAGTCCCAGCTGCTGGGTTTCCCCAGCAGAGCAGAGCCCTGGGCAATTGTTCCAATTCGCTCTAGTCTAGACTCTGGAGACAGCTCTGTCTGGAAAGAGAAGCATGGACACTCGTAGTCCGAAGCTAATTAAGTTAGCAAGAAAAACAAGGTAAGAGTCCTGGGAATAAGGGGAATTTCTTGAGCCTCAAAAAATTCACAAATTAGAGATTGAGAACACCGGTAGTATCTGAGACTTCTAGCTATATTTTTCACCCCTCCGAAAGACACCTGAGATTTTCTGATAAGGGGCATGCCAATGGCACGCCAGATGGCCACTACATGGTTATTTCATTACTTTTTCATTAAATGGGAATATTTATTACTTTTAAGAATTATTCACAATTGTAGACTTAGTTTTTAAATAATACTATTTAATTTGTTCTTAATATTCTTGAACTATTTTATTGAACGCAGTCCTGAGCAAGATCCTTGAATTACTCATATTCCAATTACTTAACTAGTCCAGCAGTATAACATGACACTATACATATAGATTCGTAAAAATATTTACATGTATATTGAGGCACAACATAATTGAAACGTATCTCCTATTATCTCTCCCAATCACAAGGACACATGAAGACTGCAACTACTGCTTCAATAATGTCATGAGTTTCCAATTGCTCTACATTAGAATCTAACAGAGTCCCAGAACAAATTTAAGGTACTTCAAACCAAATCTTATTTTATTTTATTTAAAAAGACAGTGGCATTTCATATCTTGATGTTATATTAAGTGAATAAAGGTAATTTTATCTTTTGACCACAAGAGTCAAAAATGAATATGAAGTAGCCATCTAAACACAATCCATTCTGTAGAATGCATCTGAATGATTTATATAGATTGCATATGGAATATATTATAAAGATGGTGAACAGATTGGGTACAGGTAAGAACTTTGTGGTCTTCCCATACTGCATACTATGTAGCATGTACTGCTTCCTTATAATGTCATTAGACAAAACTTAAAATGTTGCTCAGTGGTTCATCACAGATCCAATATAATACTCTATTGATACATTTTAGCTGAGGATCATTCTGCTTTATCAAGATTTTTTAGTAATTCAACTATAAGCTACTCTAACAAGGTACCTATTTCTTAACCACATTTTTGGCAGTGGTTTTCTTTTCTCATTCAGAATACCATAAGATAAAAGTTACATAATTTCTACTGAGGTCATGGTGAAATTTAGCTTTTTCATGCTGGGCTTCAGGACTCCTTCTTCAAAGTCTCTGTAGGAAAGATGATTCTAGAGGATAAGAATCATCCAAATGTCTGTGAAGGCATAGAATTGTGGAACATTGACTTTACAATGTTACAGTGATTTTACAAATAAAGGAACTGAGTTTTCGACAGTAAATGACTGGAATGATCAAAAACACACCTAAGTAATAATAATGGTTAACACTTATGTGGTGCTTACAATATGCCAGGCTCCCAATTTTTCACATATATGAATTCAGTCAATCTTAATAAACACTCAGTGAGATATCACTACTGTCCTCATTTTATAGATAAGGACACTGAGTCATATGCAATAACATAGCCAAGGTCTACCAGTCGGGTGTGCAACTAGTTGAGTCAAGGGTCAAAGCCCAACTGTACTCTACTTTCATTTTGGTGGCAGAATTGGGACTTGAACCAATGGCTTTGGCTTAACACTTAACCATGCAATTATGAGTCTGTGTATGTGTGCATGTGTGTATGTGAATACTTTCTACTTATTAGCCATCAACATTCATTCTTTCATTTTTTCTTTGGCAATAGCCCACTGGTTTCCTCTGGAAGCTCATCAGAGAATGACATTCAGAGTCTTTACACAATTGGAGGAAAAGAAGCTTTGGGCGACCACTGGAGAGAAAACCTGAATTTTGTATTGCATTGCACTTGGACTGACAAAGATTTAAAGCTGGAGCTTGTGGCTTTGTCTTGGTGCAGAAAATTTGAGCTAATTCAGAGAAAGCAGAGCTTACACATTGAGAGGCAGATTCTGGGTTCTGCAGGATTTTTTGGACCCCTTAATAATGCCACACCTCAAGTCAATCATAACCCCCAGAATTCTCCAGTTATGCTCTTTTTGTGTGGCTTTTGCCTTTGTGAATTGGTGTCAAAGAGAATTCAAATGAATATATCAGACAAATTTCAATAACTTCTGTGAACAATAGCAGCATCTTTGGACTACCTTATATTCTCTCAAGCGCTAGGAAATATGTTTGTTTTAAATAGCAGTTTTATCTAATAATCTTAAATTGCATATGTCCTTGACTTCACAAATTATTATTATCATATTAATAAATGGCTGGTGATTTGTAAATATCCTTTAAAATGAAATGAAAAAAAAATAATACGCTAACTGGCCAAAACATTTATCACAACCTGTTGATAAACCCTTGGTGTTTGAAAGGCTCCATATGAAGATGATCAAGGAATTCAGATCTATGTAGAAATGAAGATTTCATAGGAAGTGATTAGTGTTCATCAAATGAAGAACCATAGATTAAAACCTGTTCCATCAAAAGTTTAGACATTTTGTGTTAGCCTAAGTAGGCAAATGATGATTACACACATCATACATGTTGTGAGTTTTGAAGTCTTAAAGATTATTGACCTGAGAAAGCCCAAGGAGACATAATCTCGAGTGATCTTTCTGATGTTTCTGTTATCAGTTTTAACAGTGATTAAATACCGACCTACAACATACTTCATTATGACTCACTACACCCTATGCAATGTGGCTCTGGTGGTGTCTATTTTATGTTTACCTAAAAACACAGCACATATTAAAACAAGGTTATTGTGTAACAATGAATGAGATATTACAAAAAGGGGTATCTAGACTCTGTACGTGATGCCAAATTTATAAATTCAGTTAAACTAGTAAGATATTTGCATCATTTTCACTTTCTAATATGTAATTTCCAATTTATGTTGGAACTTTGCTTATACAAATAAAACTGTGTGGAGAGGCAAAAAGGAACATTAGCTTACTGTGGTCCAAATAAAATCACAGAAGTGGCCCAGTGCGGTGGCTCACACATGTAATCCCAGCACTTTGGGAGGCCGAGGCAGGCAGATCCCCTGAGGTCAGGAGTGCGAGACCAGCCTGGCCAACATGATGAAAACCTGAAAACTTATCTCTCCTAAAAATACAAAAAAAATTAGGCAGGCGTGGTGGCAGGCGCCTACAATACCAGCTATTCAGGAGGCTGAGGCAGGAGAATTGACTGAGCCCAGGAGGCAGAGGGTGCAGTGAGCCAAGATCACGCCATTACACTCCAGCCTGGGCAACAAAAGCAAGACTCTTTCTCAAATAAATAAATCAATAAAATAAAATAAAATCATAGGATGTTAGAGATGAAATGTCCCTTAAATGCTTTTTCATACAACTGTTCACTCTTAAATGCAACAACTTAAAAATCAGCAACTGAAATAACAGTAGCAAAAGTAATTCTGGTGACAGGATATTGACCCTGTGTCAAGCACTGTGCTAAAGCTTTATGCTTATTGGCTCCTTTATTCTCAAAACAACTATTTGAGAGAGCTACTATTATTATTCCCATTTTGAGATGAGGGAAATGAGTCACAGAGAGATAAGTTGCTTGCATAAGATTACATGACTGGTGAGTGACAGGACTAGGATTTAAATTCAAGCAGTATAGCCCCAGAGTTTCCCTAAGAAAATATAAGATATTTTATATTATTTTTATATTTAGTGATAGTAGTGTATATTACTAATGTATATTAGCGATAGTAATGTACTAATGATATAGTAAAGTATATCACTAAGTTAAAAATAATTATATTTTCAATGACTAAAAATTAGCCAACTATATATACAGTGTTTTATATCATTTTTTAATCTTTAGAATAAATTTTTCTAAAATAAAGATATACAATTATTGCAAGTACTCTTGAGCATTATTTCATTATTTCATTATCTTTGATCAATTTTCCTTAATTTTTATATTTTGACCAAACTACCAGAAGTCATGTAGCTAACATGCTCCAAAGCACATGACTGTAATGCATATTTGTACCAGTTCTATATTTTTGCACGTGGTTTATATTGGCATCCCTCAAAGATCTTATGGGCTAATAATTGTGAAATATATTTTGTGATCCTCTTAAAAACTTGAGCCACATCATGTCAAACATCTCTGCTCAAAGTCCTTCAATTGCCTTTCACATCATTCTCCATAAAATCCAAATCCTTCACTGTAACTCAGAAAAAATCCCACTCCCATCTCCACTTTGCCTCTAAATGAATTTCTCATTACCCTCATCTTCTTTTTCACTGCACTCCAGCCACTGGCCTCCTTGATATTCTTTAAATATGGAAACATATTTTCTCCTTTCAGTGTTTGCACCTGCTGTTCCCTCTGCTTGGAATGCCCATCCCATGAGTATCCCCATGGTTCTGTCCTTCACTTCAAGTATGTACTTGAAGTATCAACTTCGTCAGGGTTGCCCTAGCTACTCAACTGAAAATGCTACACTTTTTATCCTTCCCTGCCTTGTTCCTTCTCCTTGGTGCATATCGCTATTTGATATATTATGAGTTTTACTTATTTATCTGATTTGTCTGTCTCTCTAACTAAATTATAAGATTCCTAAGTACAGGGATTTGTCTATTTGGTTTGCTACTATATTATCTACATTCATAATAGCAGCTGGCATATAATAGGTGCTCAATACATATTTGTTAAATTAATCAGTTAATTAATTGTAGTTCCTTGTATTAAATTATTTTAACAAGAGGGATTTACATTGCAAATGAGATCAATTACAATGTCATTAACATGAATGTACCTTTCAGCCCACCACTTTGAATATTTGAGTTTAGCATTTAGGTATTTTCTTGGCAACTATGATACCAGGAATTTTAATTTTGTTTATAAAGCATCTCAATCCAATTTATTTTACCATCCACTGGATTTTCTTCACCTTTCCAGAACAAGTTTGTGATCATCTTGTTACCAGTTGAATCTAATATATTGATTGATTTGTCAAGTTTTTCATTCAACAAATATTTACTGACCATCTACTACATATAAGGCATAGGATAACAGCAATAAATTCAGGACCAACAGGAACTTTTCTCTCATAGAGTTCAAGATTGTCCAGGGAAAGATTGGAACCAAGAATTGAAGCATGAGTAGGTACAGGGTTGTTACAGTACCGTACTTAGTTTGAGATTATGGTGATGCCTGATGAGGCAGAGAAAAGTGAGAAGACTTGAGAGATACTTTGCTTACAGAATTGGTGGACATTTGTGAATGACTGGATATAAGAAATAAGAGAAAATGGGGACTCAAGGATGCCTTCCAGTGTAGTGATTTGAGGAAACAGAGTAACAACAGTGATACTATTTAGTGGAATGAAAAAGATGAGGAAAGAAACAGGTTTTGGTCAGACAAATGTGATGTTCAAGAAGAGATGCCATGTCACAAATCCAAGTCTTGAATTCAGATCTGGGAAGGAAAGATACACACACACACACACACACACACACACACACACACACACGTCATCTGCATACAAATGGCATTTCAAGCTATGGAAATATATTACATCAATTATTTCACAGTTACAGGAAAGATGAGCACCTAGGATTGAGACTTCAGAGGTCACATACAAAGATTTCTTCTCAACTAGCACGGGAGATTGAGAAGAAACAACACGTGTTACAGAAAGAAACACATAAAAGGATGTAGTCAAATAATCCAAGGATAGAAAATTATTTTGAGATAAAGGGAAAGCTAAACAGTTGAGTTATATGAATTGGGTTCCATGGCATTAGGTTATCAGAGGGTTACAATATGTTCCATTGGAATGATGAGGGCAGACATTATAATGCAGAGAGTTGGGGAATGAATCAGAGATGAGAAAGTGGAAGCAATACGCATAGATAGTAGGATGTTTGGCAATTCAGGAGTCAGAGGCTTAGAGTTCCTTGCAAGTGTGGGTGAAGGCATGACATTTTTTTATAGATGACAGATGCGTGAGCATGTCTACAGAGGAGAAAGAGCCTGTGGAACAAGAGAGGTTGATGAAACACTGGAGAAACAGCATAATGTGAGAAGCCAAGTCCTTAAGTAGGTGACAGATGGTACATCCTCCTTGGATAGAGAAGGGTTCATCTCCTCCACGATGTCAGAGAGAAGGTACAGATGAGAGTATGAATGTCCATTTGGTGGTGGGAAGCAGAGGAGCATGAGTGTATCAGGCAAAGTCCTTGGCTGCAAGCAGACTAGATGATTAAGAAGAGAATAACTTTATTACAAGTATACCCTGCAGCTGAAACAATCAGTGGGAACCAACACAAAGCTTACCTTCCAGAAACAATACCCCAAACTATCTTCAGAGCTAGACTGATAAAGAAACCACCATTGCTACCACTGAACTCAAGATGTGACATTTGTACACTTTTACCTCCAGAAACTTGGCCATGCAGCTGCCACCACTGTTGCTGCCACCAAGAAAGAAAGAATGTTCTTCTTCACTTCTCTCTTGCAGTAATAACTCCTTATTAAGATCTGGTGATGGAATATTTGATGGTGGAGGCTATACCTGCCCCAAGGAATGCTGGAAGAGTAAATATCTCACATGATTAGCTTCTATAAAAGGAAATTTTTTCTTTATTTCCTATAAGGATTCATAAACTGGCCAAGGTGTGGTGGCTCATGCCTATAACCCTAGCACTTCGGGAGGCCGAGGTGGGTGGATCACATGAGATCAGGAGTTCGAGACCAGCCTAGCCAACATGGCAAAACACTATTTCTAAGGCAAATACAAAAAAAAAAAAAATTAGCTGGGCATGATGGCGAGCACCTGTAATCCCAGCTACTAAGGAAGCTGAGGTAGGAGAAGAACTAGAACCCTGCGGGTGGAGGTTGCAGTGAGCTGAGATCATGCCACTGTACTCCAGCCTGGGCAACAGAGTGAGACTCTGTCTCAAAAAAAAAAAAAAAAAAGAAAAAAAAACATAAAGTGAAAATTGGGTTTAAATGTTGGATAAGTGAGAAAAAAAAATGTATCCCACAATGATCTTCCA
>NW_012102465.1:592964-644260 GCF_000951045.1 Mandrillus leucophaeus | reverse complement strand
CAAGCAGACTAGATGATTAAGAAGAGAATAACTTTATTACAAGTATACCCTGCAGCTGAAACAATCAGTGGGAACCAACACAAAGCTTACCTTCCGGAAACAATACCCCAAACTATCTTCAGAGCTAGACTGATAAAGAAACCACCATTGCTACCATTGAACTCAAGATGTGACATTTGTACACTTCTACCTCCAGAAACTTGGCCATGCAGCTGCCACCACTGTTGCTGCCACCAAGAAAGGAAGAATGTTCTTCTTCACTTCTCTCTTGCAGTAATAACTCCTTATTAAGATCTGGTGCTGGAATATTTGATGGTGGAGGCTATACCTGCCCCAAGGAATGCTGGAAGACTAAATATCTCACATGATTAGCTTCTATAAAAGGAAATTTTTTCTTTATTCCCTATAAGGATTCATAAATTGGCCCAGGTGTGGTGGCTCATGCCTATAATCCTAGCACTTCGGGAGGCCGAGGTGGGTGGATCACATGAGGTCAGGAGTTCAAGACCAGCCTAGCCAACATGGCAAAACACTATTTCTAAGGCAAATACAAAAAAAAATTAGCTGGGCATGATGGCGAGCACCTGTAATCCCAGCTACTAAGGAAGCTGAGGTAGGAGAAGCACTAGAACCCTGCGGGTGGAGGTTGCAGTGAGCTGAGATCATGCCACTGTACTCCAGCCTGGGCAACAGAGTGAGACTCTGTCTCAAAAAGAAAAAAAAAGAAAAAAAAACATAAAGTGAAAATTGGGTTTAAATGTTGGATAAGTGAGAAAAAAAAATGTATCCCACAATGATCTTCCAGGATGGACAAAATATACTACCTTAAAAAATATTAATAACGATTTTTTAAAAAACTAGAGTAATGTTATCCTACTAACATTGATACAAGACATGATAGTTACCTAGCTTCAGGAATCAGTTGTAAGAATGTAACAATGAGTATTTACTCACATTTGCAGACATCGGAATTTCGGACACCGAAGATCTTTCTATTTTAAAAATAGATATTTAATTTAATATCTATTTCTAATAAAAAGGTATTTCTATTTTAAAAAGTCATTCCAAATATTAAACATGATACAAAAAGAATGTTCACAACTGCCACAGCTATTGACCAGGTGTTCTCCGTTCACTTTTAGCTCACCAAAGCCACAATATTCTTTATTCATTTTATTGTTTTTAAAATAGTAAAGCCTATAAATTTTGAAAATTTCAACCCTATGGAAAAGTTTCCCCAAAATAATGTAAAAGCCACCTTGAATCATATCAGTGTATTTATAACCATTGAGAAATATGTATACAATTTTAAGTAAATGGCATATTAGGCATCTAGCCTGTAATTTCCTTTTAATAATTAAAAAGATGTTGTGGGCATCTTTTCATTCCATTTACATCATTATTTTTAACGGCTGCTTATAGTATCCACCCCTTACATTTTAGATCACTCTCCATTTTTCTCCATTGCAAACCACACTGTCATGACTATTCTTGAATGCAGAGCTTTTCACAACTCAGGTGTTATCTTCTTAGGATGAATTCTGAGATCTATAATCAAGTTGACAGTTACTATTCCTCTCTATGTGCCACAGTCAGTGGGGTAATGCAGCAGTGCAGGGAAGGCAGTCAGCCAGTAGCTCTAGACTTCCTTGTGGTTCTGGGGTTCTAAACCAAAGTTCCAGAGTTTCTCTTGAGCCTACTTGGTCATCTGCATATATTCCATGTGACAAAGTCTCAAAAATTTAGTTATGTGAAAGGGCATCAAGTCTAATCGCTTCATTTGACAGCTATGGAAATGGAGATCCACAGACATTTAGTAACTTTATCAAGTGCACAAAGCTAGTTGGTGCAAAAAATAGTAATAAAACCAAGTTATAGCTCCTATGCTATTTTTCTCATCCATTTCTATGTTAGATTATGTCGTATCAATTCAAGCCATTCTTAGATATGTTAGGCATTTGGAGAAGTAAGTTATCTCTTTCAGGATTTGATTTTTAAGTCATATATCATGTAGCACACCTCTTCCCCCAACATTTGACAATTATCTTTAAAAAGTTGGCAAATTAAAACCGGAATATAAAAGAACACAAGTAGCATTCTTGAAAATTCCCCCTAAAACAAATTCTTACAAATCAAATAAATTTAAACATATAATGGAAACATGTGACTAAGCTTTTGATAACTATTTCTAGACAAAATAACATTATATGATGGGTAAATTTGGCCATTTGTACTCTGGAGGTTCATACTTGAGACAAATATTGAGTATAGGGCACGCTCAATGATTAATTCTGAGGAAAGAGGATTAGTGTCACTGTTTTGCTTGGTGGATGTTTTTTTGACCAATTCCTCATTGATACAGTCTTCCCCAATGCCATATTTTGGTGCCTAACTTAACTTAAGTGCCACCCAAAGTGTCACACCCTAATACAAACCGTTACAGACTTGAAAGGCTACATTTTAAAGAGCTATGTACTCTGATAATGAAAGACTTCATTTCGCATAGTATGTTAGATCACTTCTGGACAAAAATCAAATGAATATTTTCCTTTCTGATGGAAACCTTAATTTAGAAATATTCACAGGGCTTCCACTACTTGATTGTTTGTTGTCAAAAGCATAATGGTCGCAGTCTTTTAGGGACTTACGTCCTCAACCCTTTGTAGTACATTTTGGGCAAGAATGTGTAACACATTCACTCTTTACTTAGGCAAGGTCATTTAAAATTTGTATCCAGTTTTAAAAATATTACCGGTCAAATACTATCAATAATTGCAAGGTATAATTTAACGCTATATTTTCTTTTCTTCAAGTCTGCCAGTCAAATCTTCACCAGACTCCTTCCCATTCGATTTTGCTATATTATTCACTCAAGATGGACTATCTATTTGGCTCCCTGACCCAGCTTCCAGACATCCAGATTCTGCAAGACTGACAAGACTATTCAATGAAAGAGTACATTTTACAATTTTGTACTTTTTAAATTTTGTATTCCAGTTTTTCCTCTGTATCACAATCTTCAGTTAGTCCATAATACTTAACTCAAAGATGGTAAATGCTAGTATGAATTCTACACACACGTGGCCACCACATTCGTAATACTTTTTCCAGCTCTGCCTTGAAAATCCTATCCAGAGCCAATTCGTAATCTTTGTTAACATAAATTTCAGGACATCCACTATAAATCAATCTATCTGTTGATCAAACAGTAAATCAGACGTGACATGTGATATTTACTCTCTTAGGCTTTCAGAATGAAGTTTCATCTTATTGACCCAGACTCAACATTTGCCCACATCTTTTTTCAGCAAACCTTCAAACCCTTTTCCCAGAAACTCCTCATGAGCTCTTTATTCCAACCACACCAGTCCGCAAAAATGCCTTTTCCTTTTCAGCCCTGTGACTTCTTACAGCATTCCTCCAGTCTAAAATGCTATACCCTTCTCCTTTCAATCAATACGACTTCGGAAAAGTTCCATTTCTTTCTTATAACCTTTATAGTCCAGGCCTAAATCTACAGTCCTCTATGAGACATATTTGATAATTAACCATGATACCCTTGACATTTCTTGCTACTTAATCTTATATCATTATTTAACTTTTCATTTCCCTGTGTCTTGAATCATTAAATGGGTTGTAGGTTTCCAGCTAATATATTTTCTCTATATCTTACAGTAGCATGGGAGCTCATGAATACAAGTCAATGTTCTAAGTAATTTTTGTTTATTCCCATGGGAGTGGAAAATGGTAAAGGTAAATACTGATAATCCAAGAAGATAATATAGTGGTGGGATATACAAGGAAAACAAGAAAATTATTAATATAATTAGAGTTTTAAAGATAACAATAATGAAAACTTACATGCTATGACCAAAAACTGAGGTTGCCATGCCAAAGATAATCTGTCCTTGGGAAACAGAAATCATATCTGGAGTTTATAAGCAAAAACATGATATATACTACAACAGAGAGATGAATTACCCTAACTCCTCTTTCCCTTGGAGATATATTATCCAACTAACTGCCTGTGCTCTGTTTAGTTTTATAAAACCAAATGAGATCATCCATATTCAGGCTTGTTCAACTCTACTCTCTCAAGTAGCAATCAAACAGCTGTCTTCAGTTGCAACTTTGTGACTCATAATACATTCATCCCAAAATGCCCTTGTACATCTTCTGGACCATATCATCATAATCATAATAATAGTAACACTTAAGCATTGTGTACAGTCTTTTTCATCTTCAAAGCTTGTTTAAATTCTATAATGCACTGCAAACGTGACAAGTTGAAAAGGTATGGAAAGTTTTTTATTGTTATAGGAAAAGGGTGTTGAATGCTGCAACCCTGATTATAGTGTGCAAACCCCTGAGAGGGTCTGCAAGTTGGCAGTGTGCATGCAAAATAAAACTTCAGAGCTGAAAATTATCAGGTTGGAATTACCTCTCCCTTTAGTGTAAATAGAATAAAAATCTTAGCTGTTAGAGAAGTACCAACTGGTAATGTGATTATTTTCTGAAAGTGTAGCACTAAGTCACCGTCTAAGCTAAGTATCTCATTAAACTTCATCTTTTAAACAAATGAATGTTTTGCTGCTCATTTACCAAACCTGTATGCACTCTTATATGCTCATCTTTTGGAAATAGTTCTATATATTCAAGCTACACTTAAAATTCTAGTTACACTGTTATTCTTACCAATCACCTGACTCTGATGCACATTAATCTGCCTGCAGGCTCCACTTGCTGTAGCTTAAATGACATGTTTTTGTTTTTTTTTTTTATTTGTTTGTTTGTTTGTTTTTTGTCTAATGTATTCTTGGAGCTTCATCATTTTAGTTTTTTTTGGCTCTCATTTTGAAAAATCAAAATTGTCTCAAATTTCGTTAGCTGAATCTTGGAGAGAGAGAGAGAAAGAGAGACAGAGGGAGCATTTGTTTCACTTTTGGACTTCCTTATGGTTGTGAACTGACTGCTGACCATCATTTTCTATCATCTACTACCCTGCTTTGGTGAATTTTCTCTCAAGGAAGTTATAAATTTGTTATTACTGTCTTTACTGGTCAGGCTAAAAGAATTTTTTAAAAAGCTACACCTATTTGCTTTATTGAAATTAATATATAACAAGAATTATTGCAATAAACTATTTCATAGGCCACTGACTCCCCCGATTCCAGGTGGATAGTGGGGAGTGCAGATGCAAGCCAGCTCTTCAGTGAAAGATATTTATGCCATGTTGATGTGTAAATCCTGTTCTTCAGCCCTGCTGCTGTGACCCAGAGAAAGACGCCTAAGCAACCTGGTTTTCCTCCTATTTTCTTTTTACTGGTGGGCGGGTGTGAGGGACCAAAACATACCTCCTTCCCCTGCACCATTCTGTGTTTATCCAGGAGGTTAGGAACACATTTTCCCCGAGGATCCTTCCTGACCCTTCTGTAGACCCTCAGCATCCTTAATCTGGGTCATGACCCAAGGAAGGGAGCCAGTGATCTATGACAATTCTTAAGTAATTTTCAAGTTCATAACAAAATAGTGTATTTTCATTTATTTCCACAGATATCTTGCTTTATACTTGTTTGATTTATCTCATTATTTTGGTAACCATTTCCAGTCTTCAGGCATATTCACATTTTAACATGTTTCTTAGTGTTGACAATTTAATAAACTGTTGGCATGCATCTAAACTGCATTAATATGGATGTCGTTCTCCCATCTTTAAGAAGTGAAAGGAAAAGATACTTGTGATCTTCTTTAAATACCTTTATAGAACAAAATAGGTGGCCACTTAGCATCTTCTTTGTATTTTGGCCTCTCTCCCATGTAATTTTTCTTGCTGGATAACTAATTCAGCAAGTGTTATTTGGGAAGACAAATTAATGTTTTATGAAATATGAATGTATTACCTTATGTTTTATTTCATTTGGAACTCTTTTGCACAATGCTGTTTTTCTTTGAACTAATTCGCTCTTATGTTATTACGCCATTTTCTAAGTCTTTACATCTTATTTTTTATATTTATAGTTTGATTAGTTTACAGAATTATATCTACAGTAACCCTTCTTATTTTTGAACAATGATGAAACTCATTGTAGTGTTGGATATAGGATTTGAGAGTAACACCTAAAATAAAGAGCAAAGGGGTACAGCAAAAAAAATTTTTTCTTCTTTATATAGTTTGAAGGTCTTGAAGCTGGAATGGGTGGATGGGCCATGATTTACCCTTTGGCAAGTCTGAATTCTTGTTGTAATGAGATGTATTATACATGAGGTTTGCTGCACTACATTTTTTTTTCTATCCAACTACATATAGTACCTTTTGCCTATAATGTAATCCTCCTATGAGCACTCCATTATCGTGATTAAATTACCTCTAACTTCAGCAAACATTAAATCTTATATAATGAATATGTAAGATCATGTTAGCTAAGTCTCTTATATTTTGCATATGTTCAAAATATTACTTGATTTTATCAGTCCATAGTCAAGTTTATTAAATGCTTATGGTATAGTGAACAAGATTTGTCATATACAATAGAACTGCTTTCTTTTTAATTTTTAAAGGAAAATCTTCACATCTTTCAAACCAGTAAATTAACTTTTCCCCAAAGTTTAAAACTCACCATTCCTTATAAAACATGCACTGAAGTACTAGCATTTTTAAGGGTGTGCTCTATTTTAGAGACTTTTCTTTTTTGCCCATGGTTTATTGATTTGAATGTGCATTTCAGAAGTTTCATCTTCAATTGACTTAAATTTCCTCAATTTGGAGTCCAAAATTTTATAGCTATACAACTTCTGAAGGCATATATTACTATATAGGCTGAATTTGAATAGCTTATAGAAACTGAGAGTAAATATGGTTATATTTTTATATTATCATAAGCCATGGATGTAGTCAGGAACCATGGATATAGGATTCTACTTTCTTTAATTGGGAGTCAGCTTTCTCTGTAATAAATTTTTAGCAGAAAAGGCTCTGAGAATCCTCAACCAGGTGCTCATTTCTGAATCTAGCAATCTCTATTAAACTAAACCAGTAAAGAGAAAATGATGCCAAGCTTGTGTAAGTACACAATTTAAACATGTTTCTTTTATAACAACAAATCAGATAAAATATCACTATATGTATATATATTCATAATTAAGATTACATAAATGTTGTACCTATGCTAAGAAAGAAAACTTAAAGTTTCTTTTCAGGGATATATTATTGTATAATGACATCTGAATGTAGTTCTCTACGGCAATGAAAACTACTGTATTCAGTAAACCTTTAGTAAATATTTAGCGACTATTCAGGATATTTTGTTTTCTTTCTTTCTTTCTTTCTTTCTTTCTTTCTTTCTTTCTTTCTTTCTTTCTTTCTTTCTTTCTCTTTCTTTCTTTGATCTTCCTTTCTTCCTTTCTTTCTTTTCCCATGTATAATGACTGGCTGTTAGAAATGCTTAGAATCAAATAATCATAGAATTGAAAGGAGCTTAAAAACAAGACCAATTGCCCAAGCAATGAAGAAATCCCTTTGTTCTGTTCAGTCTCTGCCTGCACACTCCCAGTGACAGGAAAATGATTGCTTCACGAGATAGGCGGATCCATTTTTTTGGTATTTCTAATTGAAAGAAACCTCTTCCCTGGTTTCCTGCAACATCCACCAATTGTTCCTGGCTACGGATTCTGGAGCTGCTCAAAACAATATATTCTCTGCCATGTACTTCTCCTTTACATCACTAAAGATAATTCTTTCAATCTCTTTATTCTAAATCCCTCAGTGGTTTGCAACTGTGATTGAAGCACCCTTCATCAGCCTGGGTCATCTCTGGACAGGCTCCAGTTTGACAGTATCCTCCAGATGTTAGTGCCACAAAAATTGCAAATAAGTGTCCAGATGAGCTCTGATCAGTTGTAAGTGCAATGGTAATATTGTTTTCCTTCATCTGAAAGTGATAGGCCCATTTTGTAATACTTGTCACTCAACTGTCTCATATTGATAATCTTGACAATTAAAAACCTCAAGACCTTTTCCCATGGCTTTTGATGTATACGTTTTCACTCATCCAGAACTATAAATCAGTTTATCACCTAAAAACATCGTATTGCTTTGTGTTCGTGTTGTGATTTGTAATGATAATCAAAAGTGAGGTAGTTTGGCAATATTCGTCTTTAGGTTTCCCATGAAAGTTTCTAGCGATGACTGCATTTTTCCCATTTACTTATACATCATCTATTTGATAACATAATCTTGAATTTGACTGGGGGTTGACAAGTTTCCTAGCATGTAGTTGATGTAATGTGCTTTTTCTCCTTTTAGAGAATTGGGACATTTTCATATCTTAGTCTTTTGGCACCTCTCCTGTTGTCCATGATTTCTTAAAGATTACCAACAGTGGTTTCATCATCTCTTCTGCAAGTTCTTTCAGCACTATGGGATGTTATTCATAAAGAGACCTGAACTTATTTGAAGTGCTAGCTACTTTCTATTATCTCCTCATCTATTCTGGAATTCCGTTCCCTCATAATGATGTTTGTTCTAACCTCACCAGTTTGAAGATCATGCTTCTTGATAGAAAAGTTGGAAAAAATGTTGAATAATGATGCTCTTTTTTATTGTCTCTTAACATTACCTCTTTTCTTAGCAGTGAATGTAACTCTTCCTTGCTCATGTTCTAAAACAAAATAGCAATATTAACAAAACAACAAAAGTCCATTTTTCTTTTTACCATTTTGATCATTAATAATGAAAAGTCTTAATAGTAAAAATTAGGGTATGAATTAGGTATTCTTGTACGGTGGTCACAGTGGACTCTCCAATGTGGAAATCACTGAAAGAGTTAGCATATAGACAAATCCACGATGAAACTTACGTTTCATATTATTCCATGTAAGCGAAAAGAGGCTCTCTAAAAATTATTTTCTTTTACTTTACTTCTAAAGTTGATAAGTTGCAGTAAAATCAGGAGACAAGTTTGTTTTCAAATTGAAGAATAAAACTTGATTCAAAATAAAGTCTTTGAGATTTATTAGCAAATATACTCATGTTTTGTGATTTAAACTTTGCATGTTGAAAAGCCTCCTTTTCAAGAATATTCTGCAAGATAGTAAAGAGTGTATTCGTAAACCTTTTGCAGATTTTATAATGGATTAATGGAAGTTCTATGAAGACAATATGGATACGTGGCCCTGTAGAAGACAGATTTGTTCCTCAAGTTTAGTGATCCTGGAGTAAACAAAAAAGCAGGGTTTTGAGGTCCTTAAAATACTTTGTGAACAGGTTATAGGACATTTTGGGTTTTCTTTTTAGTATTTAGGAGATAATATGTATTGGTTGCTTAACATATGGTTAAATAGATTTATTTACACAGGTTTGCCTATACTAAATACATGTCAATATGTACACATTTATATATGACTCTCCGTCTAAAGCAAACATTAATTAACAGCTATGCATACAAATAGACACTTTCACTACATCACTTTTTTAACCATACATATAAAAACATTTTGAGTTGTGCTATAAAAGTGCTAATGTTTCAGAGAAATATGACTTTATTTTTACATATAAACATCTGCCAAAACAGTGTATTTTCAGATAAAATAGTTGCAAAACTTAAACTTCTTAAACATAAATTAATAATGCATACAAGATGTTATTATACCAAAAGCAAAGGTAATATTAATATTGGCTTCTCATGGTAAAGAATTTCTGTTAACATCTTTTAAGGGAAAATCTAAATAAATTAAACAAACTCGATAATGATTACTCTAAAAATTGAAATATACAGAAATATTGCATCATATTTCAAAAATAGACAAAAGTTTGAAAGAATACTTAAAAATTGTCCTGGTGGGACAAAGTTAAACAAATAGTGGCACAACCAGTAGGAATAGTTATAATATTTCTAAACATATAATAAAATATCTTATACAAAAGAAAGGGAGATGGCTGTTAAGTTAAAGAAAGGCTTATTTAAGCACGCAATGATGAATATCTTCCTGGGATGTATGTAAGGGGTTATCACCAGACACCAGGAAATACAACAAAACATTCAGCAACAGCCCGTGGGATTTAAACCCGTTGCTTGCAAAGACATTCTTCTGCATCAGGCTCAGTCCAAGTAGGCTGTCAACATGACTTATGTCATCCTTGCTCTTTCCCCACCCTTGTGAATCTACCTCTATGTAGTTTTATTTACTTTTCTTTTAATTCTCTGCTTGCCTGCATACTTTTCCCCTACTTGGTCAGGTTGCTGATGCTACAGTAATAGACTTTAATCTATTTTGTTTATCTCTGACTATTGCAGTTGTCAGGAAAAAATAATTCCAGTATTAATTCAACTTTTGCAAACTGCTGTATTTTCGTAACAAATCAGGGAAATGGGACTAACCCTAGGGCTTATTAGTTGGATTCATTCTATTCCATGATTACAAACTGCAGGCCATCTCACATCTAATGTCACTGGGCACAAGGAAAATAGAAGAGATTAACTATCTGCCTGTGATTGTAAAGCCTGCATCTCCCTCTTTACCACTATGTCCTCGTTAGTGCTTAGCACATTGTAGGTGCACAAAATATATACTGACTGTTTAGCAAGTCAGTTGGTCACTAAAATCTAATTATTACACAGACTATTAATGGTGTTCCTGTTCCATCAACCTAATAAAAATTATATTAACTATATGGACAATTTAATTGTTTCTGTTCTGACGTGTATATCCAGTTTGCTATCTCTTTTGTTCTGTCCATTACTGTAAAAAAAATAAATTCAGGGTTATGAAATTGAAAAGGATCCTACATGCCATTTTATAGATGAGAAAATTGAGGTCTACTATAATTCAAACCTACAACTAGAACTTAATACTCTTAAGGACACCAGTAAATATAAATTTTGAGTGCCATTACTGTATGCTAAGCTATAGCAATAAATTAAACTGAAAACATTCCTTTCATCGTAGAATTTACATTCTGCCTTTCCTACCAAAGAAGTTGATCTATAATAGGTGTGCTATATATATAGTCATGCATCCTTTAATGATAGGGATATATTCTGAGAAATGCATTGTTAGGCGATGGATTTAATCCTGTGTGGACTTCCTAGAGTGTACTTAAACAAACCTAGATCGTATACACTTTGGGTAGACGGTATAGCCTATTGCTCCTAGGCTATGAACCTGTGCAATGTATTATTGTATTGAATACTGTTAGCAGTGGTAACACAATGGTAACTATTTGTGTATTTACACATACACAAGGTACAGTAAAAGTATGGTATAAAAGATGAAAACATGGTACCTCTGTATAAGTCACTTAACATGAATGGAGCTTGCAGGACTGGAGGTTCCTCTGGGTGAGTCAGTGAGTGGTGAGTGAATGTGAAGGCATAAGACATTGTTCTATACTACTGTAGACTTTTTAAACACTGTACACTTGAACTACACTAAATTTATAAAAACATTTTTCTTTCTTCAACACTAAATTAATCTTACCTTATTGTAACTTCTTTCCTTAACAAAGTCTTAAATTTTTAAACTTTTGACTCTTTTTATGTAATAACACTTAGATTAAAACACAAATGCATTGTACAGCTGTTCAAAAACATTTTCTTTATTCATATTCTTATTTTATAAGCTTTGTTTTCTATTTTTAAAATTTAATATTATTTTAACGTTTTAAATATTTTGTTAAAAACAAAGACACAAATACACGCATTATAGCCTAGGCACACACAGAGTCAGGATCATCACTAGGTGATAGGAAAATTTCTGCTCCATTATAATCTTATAAAACCACTGTAGTATTTGTGGTCCATTGTTGACCAAAATGTCATTTTGCAGGGCATGATTCAAATTCATTCATGTACATTAGATAAATAACTATTGCTCACCCTATTGATTATGAAGGTGAAATTTTCATCCTGGTCTCTGAACTCCTAATATTTGTAATTTTTCTGAAGCATTTTGTTGCCTCTCTGATAATCACCCAAACTGTAATTTTTAAAGTAAGTTTGAGATGAGATAGTAACTTTCAAATTATACTTAGTTTTCTGTAATAGTTACAAAATAAGTGTGCATTCACAGGGGTGGGAAGGGATGGATTATTCAATCTGCTATATGGCAGGACTTCTCTCTATGTATAGTTTAAATGCAATTACTCGCGCGGGCGTGTGTGTGTGTGTATTTATACACATGATCTCAATTCAATTACATGTGTATATGCATATATGTATACATATAAAATATGTGTGTATATATGTTTATGTGTGTTTATTCTCACTTAATTCAATAACTCCACAAGCATTATTCATCCTATTTCACAGATGCTCAAAATAAGATTGAGAAAAAATAAGCATATCTAGTTATTGACATAAATGGATTTTGACCTCAGTGCTGTCTGAATTCAAAGCCCATACTCATGATCACACTTCCTACAACTAATCCTGCACTGCAAGCTAATCTGCCAGGAAATTAACCTTTACAGTGTGACTTACTCTCCAAGGGATCTTCAGGCTACCATGCTACATTGCACCTGGATTCATCAGGTGCTTATCTTAGGGAATTCCACCGAAACCTAATGCAATTTTCAACGCCAGAGAGAAAATTCGATGCTAAGTTAAACCACCAATATACAGTGCATTTTTTGACTTAGACTCAGCTGTGATTTAAATTTCACTTATAAAAGTAATATGAGCTATCTAGCAGAAGACTATGAATTTGAGTCACCTTAAGAAATTAATATTCCTGCTTTCAAACTAAAACGCGTGCCAAATTCAGTGGACATAAATCTTCTTGGAACCCTGCTGCATTGGAATTTGTTGAACACACTCTCCTGAAACAGTCTCTTCCCTCGGCTCCACATGTCCTGGATGTCCTCCGATATCTGACTGCCCTTTATTTTCTTCTCTCAGTCCCTGTTCTCAGGAACTCGGCATTTCACTGCTTTTCTAAGTCAACATATTCTCCCCATATGATCATGTCCTGTCCTGATTTTAACAACCAAAATATAGACGGATGGCTGTCAGATCTTCATTTCTATCCAGACCATTTCTGGAATCTACAGTTGTATAAGTCCAAACGCCTGATGAATTTCCCAATGCTGATCTCCTATTTTTCCCGTCCAAAAATTAAAATTATCATCTCCCCCACCTTATTTCTGCTCATCTGTTTCTTACTCCACATTTCCTTTGTAAAGTGTTTGAGCTCCTCCAGTCTTTGAATACAAACTAGGTCATTTGCATTTATCTCTATTGTTTTTTAGTGTGTTAGCCTCTAATGGAATACCTACACCACTTTCACCCCTCCAGGCCTACATTCACGCTTCTCAATAATTCGTAAAATCAAACCATCACGTAGCCCCAGTCAGTCTAGATCAGTGCTCCTTGAATTTTAATGGGCATGCAAATAACCAGAGGATCTGGATACAACAGATTCTGATTCTGTAGGGTTGGAGCGGGAGCCTCAGATTCTGCTCCTGGGTTATGCCCATGCTGCTGTCTGCAGACCTCACTTTGGAATAATCTCTTTGCTCATCTTGTTGCCTCCAATTTGTTTTCTTCCGGCAGTCTCTTCTTACACTGATTCTAGAATGAGCTAGAAAATTGGCCACATCTTCTGCTTAAAATCTTTCTCTCTCAAGCATTCTCAATCAAAATCTTGGCTTCCTAGGTCCAGACATCCTGCAACATCTCACAGATTTGAAAGCACTCCTACTATAAGACTCATCTTAGGTGCCTTTTCTTCCAGAAAGCCTTCTTGGATCTGTAGCATCTTCACTCTTTATTCCCCACATGTCCCTAGACATTTCTTTCTATGTGTTTATTTCCTGTTTCTGCAGCATATTAAATGAAGAACAAGTTTTTTTTAAATGAAGAACAAGTTCTTGGTCACCTTCGTGATCCACTGTGCCCAGAATAGTGCTTCTACACACGTTATGTTCAGTACTCATTTGCTGAGTTAAACTGAACATATTAAAATTGTTTACATTACACTTTCAAAAGTACTTCAGCCTCTTGAAGGCAAAATACAAATATGCCATCATATTTTAGTGGAAAATTACAGAATAAGTTTGGAGCATTAGACCACTTTCAGAAACAGTGGCAGAGAATGATTCAATAAATTAATTAGAAATTTTATTTCTTCATAGCACATTTTGCTCACGGGCTTGAAATAAATATCCTATTTTTATTATCTGAAAATATAGAAAAATATATCATATTACCTGCAAGTAATGCCATGTTGATGAACAAATTTATAATTATAAATGCCAAATGTTATGAAAAGAGAAGACATAAAGACACATGGAAGGTATGCTCGTTAAAGCCGCAAACTGAACTCAGTAGTAATGAGATGTGGAAAAAAAAGAGATAAAAAATGCAGCTTATTGAGATCTCCAGAATATATCATAACATCTCTTTCTGAAAAATGTGATATTAATGTTAAACTATGTTGTTTCATTTTGAATATGCAGACGTCTTATTTGAAATGCGTAATTCAGCTAAAATATGCTGATGTCAGCTACAATCACAGATGAGGTAAAAAAACAAAGTTTGGGTTTCCTTCTAACTGTGTGTGGATGACTTATTAAATGTGCAGGTATGGAAATGGTGCTATTGGTCGATCGGCAGCTGCACATTTTGCTCCCTGCTTCGGCAACATACCAGGGAAAATTTGTGATTGATGACCTGTGGAAAGATTAGAAGAAGGAAAAAAATATGCTACACTTGCTTCTCTACAGGCAGACTGAATTTCCTTTTTTCAAAAGTAACTATTTTATTCTCAACGCTGTTTGCACGTAGGCAAATTCAGCTGGTTTTAATGTTTTTGTTTTTTTTTTTTCAGGAGAAAATGTAAAACTAACTTGGTTTATGGACAAATGACCCTTCTTACATAACTGAGATATGAAGTTTTCCCTTTAAGATAGTGCAGTTATGGGCTTTTGAAAATTCTTTTAAGAAACAAGTGATACTCTTAGCACAATTATGACACGTGTCACAAACATGAACCAAACCAGTTTCTATGAAATGATCGTTTATATAACTTTCAGACTCGCACTTCCTTTTTGTTTGCAATGGAAAAAAATAGTTTTATAATTCGCTCTTACAATTTAAGGATTGAATTCCTCTAATTTTACAGGTGAAACAGTCTTTAATTGTCTACACATTACATTCTTTCAAATGGGTGAGGACTGCCCCCAAAGAGCATCACTATCTTAAAGAAACAGCTTCATTTCCCTTTTCCTTCTCTTCTGTAGATAATCATGTTTTCTTTGAATCATTCTTACTACTTTGTAGAATTCAAATAAGCATGACTGACCCACTTTAAACTTTTGTAAGGAAAACAACTTCCTAATGACTGTCTCTTTAAAATTGGTTTTTCAGGTGGAGTTTGCATTCTGATACATGACAAGATTATAATATTCTTGAAGGCTACTTAGTAGAGTATTAATGTTTACTCTGGGCCCTTTGAAAGTTGAAGACAATGTTACACTCTATTCAAAACACATTAACATAAAATTACCTATTGAAGAGCCACTGGCAAAGCCGGACTTATTGGAAAGAATTCTTGGTGGTGTGTTGAAATGGTAGATGGATGGGAGAGGTCAGAGTATCTGCACCCACTCGTACTACAAACAACTTACTTCTAGAAATGACCCCCTTCGGTGACTTGTAAACCTACTAATGTTAGCTTAACTCGCTTCAGGGAAGAAGAGTTTAAAGCATATTTGCATCTACCTGACACCCTTTATCCAAGAACATTTATGAAGTATCATTATGACACAAAATGGTCGATAAAAATGAAGCAGGGAAGAAGGAAAAACAGGGTTCTTAGAAAGTGATTGGTACTGAGATTTATATCAGGAAATTTTAGTAACAGAAAAACTGTCCTCGGTAATAAAATTTTTTCATAAGTAGCTGCTTTTAAATTACCTTAAAAATATTAAATCAACATTTTAAAAAAGTTGAGCTAGGAGCCTTAAAAGGTTCTATTTTTTGCAGAAAGATTAAAAGGAAGCCCAAACTCAACTTAAAATTTTTTTCATCTGTGGAGGAATATAAGAAAAATGAATTCATAAAACTAAGGAAGAGTATCAAATGACATGAAAGATAAACTGACAGTTGTCTTTTTTAGGCACTGTCTTTCTTTTAAAATTACACAACAATCAAAAGAGAAATGCCAACAGTTAAAAGAAAATATGCTGACATTGGATTATTTTCTTTTTAAAGAAGTAGCTTTTACTGGGAAGGAAAATGTATGGCAATTTTAAAACAGGCCACAGAATACCCAGTTTGTGGATGTTTAAATTACTGCAAGTAATACAGTTGTTGAGTATTCATTCAGACTAACATTTACAATAATTTGCATTCTTCTACATATAAGAAGAAGGTAATAATGAGAATAAATATAATATTTAAAAAAATCCTTTTTTATTCATCCCAATAGATAGCACTCTTCCACCTTCTCCAAATGCAATCATCTTCATTGGACTCCCTGCAACTCCCTCCTCCCACCAGCATTTCTTTTTCTATTAGGTCTTGGAAAGAACAAGAAAAAAAAACGATTACAGTTTTTTCTCCGTTGGTTCAAATAACAACATTAAATATGTTGATCAACGTTGTCAGGTGAAATTCCCCCACTAAGAGCCAACTTCGCATTAAGATACTGCAGATCAGGTGCGGATCTTATGATGTTTTCTTGAAAGACAGGGCCAAATAAAGAAATGAAATGACGCAGACAAAGAACTTAGCACAGGACACTGCGCACACCAAGGACTTGGAACATTTTGTTATGATGTTGATGGTGGTGGTAATGAATAACGATAATGATAAAATACAAATATGCATGGCACAGGTCGTAATCACTATTGTGTATCTAAGTGCAAGCAATATTTACTTATACATTAAGGTGTAGAAAATATTAAAAACTTACTTTTCAAGATCTCCTCTCATGAGCACATGAAAGGATATAACATATACATACTAGGGTGAATGTTATTAATATTTTTAGGTAAATTATGCTATTTTAAAATTAAATTTACAAACATTTGTGGTTTTTTTTTCAAGTCAATGGTTAAGTATTTAGCTTTGCCTTTTAAGAAAAGAAACTCAGTGTACAGCTTGAATCCACTAGTCCTCACAAATCAGAAATGCCCTGGCAATCCATTGAAGCAAAAACTTTAAAATTGTATAAAGTGACTTAGGGAAAAGTATTATGTTTACTTCACTAGGGGGATGTCAGCGTTTTGTTTTGGAAGTTAGCCTGTGACATGTGCGTCTGACATGTTAAGTAGTTGTACGAAATGTATTTTAAAACACTCAGAAATAACCCAGCAACTTAACAAACACTCTTACCATCGTCAGGAAATCACAAAACATTGAAGGTATTTCTGTGCTAGAGAAATTACTGTTTTTAGTGACATTTTCTTTAGAAGTCCTCTTTGAATGGGGTTTCAAAATCTTTCCTAAGAACCTTGTTTTGTTCTTGTTTCCTAAGAGTGAAAATAATAATAATAATAATAATAATAATAATAATAAAACAATTGCTAAACTTCAGAAACGATTGTTTGGGAATTGCTCAGATGTAAAACTTAGCCAACCACACTTGTCTCAATAATTTTTTAAAAAACTTGTGATATGTGAAGCCCAGAAGTGAACACTATCCCTGCTTCCTAGGATGATTGTGAAATGCTGAAATGAGACATTGTGATCCTGTGATCTGCTGAGTGTTTTATGTGTCCATATCGCTGACCTAAAATTTAGTAAGAAAGTAATGCACTTTGCTAGCTCTGTGAGGGAAACATACCATAACAGTAATCTGTCTCATAGAGAATTCTGTTATCCACCTATATTTCAATTAGGATAACATTTTTATCAGGTCAAAATAATTTTTAATCAAAAATGTTCGGTTTTGTTTTACTCTAGCAATTATTTTTAAAAATTCGAATGAACAATATGGATAAACAAAGAGAGTTAGTCCTATTCCATTCTTTTAGGGGCCTAGGAGGCAATTTGACAGTCCTGAGTATTAGTTAGCATTTAGATTTCAAATATGACAAAAGACTATTTGAAAAAATAAATACCATCTTTTGAAAAGATTGTATCAGAATAAACCTTTTTGCTTAACGGTTGTCGAGTGTTTGTTTTCTTTGCCAATACTTTACACATTTCCATAAATAAATACTCTTTTTTCATCTCTAATAAAATCCACATACCTGGTCTCAGATTGCTAAATCAAACTGCTCAGTATGTTTTGGATAAAGTTACTAAGCCAATCCAGAGAACTCCTGCTTGAGAAACACCAGAGTGACATGGTCTTTTGGTAGAAAGCAACTGAAAGCACAGTAACAAAATAGTATTCTAGAAAAATGTAGTCGCAGCATGGCTCTTTGATTAACTTTTAGATCCAGTTTGGATGCTTGCCGAAATAAGTATTTATGAAATATTTCCCTTTGCTCTTCCAAAAGTGCCCATTGCTTTAAAATGTTTGCTACTGCGATGTGACTGCTTTTTAAATGCTGTCAGCTACTTAGAATGATGGGACACTCTTTGTTTGTCAGTTCATTAATTTATTTAAGATGTGTGTATGGTCAGATTCATGAAGGTAATAAATCTCTTTTGTAGAGACAGATAATTACTTTAACATGGCAAGACACAATAACATAGAACTTAATACAAAGTAAGTTCAACATATGCACAATAGAAAACAATAGAAACCAAATATTAATAGTAAATAAAAAACAGTTCTCAATTACAAAATAATTGAAGAGAACACATTTAGAAGTTGAACATTTGATATTTTCTCCTGCTAACAAGCTTGCCTTATTGCTAGATACTTTCCCACATTAAAATTCCACCAATGCCACCGTATTCAGATCTCTAGGGAGTCCTTTCCCCTCTTGAAAATATTTTGGGGTTTCACAAAAATCGTTTGCCTGTCTCACTGGATTGAACCTCAAAGACTCCTTTGACGCAAGTGTTATTTTGACCACGTGAACATGGTTTCCATTTTTTAACTAGATTAAAACATGCATGAACAAACTGCTTATTGAACTTTAATGTTGCTTTGTTGCTTTGATGGTTTACAGATTTCTGTTTCATAGATGGTTTTCCCCCCATACATTCTAAAAGTGAAATGATACATTGTAATTTGAATGATAATTCTGTTTTGATGATTTAATTGATAGCAGACAGAGGGATACAATCCCTGCTTTTCCGTTTATGTTTTTCCCCCTGCTGAACAGATGAGACAACTAGGAGTTTCATAAACATCTGTAAATAATTAAGGGATGTTACACTAAACTGTATTTCCTTTACCTTCACCCAGGCTTTTCTTGAGGAACTACATGATAATCTTGATTCAGAGAAAGAGCACCTTCTTCTTGTCACTCAGAAATCGTTGCCCTTTCTTTCTGTTAGTTTAGGTGATGATTAAAGGCAATCTTCCCACATTAATTTTCATGACACCAGAGAACGTCTTCCCACATCCTTTGTTGTTATCATTCCAGTAGTCTTTGCATCTACTCACTTCACCTAATTCTAATTCATTCTAATTCTCTCTTTTTCTTTCACTTTTTTCACATAAGTCTTTCAAAGCTGTACTTATGCTTTTGAAAACCTGTTTTCAAAATGCTGGGGAAAAAAATCATAACGTGGCTTCTTCTAATCTATGTGCTTGATTCTGTGGCAATACCATATTTTAGAAGATATGTTCATCTTTGTATGGACATGTACAAAAAGGAGAGTGCCAGCTATTCAAACCTGCTCCACCTATGTTGCATCCAAGAAGCTATTCATTTCCATTTATCAGCTATTAAAAAGATTAGATTACATCCTAAATGGTCTCTGACTTTCAGTGTGGAGCATCCTCAGTGGATAAAATATATGTATATTCATTCTTCTACTAAAATATCTCTGTTGGCTTCAGTCCTAACAGGAGCTTACAGAGTTGTAGAAAGAAAAATTCTATCAGCAAACTGAAAAACAAATCAAAACACTTTCATTGAGTGCTGTTTGGTTATCCTAACACATATAAGGTCAAAGATTGAGAAGCTGCTATATATTTATTTTGACCTACTGCCTCGAGTTTTTCGACGTTGTTTTCTATTTATGGAAAGTCATAGCCTTGGGAAGTCTTTATGGCGTTTGCTAGATAAACTGTTTTTCTCTAAGTTCACCTTCTAAATTCCTCTCTCCACCCCTATCCCCCAACGTCAGGAAAGTTTGTATTATTGATAGTTGGTTAGACTTTTCCACTGAAAAGTTCAGGAAAATGGAGTGAAATTTTAATTTTAGTCACCAAGATATTTATAGGAGGCAGAAATATAGTTGGGGCGAAACCTTAACAATGTTTTAAAGTCTTTGGTAAGTCTAGTTTTGATTTTGCACTTCTACTGAAATTGTAATTTACATGTAGACTAGTGCACCTAAGTAGTCAGCTGGAAGAATTTTCACAAACTGAGCACTCTCATACATCCAATACACTAGACAAGAAACAGAACAATGCCAGTATCTGAGAGGTACCCATCACACTTCTTTCCTGTCTCCCTACCCAAACAACACCAACAACTATCCTGACTTTTACTTAATGTTTTTAAAGAACTTAGTGAATAATTATAAAGTGAACACCCACCTTACACCCACAACCCAGGTCAAGAAATCAAACTTTATCACCCACTTAAAAACTCCTTGTGCTCTATCCTAATCACAGACACTTGCGTTCTTCAAATGTAACCGCGCTCCTGACTTTTACTTTAATCATTTCCTTGCCTTTATTTTTCTGTTTTTTGTCATGCATGCATGAACCTCTAGACATGATAGTTTAAACTATATTTAACTATGATACCTCTGTTTCCCGAGCATTTTCCATCAAACAAGTACATAGAATATTGATTCGTATTTACTTGCTATTGACAAAACTTTAACATTGGCAGTGCATGCCGAAAACCTTGATATTAAGAAGCTTGCAAGAGAAATAAGTTAAAGCGTGTTAGACAGTGGTCTGGAAGAAGAAACAAATCAGTAACTAGCACTCTAACTCCCCTTCTGAAGAGGCTGGGGAATAAAGCAGCAGGGAGGAAAAATTAACTACCTTCTCTTAACTGGGTTCTATCCCCAGGCTAAATTTTTGATTACTCCCAGACAGATTTGCATTTTGCCTGTTTGTACCTTACCTGGTATATGAATGAACAGAGAACTCCAGTCTCTAGCCCTGACAGTCCCTTTTACCTTGTAAAATCACATTTATTCATCACCTCATTAAATTGAAGAAAATGAACAAAATATAAACAAGGTAGACGGGGGAACACTAGGGGTGGTCTTCTATTAATTCTAAACTAGAAGAGATTGCCCCAGGAGGAGGTAGGGGATAAGTCTTCATGGTCATTGAAAGTCTTTCCTTCTTTTGTCATTAGGATTTCATTCAAAAATGGGTCCAAGACTTGGGGGTGGCATGTGTTGGTGGAAATTGAGGAGATACACAAAAAGTCGAGTACACACACACACACACACACACGCATATACATACACATGCACCCGGAGAAAAAACACACACCCTCCTCACCAAATGTGCTTGTTGCACACAGTATTTCTTTTGGCAAAGTTTAGACATGTCTTTCTAGTTAACAAATGTATTCTGCTGTCAGCTCCTTTAAAAATTACACCCCATGCTTCATGCCAAATAACCTCTTTAAATATTAATAAATAACTCAAGGTATCTTAGACAGTCTGTGCTTGAGGAATTATGCTAATGCTTTCAATAGAAATGACAGAGGGAATCCCCCTTTCAATATTTGGCCCAGTAGCAGGCTTCCTCCAATGCAGCCTCCAAACTGGTGCACTCCTGCAAAAGGGGTAAAACAAAACAAAACAAAACAAAAAGATGTCAGTTTATTTTATTCCTATGAGCTACGTTTTGTGCATAGACTCGCTGCAGGCCCCTCCAGAACCTTGTGGTTTCATTGTCAGGATTCTCTATTGTTAATCCAAACCAGGCCATTCTGATCCTAGCTGTACAACCGACATCCTGACGTTTGCTGCTTAGATGAACAAGAATAAAGAGTCATCAGCAGATGGTTAGAAGAACTCACTGAATCTGCGTCTACTGCTTGTGTCCATGTGGTAGGACCTTGAAGGAACCCTCTGATTAATCCCACTGCTGGGGGATATGGCTTGGATTTTAAGCACAGTCTTCGTAACTTGCATATGTGTATGTTTTCTCTAGTTTATTCCAGTCAGCTGATTTTATTTTCCAGCCTATCTCTCACAAATTTGCATTAATCAAAGCAAAAATGATTTTTCTCTGAATTATCTTTAAAATATTTCAAATTATCTCTTCAGCAAATCACCCTTGCTACATGGACTTTGCCCAAGAGATACAAACAACTTTGTAGATAGTCATCAACTAAGTTTCATGACATCAGCAAAGGCTGAGATAATCTATAGAGGCGTGTAAGGATACAGGCAAATGATCTTATGAGGTGACCCTGTGACTGAGCTTTCTTCACAGAAAGGAGATTAAGAGAATCTTGACTCCAGTTCCAGCTTCCCCCACACAGAATATCAAGCAAGAGCTTTCTAGCTATATCCCCCTGTTCATCGACAGCAGGGTTAAAATATAAATTAAATGCTATTTAGTTGTGTTATTCATTCATATTGAGATTAATAGGTCTTTAAAGCAGGATGCCTTATTTAAATGTTTCCATTTTGTTTTGTTCTGAACTGGGAATATAGGACATATAGAATATTATCAAAGATGATTAAAAAATTACTATTCTATAATGCAAAAATACAAAATTAATTAATATTTGGGTAATATGTGTATGTATACAGTTGTTATTTGTGCTAGTTATTGCTACTAAGATCTGTTTCTAGTTTCGATCCATATTCTAACACCAAATACATACTTTTTCCTCACACCAACAACTCGTTCTCCAACTCTCTGGACACCACCTGGGTGTCCAACAATTTTCTTCTTCAAAGACTACCCAGAGTTAGCACCAGACTCCACAGGTTAAGGGTTCAATCCCACAAGACTGCCTCAACTTGACACCAATCGCATGTCCAGGCCATCTGAACTTCTTAACGACCAGCAATAAACTGGAGGTTCCCATGATCCTCTCTTCAGGTTTTGTAATTTGTTAGAACAGATCACAGAACTCAGGCAAGCACTTTACTCACAATTTCCAGGTTACTACAAAGGATATTAGAAATAATACAAAAGAACAGGCAGACGAAGAGTATATAGGGTATATAGGGTGATGTATAGGTATATATAGTGTATAGGTATGTATAGTGTGATGTCTGTAAGAGTCTTGAACATAAGAGCTTTAGTCCCCTTGGAGATGGGATGTGCCACTCTCCAGGTATTTGGATATGCTCTCTGAGCCTGATCTTTTATGGTTTTTACGAAGGTTCCAATTGTAAGTGTGATTGATTAAACCACTGGCCATTGGTGATTGATTCAATCTTCAGTCTTTCTCTCCTCTTTACAGGTCTAGAGGTAGGGCTGAAAGTTCCAACCCTCTAATCACATGGTTGCTTCCTTTTGCAACTGCCCCCGTTCTGAAGACATCTGGAGGTCTACCAAGAGTCACCGCATTAGCATAAACTCAGGTATGGACGAAAGGAGCTTATTTTGCTATGCATAATAAGTGCCTTTCATCCATATTATTCAGAATATTCCAAGGGTTTATGTCAGGACCCAGGGTCAAAGACCAAATATATATTTCTTATTATATCACAATATCACTATTATGTTCTGTAAAGTTGCTATGAACACTGGATTAGCAAATTCTGAAACACTATAGAGGGTCAGGTCCTGCATCCACCAGCCACATTTTCATCAACTGGTCAATATATAATCTTATGTATTGTGTATTTCTGCTCATGTGTGTTTCTGTTTAAAGATAACTTATTTAATATGTGTTCTTGAGTTATTAACATTGAACTCATGGCAAACAGAATGGTGCCTTATTCATGAACTAATCTTATCCAACATATGTATTTTCTGCATAAGGCACATCACAGCCTACTTGCACTTAGTGCTTCAGCCCTTCTCTTGGGGAACATTCTAAACAGTGAAATCACCAAGAAAAAGCACAAAAATGTGAAAAATGTGGCACTAAGTATACCATGTAAATGACACTTCTCTACTTCATGAGAGCTGAAACAAGGAGGCAGATTGTCCCCTTGTTTGACCTCAGCTGTAATGGGTGCATCAGGTGACTCAATTTTTTTGCTGCTCCACACACGTCTTCAAATGCCTATGAAAGTGCCAGGAGAATTGATTGGAGGTTACAAATAAATTTTAGTCAGTAAACCAATTTACAAATAGAGAATCCACGAATAATGAGGATCAACTCTCTATTATAGCAATTAAATGCCTATGTAATTAATATATATACTGTATTAAAAGTTATAATAATAGTAACAGCCATATTAAAGCACCATAATTGGCTTAACTGCACATCTATTGTTGAGCATTTAGGTTGTTTATATAATTTGGTATTATAAATGAGACCTCAATGGATCACTTTGTATATGATTCTATGTCCACATTTCAAATTATTTTCTTTAATGGAATTTCTTAGCAATGTCATATCTGAATCAAACGGTATAAAATTTTTTTAAACATTTGCAACATATTAAAGACCTGGACAGATTTACAAGTCTATTGGTAATGTTTAAATTTTTTTTTTTTTCAGAAGAGCGAGCAACTCTTTATGATCCAGTTATTGCTTATCCCTCTAGAACCCATTTCTTTCCCCACCAGCAGCTGACAAACGATACCTCTACCAACTTCCGGCAGCTGTACCAAACTACTTAAAGGCCTGTAAATACCTGACATATTCTCAGCCTCCATGTCTGTCACCTTTGCCTCCACCACTTTCCCCTGGGCTAGCACCTCCTCATCTTTCTCATTACATTTGGTCGTCTAGCATGCTGTCCCTGATCCTCTCCAAGACTGAATCAGCGACTCTCATTTTTTGGCTACGTAGATTCTCTTTTGCACTCGTACTGTAGCATTTAGCTGGGTGACTTGAACCAGCCTACCTACCTGTCTGTCTCTTCCTCTAAATTTTAAGCTATATTAAGACAAAGATTCCACCTTATTGATCTTATATCTAACTACCTAGCACATTGCAAGGCATAATAAAAATCTGTTGCAGGAATAAGCCAAAGAATAACAAATAAATGAATTACATAATTTCTTACCAAATCCAGGTAATGAAAATGAGTGAACGCTACATGGTCAGTGCTGAGAGTCAAAGATTTGAGATTCAATTCTCTCTGCTGGCTTCTTTTCCATTCTCCATGGGATTCAATGTAAGGCAGAGGTCAATTTTACAGACTTTGGAGTCAACACCAGGTTTAAAATCCCAGCCCTGCCAGTTATTGGATGTAATAGCTTTTAAATAAGTCATTTTACTTCTCAAAGCCTCAGCTTCCTCATCTGTAAAGTCAGAGTTGTAGTACCTACCTTTAAGTGCTATTGTGAGGATGAAAGGAAAGCACATATATAAAATATTTTACATTTATATGAAGTCCTCACTGTACCCTTGGGTTTTAAAAATACTTAATTTCATTCTGAACTCTGCTGTCACATTAAGCTTTTCACAACTATTTCTAGATACTTCATATCTATGTCCAAAAATGTCTTTTAATCTTCATCTGTTCATTTTGTGACCATTTCAACATGTCCTCATTTCCATCAGCATCTCTAGGACACTTGAGCTTATCCTCTCTCCTCTGTCTCCCACCAAACTGAGCATGATGCTCATGCTCGCTTTCCTCTGGTCTTCCTCCCTAAAGAGAGCTCATGTGTGATTTGTTCACTTTTATATTCCCAACTTCTTGCATGATGTGTGGCCAACAATATATTCACAATAGATTTCAAAAGAGTACTTTCTCCTCTTATTTCTCCTTATAAAAATCCTTTGAGCCCCATGTCCAATGCCACGATAATAACTCTCACTGCACCTAAACCAAACTACTCAAACCAATATCTAACACTCTGTAAAGCTTTTGAACTTTGACACAATCAAATTCGATTTTCATACCTCCCTTCTTTGAATCCCATGGCATTTTATTTGTAAACCCTCTTGCATGTATTTGTCTTTTTCATCTTGTATCATATTTATTTGTGTCCTTGTATCATCGGCCGTTCAGAATGCATGATTTTTACAGACATTACGTCTCATTTATCTGAGTGGTTTCTGTATCTGCCAAGTGCAATATCTTTTGCATATTCACTAATCAATTGATATTTGTTGGGCTGAATCTGTTGAAATAATTGTAAGACTAAGTTATTCAATACCATGGGCAGTACCCTCATGATTTCTGTCAGGCCTCTGAGCCCAAGCTAAGCCATCATATCCCCTGTGACCTGCACATATGCATCCAGATGACCTGAAGCAACTAAAGTACCACGAAAGAAGTGAAAGTAGCCAGTTCCTGCCTTAACTGATGACATTCCACCATTGTAATTTGTTCTTGCCCCACCCTAACTGATCAATTGACCTTGTGACATTCCTTCTCCTGGACAAAGAATCTCAGAAGCTCCCCACTGAGCACCTTGTGACCTCCACCCCTGCCTGCCAGAGAAAACTGCCTTTAACTGTAATTTTCCACTACTTACCCAAATCCTATAAAACTGCCCCACTCCCATCTCCCTGTGCTGACTCCTTTTTCAGACTCAGTCCACCTGCACCTGGGTGATTGAAAAGCTTTATTGCTCACACAAAGCCTGTTTGGTGGTCTCTTCACATGGATGCACGTAACAATTTCTTTAGTTAGATATTATTAACTCTGTTTTACAAATTAACACACAGAGAAATAAATAAATTACATAACATGAAAGTTTTGAGCTAAACTAAAAACAACTTGTGTCTGCAATTGTCACAGCAAAGGGGCAATATACACTAATCCATTTATTAGGCAATTTGATTTCTCATACCTATACATGCATGCATTTTTATTTACCTATTTCATATTTCTCTCCAACTTCCTGTTACTTTACTATTCAGACACTTGTGACCACCTACCTATGCTCCTAAAACCTTAGTTTCAAAAATTCTCATTGATTTATTTTCTATGGCCTGAGATAAAGGCAGTAAAGGGATGATACATGGTCTCAGCCTTTCTCAACTGACTAAAAATAATATTAATAATCATAAGAATACATTTCCTTTCCATGCTACTTTATAGTATACATATATCCTGTAATTTGATCCTCACAACCACGCAATGAGGCATTGAAGGCAGGTGCTATTATCCTTGTTTTGCAAATGAGAAGCTAAGACAATTACATGAGAGGTTAATTGATATTCAAGGTCATTCAGTTGGTAAGTGGCAGAGATATGACTCAAGTTGAAGTTGTCTAACCTGAATTTCTTTCCATTCTATCCAAGTGTTTCTTTAGGAATACTCAGCAGCAACAGTGAGAAGAAGAGAAAGATAAAAAGAAATGGGTAGAAAGGAGAAGTATTACAAGAGTGATGGGAATTAATTATATTAATTTTGGAATATTCTAAGGTGTCTGTATGTTGAAGGGAAATTTTAGTTTAAGAGACTGTATTCTGCATACATCATTAATATTGCAGAAATTTCATTGAAATTTGTAGGGAAGGTATGTGTTCTCAAATCTGACTTAAAACTAAAATCTGTAAAATCAGATTGCATGATAAACTTGGGTATCTGTTATTGTAAAACTCACACATTAACTCGGGTTTATATCAGTCATTTCAAAAGGTTAAAACCACAAGAAGAAAATAGTAGACCTTGCTTCTTGCTCAAAATTGTCTTATAGTTCAATCTTCAAGATTAGTATAGCTTTTTTTTTTCCCAAAAAAAAAGCTGAGTACATAATTTTCTCAAAAATGAAAATAAGAGTTTTTAGTGATTATGTTTTTATAAAATCTATTTGGGCACTGTAGAAAATATAGAGAAGGTTGACGACTATCACCTCCAACGTCATCACCTTAGTCACAAGAAGATTTAAACACATAGAAATATTCCTTGCTTGTTTTCCCTTAAAACAAAAATTGGATCATCACATGCAGGCTGTTTTGTGCTGCTTCCCCTTTCCAGACACTCTCTTAGCATCCTCTCCTGAGTGGAGCTTAATGCCTGACACCTGCATTCCTTCAGCTCTTTATATTTTGAGTCAAAAACAGTGAAGCCCAAAGGAAACCACATGTGTTGAATCCCTGACATGTGAGTCAAACTCAGAGTGGGATGCTATGAATATGGCTATTTTTTTCTGGTGACAAAATTGATGGGGATTAAATTTAAAAGCACCAAGCAAGCTGATAAATATAAACTCTCATGACAGATACTCTGAAATGGCAATAAAGCATTTCTCAGAGAAACAGAAAGGATATTCTCAGAATATTAGGAAGAAAATAAATTTTAATTCCTGGTTTGTTCATGTCAAAAGACCCTGGAGTGCCACCTAACATGTGTACTCTCATCAAAATTTACAGATCTACAGATTCTGGTACAAGGTATGTATCCATCAATACAAAAGCTTGTCTAATTTGCTTGAAATTTGGACCATTTATGTGAAGTAATCAACTATGTCCAAGAAAACTAGTCTTTTCTTAAATGTTTCTTTCAAAACTTTAAATGTTATAAATTGTTAAAATTATAAAATTGTTAAAATGTTAATGTTAAAAACTTCCAATGTTATAAACTAAATTATTACAATAGGTTTTTAGTGTCATGCTTAATAAGTCTAAGAAGCAGAGTATGGACTGGGAAAGCATTTTGATACCAACAGGTATATCAAAAGGCCTTTTGCCTACTACTTTATATAGTAAGATGCAATCAAAGTATATTCAAGGGAAGTCTTTCAAGGTATTTAAATAACTTTGGGAATTTTAATCATAGTTACTAAGGCTTCCTCAATTTGTCATAAGAACAAGGGAACATCCTAGTTAGTGAATAGTCTAAATTAAATAGCTTTAAGGAAATACAACCATTGCTCTTAAGCATGAGACATTTTTTAGTATAAGATATTAAAAAGTATGAATTAAAAAATTGCAAAAATACCTCATTCTCCCAGCAAAGGTATTCCTAAAATAACAAAACAAACACAACAAACATGCTTACTAGCAGAAATAGGAAACAAATGCCAAATTCATGAGAGAGATAATTACTTGGAGAAAATTGGCAATACAATACCAAAACAGCCTTTTGATTCATTTCTTCTGAAAGTTTAAATTATGAACTGTGATATTTTATTGAAGTAAGAAATATACATATAGAATATATAAAAATTGGGAACAATATTTAAATAATAAAGTATAATTTAAGTAATAACTGATTTATGATGTGTCTAAATTATCTCCAATTTTGAATTACTAAGTGGCTATGACATTTGTCCCAGCTATTGCTAAGCATTTTAACAGATGGGCCATTTTGTCACCCTGAAGAGAAAAGAACAATATCTTCCTCTGCCTTAAGGTCCCATTTTCTTTAAGGCCAAATTGCTAGATCTCTACGAAGTGGCCAGGATGGGGAAAAGCCAACTGTAGAAGAAACAGATCCTGAAATTCTTCCCTTAATGGGCTAGTGTGTAGCTCTAAGTTGTTGGGCCAGGGTCAAAAACTCTCAGATTCCTGAACAGGAAATTATTCCTTTCTTCTTTATCATACACAGTTGCTCTGTACTGGCCAAACAACACACATATAAAGGAAAATAGATTTTTCTTAATATCTTTGTTAAACTGAGCACCTTGAAAATTCATTGAAACATGGATTTTGTCTAAAATTCTTAAAACTAGTTTTATAAAATCATTTGGACAAGAGCATCATTTTTCTGCTTACTCTCTGAGCATCTACATCTAAACTAACAATCACGTATGCATTCTACTCTGTTTGGAAGCTCATGACATGCCCATTTCTCCCATTGGTTAGCTCTTTGAGGCTAAGGTAGTCCTCAGAGTACTCAGTGCCATTTCTTCTGTAAAGCACATAACTGAATTGACCTCTTTGCCAAATTCAGCACTTCTGATTAATTTTCTCCTCCAAACTCTCTTTTCTGTGGGCTCCTTTGCTGGTTTTCTTCTGTGGCTCAGACCACTTTTTCTGTCTCTTTTTTCTTGCTGCTTCTCTTCTGTCTAACCTCAGACCCTGGAGTTTCTCAGAGCTCTGTCCCATGGCTTCTCTCCTGCACACTCTACACACATCCTCCTTAGGCAATCTCCTACATTCACATGGCTTCAATTACCATCCATAAAAGCAAATCTGAAATTTATATCTCCAGCTCAGACCCTTTTCTGAGTACCAGACCATGTTTTCAAATGCTTACTTGTCATCAACAATTGAGTGTCTCATAGGCACCTCAACAGCAACATGCTCAAAGTGAGCTCATCTAACCTTCCATGAATTTGTCTTCCTCCAGATCCCTCAAAGAACTACCCTATCCACCCAGTCGCCCAAGACAGAAAACTAGGAGTCGATTTCTATCCCAATATCTGAATTAATATCATGGTCCTACTGCGTCTACATTCTAATTACTGTGCCTAGAATCTTTCCAGATTTCTCAGTCTTCCCAGCCAGGTGCCTAGTCTGAGTCACCACTTGAACTACTGCAATACTCCATCACAGGCTCTCTGCTTCTACTCACGAATGCCCTTACATTGTTCTTCATGCTCCATCCTGAGAATGATTTTCTCAAAGCTCCTGTTTAACACACTTTTCTGAATTCTCATTGTACTTAAGACTAAACCTCAAAATTATGTCATTGCCCATAGATCCTGCACTATATCTCTTGACTGGTTTTTGGAAACCTTATTTTATGCTGTTTTTTCACATTGCTCTTCTTACTCCTCTAATGCCCCCAACATCTCTCAGGATTCAGGTCCTTCAAGCCACTATTGTTATCTTGTCTGAAATGTGTATCCTTTCCTTCTTTTCCTCTTCTAGCCTTCCGTTAACTCTTATTCACCCTTTACTTCTTAGCTTACACAACAACACTTCCTCATGGAAATCTTTTGCTTTTGCTCTCTGAGTTCCTGTAATCTTGTGAATTATCATTGCAACTTTTCCTTATCTTTTACAATCTTCATCCCACCCCCTTATCTTTTACAACATTAATCACACAATTATCTAATTCATATGATTCTTCCCCATGCTGGACTGTAAGCTCTGTGTAGGCAGAGATCACGTGGTCTTTCACATTGATGTATTTGTTGTGTCCAACACAGTGACTGATACGTAGTAGGCACTCAAAAATATTTGCAGGACAAATGAAGAGAAAGATACATGAACAGAAGTTCAATAAACGTCATTGGATGAATTGTTATGTTTCCAACTATGTATTAAGGAACTCAGTTAAGTGTATAATTAATATAGTTTTGGAAAACCCGAGAAGATAATCAGTTATATTTCAATCTTATTCTTGTTTTCACAAAGGATTTAATGTGACTACTTCAATAGTATTAATTCCAGATTCAGTAACAGAACTCATATGCTTAAGAGAAATTGGAATTTTTAAGATAGTCTAACTTGCTCATTATTGGTGGACAAATACTTGCAAAGAAGAGATTTATTTTTGCAGAAATGACTTCATTATCATGGACTGTTCAGCTGAAATAAATCATCTGTTCAGATAAAAAGGCGTATTAGAAACATGCATTTAGTTCTATTGTAAATATGTTAAGAAGAATTGCTCTAAGTAACTCAGGAAAAAAAAAATCTGGTTTACTTCCTTGCATTTGTTGGAACATTATAATGTTACAGCTTCAGGAAGTAGAATTTTTTCTATGGTATATATACATATATGCATAAACATGTTACATTTATCAACCAAAAATGTAATGTGGCAGAGGAAAGTTATACTGCATGAACTGACTTTTTAGTGGATTATCTTCATCTTTATTTTAAATAGTTAAAATTTAGCTATCTTTTCCCCAGATAACAAGCATATATGTAACTCCCAAATAATAGAATACTTATTCTGAAGGAAGATCAGGTTGACTCATTAATTTTTCCAGTGAGAAGACAAAGGAGATAATGTAATCAGTTTTTTAGTATATTACATTTTTCAACAATTACGCAGAATTTTCACACTTTCTGATTTTATGGAAACTTTCCATTTAAAAATTGTTAAACCTGGCTCATTTGAGGTCTAAATATATGCAAGGCAAATAGAACTCAAGCCAAATTTATGTCTTTGGTAGCAAAAAGTCTACGTTTGGAAGCATAGTCTCTAATAGATAAATATCAGAATAGAAAGGTTGGGGTTTGGAGAGTTTTGCTTAAAAATATCACTTTAAATTTTGTGTTTTTCATTTATATTTTCTTTACAGAAAGTTAGCAGCACTTAGAATTTTTGGTTTTGAGCATGGCCTCTGAATATATTTAGGAATAAACTTTTTTTTTTTTTTTTTTTTTGCCTAAATGAAGAGTAGATTAGACCTTGGTGAGATATTAAAAAAGGAGCTATTTGTAAATATTATCTACACCTAAACTTTAAACAAAAAAGCAGTAATCCTACCACACATACTCGTTATATGCTGTGTATGAGAATTTGAAAGCTTTGGTGCAGGAAACTGATGATTTCCAGGACTACAAAATGCCAGCCAATGAGTAATAAGAGCAAGGTGGCAGAATTGAGACTTAAAGCCATGCAAATTCTTACAAGGAAATAATATTTAAAATAACTAACTTGAGTGAAATATCAGTACTATTGCACAATGAATGATATCCAGTTCTCTTTTTATATAATACATACAAATAGATACCATTATATCTTCAACTCAAATTCTTCTTCCTTCCATCCCAAGGTATTAAAAGGAGCATTTCAGTTTACTTATTGGAAGCTATTTCAACTCCTGCTTACCAACAGATTAGAGCAGGTTGGACAGGTATTGTACAGAAGCATTATAATGATAAAGCCAAATATCAATCAGTTTTACTGCCAAAACTGTAATGTGTCTGAACTTAAGGATTGGATAAAGGTGTGTTAGTCATGTCAGGAGATGGGGCAGCTTCGTGGGCATGACTCAGAAGGTATTACATGCCTACATCACCATGTATGTACAAGTTGTATTTTAGCCACAAAGCTTTCCTTTGATGATCATTTATTTATGTAGCACATTTCTTTTCATAGGCTTTTAAGGAGGCGGTTTGCAAAGCAGGGATCCTATAATTTGCATCTGGTGGAAACGCACACCAGTTCTGTGTCAGGAGACACAGACTCCCTTTCCTACCGTGTCACTGTCCTACCAAAAAATCTCGGCTGAGTCATAAAGCAGTGAATTTCATATGTGCGACCCACTTTAGTGGTAATCTGGCCCAAATCCCCAATTTTGCTTTTGATTTTACAGATGAATATATAAGGAAGAGAAAGACTCAGTGATTGGATTCAGACCATTTAATGTGTTTATTAGCAGAAGCAGGATTTGAATGCTGGGCTTCTGACTCCCAAAATACGCCTCTGTCACCTTTAACAATTATCTCTGGACTTGTTTTCATGACTAGTAACATTTTTAAAGCTCAGAATCAATATACACTTGCCAACATTTTATTTTGCCAGTGGGAGACATTAAGAACACATCCATCAACCACTCACCATTACTATTATTTCATAGAAGTTAGCATTTTAACACACAAAAGGAGAAAGAAATTGCAATAAAAATAAAAGGGAGTATTCTAGATTCAATACTTTCGACTTTATGGAAATCTCACTGTTTTGTCTTTGTTTTGCTCTTTGTCTTTGACCTACCACAAAATGTTGTAGGTCAGTAAACACTTCTTCATAGATCAGTATTTACCCCTTGTTACATCCTCATTTAAGAGCTCTCTGTATTTCACGCAAGAAGAGAATTCCTTTCTGAGAATAAACTTCAACACTAGCTTAAAAGGATTGAAAAATTCAGTTTTCTTTACCTCCTTCTCTTTTTCCTTCTTCAACTCTGATAAGCATGTCTTATTGATATAATATTCTTATTTCAGAATGAGAACACCTCTCCTGGTATAGGCAGTTTTGTGAAAAGTTAGGGTACGTGAGGTTAGCCACTGGCACATGTGGTTATTATACACCTGAAATGTATATAATTCACATCCAAATTGAGATGTGCTGTAGGTGTACAATAGGCACTAAATTTTGTACAAAATAGAATGCAAAATATACATACATAATTTTTATATTGATTACTTGGTGAAATGAGAATTTGAATGGATTAGATTAAATGAAATATGTGATTACAATTAATTTTAGCTGTTTATTGATTTTTACTTTTTAAAATGTGAGTACAAGAAAATTAAAAATGACTTAGGTGGCTCCTATGTGTGGATCTCCTTACATTTCTGTTGGGCAGTGCTGGTCTGCAAAGAATAAGCACTGTGGATAATATACGCAGGTTCCCCACTTTTTCCCCTGCCTCTCCCCACTGCTATCCTCAGAGATCACACATACCTGAGTGTCGTTTCTCACAAAATGAGCACAACCTAACAACCTTGCACATGTATCATAGCTGGTGAGATGATGGTTCAGGAGGCATTGCTGCTAGAACTAATCTTGCTTCTCAGTGATTTTTTTTTTTTTTTTTTTTTAGCCAAGTGTAAATTCTTTCACTCCTATAAGATCTGAAGGGATAAAGCAGAGGGAAGCACTAGGTTCTTTGAAATGCCAGGAGCATCTAAATAAATTCAGGTGCTTATCCATACAGGCTTCCAAAGTAGATTCTGACTACTCTGTAGAATACAAATAGGAAGCGGTACCTTCATCCTGGAAGCCTTTATTACACTGTCCACATTAGTAAACAGAGCACACAGGCAGAAACATTCTGAAAAAGCAAATAGAAAAAGAATGTGAATCCAGAAACCTTTGGGGTGCCTAACAACATTAATTTTTTTCTTGCATTTTCCAAAATTGAAGACATCATCTACGACAGAAAATGGAGGATTTTTTCCTGTAATTTGAGAGTAACCACAGTAACTGTTGTTTTCTCTAAATCTTGATAAACTCAACCATTCTTCAAATTCTACTGACGTTAATGTATAACAATAGATCACTTTTTTCCTTAACGTATAATTCCATTTGCTGGTTGGGTCACAGGCTGTAGTTTTATAGATTGTATGGCTGGTCTGTGGCGTCACAGAATTATTCAGCACAGTATTTGATGAAAACTGTACCCTACCTTCCAGGTATATTGCAGCTGAATACACAGTGAGACTGTCTGAATGCATTGTTTAAAATGACTCCAGTGACTCACTGGTCCATGGACTCTGTCCAGTTAAACTGGTAATCTCCAAGTTGGCAAGCCCATGTTTTCGTGTTATTTTTTTGGAAGGTGTCATAGAAATGGTCGTTGCCATGCATTTTACATTAAATAAAGAATCCAGGCCACCATCAGTCCACACCTGGATTACTCTAACACCTGGCTAGTTGGCTTCTCTTCCATCACTTCACAAACTTAGTCTGTACTGTATATGACTGCTAGATGAGTCCTCTTTAATTTATCGTTTTTATCATATCAAAAACTACAGCATATCCTACAAGGAGTCTTTTAGTCTAATCTTTATCTGACATCAGAGACTTTCATATCTAAACCCTCTACCCGTATCCAATCTCATTTCCTGCAACTGGAACCAATCCTTGCTGTGGTTGCCCTTTATAACTCTGAACATCCTACCTTCACATGTCTGCTCTTGCACTTCCTACTATAGAAGTTGCCATCACCCTTGCTCATTGACTATCTCTGTGCAAAACATCTTTCAAAGTCCTTTTCCTGTGACTCTTCAGTCTCTCAAAGAAACTAACAAATGTATTACTAATTTATATAAACCCTTGAATTCTTCCCTCTTGGCCCTATATCTACTAGTCTTTCCTCTCCACTGAGATTGTAAATTTGTTGATATTGCACATCAAACTCAGCACGGTTCTAGACTCATGTGTTAAATAACATTTAGTGCAGTGATGTATATTCCCATAGACCTGCCTCTGAAGTTCTAGCTCTAAAACTGAACCTCTCTAAGGCACAGTTTTGTGTTGACTGCAAAATAGTGATAATAGGGCTTAATTCATGATTGATGATGAAGTAAGATGTCCACAATAGGTTTCCTCTCTTTTCTAAAAGAAATTTTGATAGAAGAGGGTGAAAGGAAGCATATGAAGCCACTGGGTAAGTATCATGGAGTAAACTGAGTACACTAGAGCAGGCAGATGTGCACAAAAACAAAATAATTGGAGTAAACAGCAAATGTGGATTAAAAATTCATTTTGCATAGGGCTGCATTTTATTGTATCTATTACATTATATTTCTTCTAGGGTAAGTTAATAACATTATTGTATATACCTGAAAATTATAATATTATGATTCTCCTGTTTAAAAGTTTCGGAAAGTTCTCTATTGCCTACAGGATTAGCGTTACATGATCTGACCCTGACAAACTTCTCTAGCTTAATGGCCCATCTCACCTCTACAGTGTACTCTGTGTTCCAGCTGAATAAAACTATCTCCTCCTAAAAATGCTGTCTTTTTTTCTTTTGAGTCTGCATTTCTCTTTCTTCCTGGAATACTTTTGTTTCTTCTTTTCTTTCCTTATTCTGCACTTGGGAACATCTGACTAATCCTCTAAGCCCTGACTTGAGCTCCTCTCCTCCACAGATCAAGCTTTCCTGAATTTTCTCATGATTATCATAGGGTCTAACTGTAAAGTGAGCTTTCCTCTCAAACTCATCCCTCAGAAAAGAGGAAGGATACCTTAATTCTTTGCAAAGGATCTTTATATTGTGAGGAATTCTCTCAATTTCTATTTTGAGTAACAATTTATTGTTTGGGGAGAAGTCATATTAACAAGAAATGACTACTGTTGGTGCTGAGAGATGTCCCTGATGAAACTGGTTTTTAAAAGTTGGTAAATACATTTACTTCAATTTATAAATTATTTTTCTACTCTGATTACATGCCTGAAAATAAGATGCTTTGAGAAAAACCTTTTAATGATCATTTAACAGTGAAATACAGAAAGAGATTAGTATGTGAAGATCACATGATACATACGTCTGAGGATAATTTTAAAATTCCAATATTTACTTACATAACTTTGAATAAAATTTCCAATGACAATACCTAGATCAGACAAATGTCTATCTCCAACAGTTTAGACAGAGTAAAGATGACAGGCCTTAAAATACAGTTTGGCAAGTCGAAAAGCAGCTCTAATCATGATGAGGAAACTGACGTGAAAGTGCTCAGAAGAGTTTGCAAACAATGCTCCACGGAATATGTGAATATTATAAAGGCAGTGTTACTAAAATATCTTATTTTCAACAACTTCTGTATCTGACCACCAAATGAAATACTGCAAGTAGTTGTCAGCTATTTCCTCATCATCCTTAACATTTTATTGTCAGTCAAAAACATTGTTTTTTGTTTGTTTCTAATTTTCTTTTTGTGTAAATGAGAGAAATGCCTTACAGTTTTGTGCTCCTTCGCAGTGCTTTCCTGCCATTGAGTCTGTTCAGTGGTAGCACCATAATTATGTGCTCTCTTGTCTGGCTCCCTTTAGAAGGATCAATTCTTTTGTTATCTTTCTGTCCTAGATCTAAGAGAAAGCCTGATTCACATATTTTTCATAGAAAGAGAAAATAAGTAAAATTGTAGAGAAATGGTTCATTAAGACATTATTATATCCCATTTTTTGGCTTTTATTTTGATACTTAATTAAAATGGTACAAATAATTGTGCAGTCTAAAATAAAACATACCTAACCTTTAATCACGACTGTTTGCAATAAATGCTCAGGAAAAGTTTGCTGAATGAATGAGTGAATGATATTCTTTCTAAATAACAACATATATCTTTGATTATTAAACACTATTTTTCATATTTTCACATTTCAGAAAAGAATGTGTTTTACACTCTGTGAAAGATAGCATTGTGTTATAATTTAAGTAATGACTCCCCCCTTTATTTACCCTTATGGGACATAAATAAAGGTGTTTCTTACAAAGAGGTAACTGCCTAATGAGAACAAAAGTGATTTGTCAATAACTTTGTATGTGTCAGGCACAACAATACAATCTTCTTCAGTAAATAACATAATCATTATTTAACAGTTGAACATCAAGATACAGAAAGGATGAGTGACTGGACTTAAGGTTACAGCCAGCACCACATATCCTACATTTTGGAGAAAAAAAATTTTATTGATTTTTGAAAGAGGAATAAATACATTAGTATAATAGGTTTATTTCAATCCTATAGGTTTATACTATGGTTTCAAATGTATCATTTGCAGAACTTGTTACTCATAACAGTTTACTATAACAATTCAACTATGATAGCAATTATTAAGTACATGCTATAGTTAATATATTCAAGCTATTTCTGTCACTTGTTAAAAGCACGTACTTCTAAATTTTATTTTATTTTCATTAGAAAAAGTTTAAAAAGACAAATCTCTGCTAGGTTCTGGAGAGAAACACTAAGATAGATATTGCTGGCCCCCCCGACTAGTTTTAAAAAACACTTAAACAATTCCATTGCTATGAATTAAACATTAAAGTCAGCAAAGCATCCCTCACCTGTGTTATTAACTGTAAAAGCCTCTATCAGATACCCCTTTCCCCATAGAGCAAAACAACATCAGCACACATTAAGTGTTTATTTTCAGGCATCTTACTTTGTTTGAAGGAAGACACTATAATATTCTGCAATATTAGAAATGTTAAAGTCTCTTCAGAAAGCCTTATGTATATACTTGCATATATATATGTGAGTTTCTTATACACACACACACGTTTTTAAATTTCATAAATATTCATTGAGTACTACTACTACAAGCCAGGCACTGTGTAGGGCTACACATTCAATATGAAGCAAAAGAGGCAAAGTCCTTGTATTTTTAGAAGAGACAGGGTTTTGCCATATTTCCCAGGCTGGTTTCGAACTCCTGAGCTCAGGCTATCTGTCCACTTCAGCCTCTCAAAGTGCTGGGATTACAGGCATGAGCCACCGCACCTGGCATGGTGGTGGGTGCCTGTAATCCCAGCTACTTGGGAGGCTGAGGCATGAGAATCACTGGAACCTGAGAGATGGAGGTTGCAGTGAGCCAAGATCATGCCACTGCCCCCTAGCCTGGGCAACAGAGTAAGACTCTCTCTCTCAAAAAAAAAAAAAAAAAAAAAAAAAAAAAAGAGGTAAAATCCTTGTCCCTACAAGAACCTTTGACTAAAGGAGAATAAAGGTAAATAAAATTTCAAAATATAATTATAAATAGATAGAAAAAATAAATATGCAAAATATAAGGTATGAAGAACTTGCTCTCTCTTCCTGTTGCAAAAAAGTTGGAAATAAGTTTGCCCTTCGAATTAAACTAAATCCGTGTACAATGACTTTGATGTGTATCAGTAGAAGCAAATCATAAAAACAAACAAACAAACAAACAAACAGAAAACCCAAGATGGGGTCTTTAAGGGTGCAATTAAAGTGGCAGGAGAGAGACATTTAAAGTTTCAGTCAAGGTAATTATGAAGTAACCCCAGAGGCAAAACAAAGTTTTAGTTTAATAAGCAGAAATATAATCAGGGAATAGGTTGATTAGAAAGAGCAAGAAGCATCATCAGAATCATTAAGGGAAGAAAAATGTGAGGACTTGAGGATTGCAGTTTCCTTGACAGTGCTATCCCTGTAGTAGAGGGTAAGCAAACTAAAAGCCAGCATTAGCTGAGAGATGCTTTTTAAGTTCACATAAGTCTTTTCTCAGTGCCTGTAAGCCTTATAAGCAACCTCCTGAACACTGGCTTGCTTGAGGACAGTGGTTCTCAATGGAGGACGATTTGTCTCTCAGAAGATTTTTGGCAGTAGTAAGGGACAATTTGGGTGTCGTGACTGAGGGAGTGGGGCTGTTACTGGCACGTAGTGAGAAGAGGTCAAAAACGCTGCTAACCATGCCACAGGGTACAGGACAGTTCCCCCATAACAATGATCCAACCCAAAATGTCAGTAGTGCCCAAGTTGAGAAATCCTTCTCTATTGTTGCTCAAAACAATAGCAGAGAAAGAGAGTAAGAGCGAGAGTAAAACGGGAGAACATCTTATGCTTTCAAAGTCCAGTTGACCCTGGTGGGAGTTCACCAGGAGCTGAAGAGTGATCCCTGGCTGACAGCCAGCAAGAAAGCATGAACTGCAGTCCTACAGTCTCAAGGAACTAAATTCTGCCAACAATATGAAACAACTTGAAGCAGGCTTTCCCCCAGAGCTTACAGATAAGAACTCAACCTGATATTGTGATTTCAGCTTTGTGATACTTTGAGCAGAGAATCCATCTATACGATACCTTACTTCTGATACACAAAGGTTGTGGTTAAGTTGTGACATAGCAAGAGAAAACTAATACAATGCCCAAAGGTACCAATGCAGGGTCTGGCACATTCCAATATACCCAGTTTGACTGCAGCCTCCCCGTGGGCAGGAGTTGGGCATGTGGTGTTCACCATTACTTTCCTCAGCATTCATGTTGTGCCAAGAATATGGTAGCTTTTCAATAAATATTTGTGGACTCACTCACTGATTTTCCTTGTCTTCATAATTTTTTTCCTTCATTGTCAAAGTACACATAGGAATTCTGTGACACACATAAACTATGTTTATCCATCTGTGAACTTGTTTAATGTGAACCTCAGTGAAAGAGTTGGACCCATATCCATTGTGCCTATAAATATAGATTTCTGGTTGGACAAGTTATGGACAACCATGGACAAAATCCTGGACAAAGTAAATTAACCGCAGCAAAGGTCACTTTGTACAGGAATTGTCCAGGTTGGCCTTATACATTTCTGGGTAAAAGTGATGGCTAATTTTATGTGTCAACTTGGCTGGGCCATGGTGCACAGCTATTTGGTTGCACATTATTCTAGATAATTCTGCATGGGTATTTTTGGATGAGATTTAAATTAAATAGAAGAAGTTTGAGTACAGTAGATTGCCTTCCATACTGTGGGTAAACCTCGTCTAATTAGTCAAAAACCTGAATTGAACATCCACCTATTTAAAGTTTTAACTAGATGCATTAGATTACATGATTATCATGAGCATCTATGGGTTATATTATTTTAAGCCTGAAAAAACATACTTGACCAAAAAAAATCGTTTTCCAATCCAAATTTCAGTTTTTCTTACAGGAAATGCTAGCACATGCTAATTTATTCCCATAAAATTTTGCAGCAGATGTGAAATGTGAAATATGAAATGTTTACAAGTGAATTGCAAGTATCTCCCGGGTCAGGCTCATTAGAAAAAAGTAGTATTTGAAAACATTATTCACCTTTTTAAAGGGAAAAGAGCCCAGAAAGCAAAAGGGAAATGTAATTTTATTTTTTTCCATGTATAATATAGAGGAACAAATGAAGATGAAATAAGTAAACTTGTCGATCAGAAGTATTGATTAGTGTTGGAAGAGTTTGGAAACTGAGACTGGTTAAGAAGGAAAGACAGTGTGAATTTTGGTGAACCATTACTTTGAGTGGAAGGAGGTACTAATGCTCTACTTTAAGGAAGGAGATGGGAAAATCCCAATTCAGTAATATTTAATAGGGCAAATATAAGCAACAGATGTTGTTTTTATCATATTATCCTGGTAAGAATATCCAAGAACAAGACACAGTAGACAGGATCCAATATCACAGATTCATTAAATTTGAAGTTCTGAATATTTAGATAGAATATTAAACTGAGAATAATAATAGTCACTGAGGATTTACTATGTTCTAGGCATTGTTCCACACACTGTAGGTCTAATTCTACATTTGCTCATCTTGACAATCTTATGAAATGTACAATATTTTTTACCCATTTTACAAAAGACATCTACCCATTTTAAATTTTACCCATTTCTATGTGCTACAAAAAACACACAGAAGTTAAAGGACTTGTTCAAAACTAGTAAGCATGACGGTTGGCGCTAGGGTTTATTTCACATTGTCTAACTTCAGAGTTCATGCTATTAAATACAAGGACAGACAAGTCTCTTAAATGTAAATTATTTACTACACAGCAGGATAAATTTACCAATATATTTTAAAATTGCAATAGCCATCTTTAAAAAATGAAAGAATAAATAGAATATTGAGTTAAACTATATGAGATGTCCAATTTCTAGGTCAAAAATGATCAAATATTGATAAACTCAAGTGCCTCAATGGGCATCAAATCTATTGTTATTAACCTAGTAACTGGAATGCTGCCTTTATTATTTAATTTTAATTACTTTAAAGATACAGAAAGTCATCACATTTTGGGGGGCATGCTTTTGGCCCTATTACATATTTCTTTTATAAAAAGTCTTAACTTTTTGCATCACAATTTTTTCACACTTGAGCATTTTCAGAAAATTAATAGTATTTGTTGGTTGTCATCTGTAATTTTTGAATTATTAAAAATATTACTTTAAATAAGCATTTGTCTCATCTATTCTGGAAGAAATAAGGATCTATTAAATATACTACTAACTTAAAAATTAGTTTATTCCTGATTACTTCTGCTTTAGCAGGTCATCAAATTCAGAATAAAACCCAGAAGTAACAACTTTATAAGACACTCTTAGAAATGTAATGGAAACTTTTAAAAAGCAATAAATATAATCTACCCTCAATAGATATAATTGGCTACCATATTAAACTCAAACTTCTGGTTACTTTTCCAATATTTAACAATTTTTTTGGCCTATAAATTTGTAATATTTATTTTTTGGTCATCCCAACCTTATTTTTTTCTACTCTCAGCGTTATCTCTTCACCTTGGTGTCACCATGATCTAATACAATTTATCTCATATGTCTCTATTTCCTAAAGCATTTTCTAATGCTTATTTTTGAGAAATAAATTCTGTTCTTTGAATTCCCATAGTATGTTATTTTCATCTCTCCTGTGATTCTTACATTTTCCTTCTCAGTTATTTGTGTTCATGCTTTTCTGCCATACTAGCTCCATCGTCTATCTCTGTCTCATTGATTTAATCCTTTAACCATGTAATTTCTCTGTCCCTTTCCAAGTGGTTTCTCATTTAGATTGATTACAGTAGGTCTAAACCAATTTCTTGATCTGTCTTCTATCACTTAGGATGTTTTCAGCAAGAGTAACAAAATTCCTCACTCAAACAGATTTAAATAATAAGGATATTTATCCTCTCACATGGGCAGAATTCCAGAGATAGAATGAATTTCACCAGGCAGCAACAGCAATTCAATGTGACTATCATGGATCCTGGTCCTTTCCATCCTCAACTTTGCCAACTTTGTGTTTCAGCTTCACTCTAGTACCTATTCATTTCATATTTGCAGGACTGCTGCTCATTGGTCCATGTGTCACATCTAGATTCAAAAATGTTCGTAGAAATCAGTAAAATAGTCTCTTACATTGTCTCTGTTTTAGGAGTGAGGAAACTACTGAGAAGACCTCCAGAAGACCTCTTGTTATGTCTCTCGTGTTAGTGTTGGATCTTTCTTAGTCCACAGAGGTGTGGTTTATGCCATCATAACAAGATATCTAAGACTAGGGAGTATGTAATGAACAGAAATTTATTTTCTTACAGTTCTGGAGGTTGAGAGTCCCAAAATCAAGAAGCCAGCATCTGGCAAGGACCTTCTTGCTGCATCTTCACATGATGAAGGCAGAAGGGCAAAGAGGCAAAAGGGGACAAAACTAGCCCTTTTATAACAGCATTAGTCTATTCATGAGGGTGGACCCCTCGTGACCTAAACATCTCCCATTATGTTCCACTTCCCAACACTGATGCATTGGGGATTAAGTTTCCAACACACGGATTTCCGGGAATCATATCCAAACCATAGCAGAGTTTCACATCTTTTCCAAACCAACTAATGGCAACAAAAAGAGTTAAACACAGTGATTCAGGCTAATGGTTATCAAATCTGGCAGCATATAAGTATTACCTGGGGAGTATTAAAATTTGTTGAGGCCTGGGATCCACCTCCATAGATTCATATTTAATAGTTTGAGGGTGGAGATAGGTGTGTGTGTATAGATATCTCCAGGTAGAGAAGAAAGAGTTGAAAACAGAAGCAAAAATAAGTGGCTGGAGAAATATAGGGAGAACATCAGAAGTGTATCATATCATAAATGCCAAAAGAAGAGAATGTTTTACAGAAGAATTTATCAACTGAAGAAAAGTGTGTGTGTGTGTGTGTGTGTGTGTGTGTGTGTGTGTGTGTGCTATTAATATATTAACATATGGATGAATTATGGTGTGTTTTTCTGCCAAAGCCATATTTAACCTACTATGTGGAGATATTCAGGTGAAGAATGGGATAAGATTATTTTGTGAAGAGGAAAGGGCAGGTGCCAAGTCTCTCAGATGGGAAATAACCTTGCTCACTTAATAAATTCTATAAATGTGAGTGTAGCTAGAGAAAAGTTGGAGAGGAAGAAACTAGAAATAAAGTTGAAGGCCACATCATGCATTGCCTTATAGACTTTTCATTTCCTTCCACAGACTTTCTATTTCATTCTAAATTTAATAAAAAGAGTCATGTTAGGAAATGGATTAGAAGGAACCAGGCACAGAATGAAGTAGACTAATCAGGAAGCTGTAATCTAGATGTGCTGGGACTAGGAGATAGGCAGTAGAGATGGATTTCAGTGGGTGAATTACAGATATTTTAAGTGTAGAAACAAAAGGAATGGATGATTATTTGCAGGGGTGTAGGAAAGGGAGGCTTCAAGGCAGACTTTGAGTCCCCTGGCATGATGCAGGGAATGGGAATGTCATTTACTGAGAAGGTTAACACTAGAAAAAGAGCCTTTGAGGGAAAGGAATAATGAAGATCATGAGTTGATTTTAAACAAGTTATGTTTGAAATATGCAACTAGATATTTCAAGTAGGCTCTTGTTTACACAGATTCAAAGTTTCAAAGAGCTGAACAAGCTGGAAATAGAAATGTGGGAGTTATTCCCTTATAGATGGCGTTCAAAGCCATGAGAGTGGAAGAAAGCACCTGGGAAGTATGTGGAGAGTGAGAGTAAAGAGGACCCAGGACTGAGGCCTATGGAATGCCAGGTAGAGAAGAAAGGGTTGACAAAAGAAGTAAAAAGAAGTGGCTGGAGAAGTGTAGGGAGAACATCAGAAGTGAGTCATATCGTATATGCCAAAAGTATAGAATGCTTTACAGAGGAATTTATCAACAGAAGAAGGAGAGAGAGAGAGAGAGAGAGAGAGAGAAGGAGAGAGAAGAGGAGAGGGCAGGGGGAGGAAGAAAGGAAGAAAAAAAGAAAGCAGGAAGAAATGAAATGGAAGAGAAAGAAAGGAAGGAAGGAAGGAAGGAAGGAAGGAAAAGAAAAGAAAAGAAAGAAAGTTGACTCCTACTTAAAATAAAAATATAATCCATTGATACCATTTGACATGAAAAAAGACTCACTTCATGGGAATGTTCAAAGGTAAAAGGACAAAGATCTCTACTGCAATGTCTTGGAACTGTCTTATTTTCTGCCTAGCTTGGCACTACCATAAAATATTGGAAGCCATAAAATATTTAGAAACTGATTATTAAACAGGCTTTGAAATCACTTTTGTGCCAGTCTGTCGGCTTTCATTTTATCTGATCTCTGCATTCAGTTCTGTGTTAGAACACGCACTAGTTAAAATGTCCATTATTATCACGAATAATGAATTCGATGACTCATGAAGCCTGTGTCTTTTAAAGTCAGACTTCCAGAAGAAAATAAAAATTTTCACTGCCTGAATGTCTGATCTTATGTGAATGATATGGTTAGGCTGTGTGCCCACCAAATCTCATCTTGAATTGTATTAAAAGCTCCCATAATCCCCACATGTTGTGGGAGGGAACTGGTGGGATATAATTGAATCATGGGGACAGGGTTTCCCATGCTGCTGTCATGATCGTGAATAAGTCTCACAAAATCTGGTGGTTTTATAAAGGGCAGCTCCCCTGCACACACTCTCTTGTCTGCCACCATGTAAGAAATACCTTTGCTCCTCCTTTGCCTTCTGCCATGATTGTGAGGCCTCCCCAGCAACGTGGAACTGTGAGTCCATTAAACCTCTTTTTCTTTATATATTACCCAGTCTCATGATATTTGTTCATAGAAGTGTGAAAATGGACTAATACAGTAAACTCATACCAGTAGAGTAGGGTACTGCTGTTAAGATACCCCAAAATGTGGAAGTGACTTTGGAACTGGGTAACAGATAGTAGTTGGAACAGTTTGGAGGGCTCAGAAAAACAAACAAACAAACAAACAAACAAAACCAGAAAGATATAGGAAAGTGTGGAGCTTTCTAGAGACTTGTTGAATGGTTTTGACTAAAATGCTGATAGTGATATGGACAATGAAGCCCAGGCTGAGGTGGTTTCAGATGGAGAGGAGGAACTTATTAGAAACTGGAGCAAAGGTGATCTTGCTATGTTTAACAAAGAGACTTGTGGCATTTTGCCACTGCCCTAGAGATTTGTGGAACTTTGAACTTGAGAGAGATGATTTAGGGTATCTGGTTGAAGAAATTTCTAAGCAGCAAAGTGTTCAAGAGGTGACTTGGGTGCTGTTAAAAGCATTCTGTTTTATGTATTCACAAAGATATGGTTTGGAATTGGCATTTATGTTTAAAAGGGAAGCAGAGCATAAAAGTTCAGAAAATTTGCAGCCTGATGATGCAATAGTGAAGAAAAACCCATTTTCTGAGGAGAAATTCAAGCCTGTTGTAGAAATTTGCATAAGTAATGAGAAGCTAAATGTTAATTGCCAAGATAATGGGGAAAATGTCTCCAGAGCATGTCAGAGGCCTTTGCAGCAGGCAGCCCCTTCCCTCACAAGCCTGGAGACCTAGAAAGAAGAAATGGTTTTGGGAGTCAGGCCCAGGGCATTACTGTTTTTTGCATTCTCAGGACTTGGTGCCCTGTGTCCCAGCCATGGCTAAAAGGGGCCAACATACAGCTCAGGCCATTGCTTAAAAGGGTACAATCCCCAACGCTTGGCAGCTTCCATGTGGTGTTGGGCCTGTAGGTGCACAAAAGTCAAGAATTGAAGTTGGGGAACCTTCAACTAGATTTCAGAGGATATATGGAGACTCCTGGACATCCAGGCAGAGGTGCACTGCAGGGGTGGAGTCCACTGCTAGGGCAGTGCAAAAGACAAATATGGAGTGGGAGCCCCCAACACAGTTCCCACGGGGGCACTGCCTAGTGGAGCTGTGAGAAAAGGGCCACTGTCCTCTAGACCCCAAAATGGTAGATCCACCTATGGCTTGCATCATGCGCCTGGAAAAGCTGAAGTCACTCAATGCCAGCCAGTGAAGGCAGCCAGAATTGGGGCTATCCCCTGAAAAGCCACAGGAGTGGAATTTCCCAAAGCTATGGGAGCCCATCCCTTGCATCAGCATGACCTAGATGTGAGACATGGTATCATTTCACAGACAAGAAGATAATTTCAGAGCTTTAAGATTTGACTGCGCCACTGGATTTCAGACTTGCTTGGGGCCTGTAGCCCCTTTGTTTTGGCCAATTTCTCCCATTTGGAATGGATGTGTTTATCCAATACCTGTACCCCCACTGTATTCAAGAAGAAACTAACTTGCTTTTGATTTTACAGGCTTATAGGCAGAAGGGACTTGCCTTGTGTCATCTGAGATTTTGGACTTGGACTTTTGGGTTAATATTGGATTGATTTAAGACTTTGGGTGACTGTTGGGTAGGCATGATTGTGTTTTGAAATGTGAGGACATGAGATTTGGTAGTGGCCAGAGGTGGGATGATATGGCTTAGCTGTGTCCCCACCCAAATCTCATTGTGAATTGTAGTTCCCATAATCCCCACAGGTCATGAGAGGGACCCAGTGGGAGGTAACTGAAACGTGGAGGTAGTTACCTCCATGCTGCTGTTCTCATGATACTGAGTGAATTCTCATGAGATCTGATGGTTTTGTAAAGGGCAGTTCCCCTGCACGTGCTCGCTTGTCTACTGCCATATAAGATGTGCATTTGCTCCTCCTTCACCATCCACCATGATTGTGAGGCCTCCCAAGCCATGTGGAACTGTGAGTCCATTAAACTTCTTTTTCTTGGCCAGGCACAGTGACTTATGCCTGTAATCCCAGCACTTTGGGAGGCCAAGGCAGGTGGATAACTTGAGGCCAGGAGTTTGAGACCAGCATGTCCAACATGATGAAACCCCATTTCTACTAAAAATGCAAAAATTAGCCAGGCATGGTGGCAGACACCTGTAATTCCAGCTACTCAGGAGGCTGGGACAGGAGAATTACTTGAACCTGGGAGGCAGAAGTTGCAGTGAGCCAAGATTATGCCACTGCACTCCACCTTGGGTGACAGAATGAGACTCCATCTCAAACAACAACAACAATAGCAACAGCTCTCTTTTTCTTTATAAATTACCCAGTCTTGGATATTTCTTCATAGCAGTATGAAAATGGACTAATATATGAACAATGCTCAATCCCAAATAATGAGCTGCTAAAGATGAGATTTCAGGCAGTAGGCATCAAGTACAGAAGGATGTATTAAGGTAAGCTATCACATTATCTCACCTTAGGCAACTGCCTATATTGCTCCTGTCTTGAATAAATATGTAGATAAGATAATGCTAATACAACTTATTTTTTTTGCCAAAACTAAATTATGCTCTTGGCATTTCAAAGAATGCATCATCTGTATCAGTGATGCTGAAACTAAAATAGTTCAACGTGGGCAAAGTTTGATAACTTTAACTTACTCAATTTTGATGGCCACTGGTGAAAACTTACTATTGTCCACCTTCTCTAGTCCTAATGCTACCACCAGGGATAGGTCAAGTTTCAGGGATTTTCCTTCACACTCATGATGCCAAAGGAAGTGAGCTTTTGTTGTACCTAAGGTTGTAGTGTATTGAGTGGTGGTTTCCCTTTGGAAATTAGGAAAAATGTACATCTTAGATGTTAAGAGCACAGGCTTTGGTGTCAGAGGGAACTGGAGTTCAAATCACAGCCCCAGTACCTACTAGTTGAACTGACTTGGATAATTATTTAACTACATTTAGCCTGATATTGCCTCAACTATAAAATGGTGATGATTATATTATCAATGTTTAATTGATAAACTGTGATTTATTGTGGTTAGTAAATTCATTAATGTACCTAAAGCAGTTAGCATAAATACATGCTATTATTACTGCAATTCTCAATAACAGCATTTGTTATTTCTAAACATAGGGAGAGTGGTGAGGATTCCAAGCTGCTCACCTGTGAGATAATCTCTAACACAATTACCCTCTATTTGCTTTCTGAAACTGGAGAGGTGGTCTAGGCTCAGTGCGTCTTTCTGGGTATTGGTTTTGGGGAAAGAGTGCTGTTTAGTCTGCTTTGGTTCTAGTCTGCATTAGTCTGTCTAATCCATACAAAAATAGTGCTAATAATCCAATCTACATCACTGAAATTCTACATGGAGGTTTTGGGCCAAAACTTCAGTTAGTACTGAAGCCTGACTTCCCTAAACCCTGAGAGGGGGACTGAGTCATGTGGTGGCTTTCAAAAGGAAGGTATTCAAAATGCTCACTAGGTTCTTCCCTTCTCTCTTTATATACATATATAAAAATCACGCTTCTCCTAACAAAATTTGCAAGTTTTGTCTTCCATTTATCCACCAGGCATGCCACCCCATGTATTTGACAATTAACCTGAAGTCGAGTATGCAATACACGTATTTCAACTTGCATAGCAATTCCATGACTTGGTATCATCAACTAATGGAAAGTCAAGTTTGAAAAGAAAATGTGACGCATTTAATTTCTCTGTCTAAAATATGAACTATTTATATAGGTAATATTATTCTCAACTTTGTAAAATCTGGAATGCTTTTTTGCTAGCCTAAGTAATTTCACACACACTAGATCGTTTGAACATTACAATCACCCTATGAAATAGTAGCTCTTATATTCCTTTCTACTTTGCTGATGATGAAATTTAGGATGAAACAAATTGACAGATTTTTCAAGTAAGCATATATAATAAATGATGAAAATGTCCCTGAACCCACATGATTTTGTTCCAGTATCAAAGTGCCTTTCTGTACCATACTTTTAGGTTTCAGTCCTTTAGAAATAGGACAATGGGGCCCCATCAAGCTTAGAAAACAGAAAAGCAAACTAACTAAACTCTTTATGGCTTAGAAAGCCCAGCATGATCTGTCCTACCAGGCTCTCGGTCCTCATCCCTAAACTCTATTCAAGTCAAGACTGCCTCGTCAGAGTAGCCATCATAAATATCCAATGCTCCTTTCCACGTGAAATTTAGCATTTACTTCCAGTTATCTATTGTTTTATTACAAGCCACCTCCAAAGTTTGTGGCAGATAGTAACTGTTTTATTATTCTCATGGGCTCTATGGGTCACAGTTTTGTACAGGACACAATAGGGACAGCCTGTTTATGCTGTACTATGTCTGGGTACACAACTGGAAAAGCTCAAAGGCTGCGGGTGACTCCACAGCTGGGGACTGATATGATCTGGAGGTATCTCTGTGCATTTGTCTGTGGTTGATACTGGCTATTGTCTGGGAACTCATTTGGCACTCTCAGTTGAGACACCTGCTTTTCTCTCCATGTAGTCTGGACTTCCTCACAGTGTGGAAACTGGATAGTAAAAGCAGGCATCTCAAGAGAATCGGGAAGGAAGTGCATTGCAATTTTATGATCTAGACCCAAAAGTCATTTAGCATTACCTCCACCACACCGTATTGGTCAAGGCACAGAACAGTCTTTCCGGGTTGAAGGAAGTATTGTCAATGTCACACTGTAAGTAGAGCACATTGAGGGGGTATACTGTTTTGGCCAGATTCCAAAAATAAAAGTTGCCACACTACCCCTATTTCTAAATAGATTTTTCTTCTGTTACTTACATTGTTGGCTCCTTCATGTCATTCCAGTGTTTGTTCAAATATCACTACCTATGCCAACTGTATTTGCACCATTCTCTTTTTGCAGCTATCTTTATCTTCCTGCTCAATAAATTATTTACTCTACCTGATTCTCTTTCTTTACCTTTCTTGCTTTGTCGCTTGCTCTCTCCCCTCTCAACTGTCCTCCTTTCTCCCTTCTCCTTCCTTCCTTCCCTCCCTCCTTCCTCCTTCTTTCTTTTTCCTTCTTTCTTTCCTTCCTTCTTTCTTTCCCTCTTTCTTACTTCTTCTTTCCCTTTCTTTCTTTTCCCTTCCTTCCTTCCTTCCTTCCTTCCTTCCTTCCTTCCTTCCTTCCTTCCTTCCTTCCTTCCTTTCTTTCTTTCTTTCTTTCTTTCTTTCTTTCTTTCTTTCTTTCTTTCTTTCTTTCTTTCTTTCTTTCTTTCTTTCTT
>NW_012102465.1:573426-592914 GCF_000951045.1 Mandrillus leucophaeus | reverse complement strand
CCCTTTCTTTCTTTTCCCTTCCTTCCTTCCTTCCTTCCTTCCTTCCTTCCTTCCTTCCTTCCTTCCTTCCTTCCTTCCTTTCTTTCTTTCTTTCTTTCTTTCTTCCTTCCTTCCTTCCTTCCTTCCTTCCTTTCTTTCTTTCTTTCTTTCTTTCTTTCTTTCTTTCTTTCTTTCTTTCTTTCTTTCTTTCTTTCTTTCTTTCTTTCTTTCTTTTCTCTTTCTTCTCATATTTCTATCACTGATTTACCTGTCTATATCTATTTTTCCATCTCTCTGTCTAAACTACCCTTCTACCTATCTCGCTGCTTTTGTACCTCAATAAAAGTAATCTACAAGAGAAGAAAAGTAATTCTCCGAGAGAATATTGAATCAGAGTGTGGCAGTGAAACCACACTCTGATACAATAATGGTATCACATGTCATTATACATTTGCCAAAATCCACAGAATGTATAATATCAAGAGTGAGCCCTTATGTAAATTATGGACTTTGGGTAATAATTTTATGTCAAATTACATTCCTCAATGGTAACAAATATATCACTTTACTGGAGGATGTTGACAATGAAGGAGGCTATGCATGTGTGGGAATGGGGTAAATAGAAAATATATGTATGTCTTGTTCTTTTGATGTGAACCTAAAACGGCTCTAAAAAATAAAGTCAATTCTAAAAAAGTAAGCTCCATGATGGCAGGAACTTTGCCTTGTTTGCCACCATATTCTGGGGCACAGAACAATGTCTGGCACAGAGATAGCAGATGCTCAATAAAAATGTGTTAAATAAATGAATGCTTGAATGAATTCATTGATATGAGCAAGGTTATTAGATTATTTTGTTTTGGAACTAGAAGCACATAAACCAGCAATAAAACCACTGAGTACTCAGGAAAAGAATGGGCTGAAAAGTAAGGATCCAAGGGCTATTGGGAAGATGTACAAAAGCCAAACTCTCCTGATTTCATGATTATTTCCTGGCCCAACACTGACTCTCCAAATTCTCAAATCACAGTATTCTGAGGAGGCTTCTCAGCCTTTTCAATGTATGCAGAATATAAGAAGCTTGCCATTCTCCGTTATTCAATCACTTACACTTGTTGTTAATTCAATATTCATGTGAGACTTCGTTTAATGTACAAATTTTATTTCATGAATTACTCATTCTCAGAAATGTTTTTCCCTTCTTTTAAATTGTTCTACTTCATGACTATAGTGGCTCAAACTAGGATTTGAAAATGTCACTTCAAATTTTGTCTGTCATGATATCAAGAGTTGAGGTTTCTTACATAATAATGTTCAAACTGTCCTTAATAAATTACTAATGTTTATGGTAATTTAGAGCTGAATAGTAGTGAAAGGGACAATCTGATACTCCCCTACATACCAAAATTATCTTCTAACTTTAATAACAAGGTATGTATTTCCTTCTAAGAAATTGCCATAGATTTAAATCTAAATGATAACTGCTAAATTACCAATTTTGAACTCAGGCTTTTATCTTAAAGGCAAGATTTATATATCCAATTAGTTATTGGATGTTTTCATTTTGATGATGCACCAGAACTCAACATATCCAACGTTTATTTTATCATTGACCCTTAAAACCCTCCCTTTATTTTATTCTACTAGTGGACAGGCCCACTGTGAGAGGCAGATTTTCTACGAAGCCAACTAAATCTAAACCTCGGACCCCACACTTATATGGGGTCTTTTTAATGCTCTAATCTTATATTATATTTCATCATTAAAATGCGTATCCATTTTCTACAGCCAATAAAAGGCGATCATTCTCTTAAGCATATGATACAGTTTTATTATTATGACCTAGTTTAGCTTTAACAGAAAACTGGTCCTTTTGAATAACATTTACTCTGAAGAGAGGCTGTGGGTTACTATTTTAAAATAAAAGCCATCATTTTTACTAATGTTTTACAACTTTTTACTTCATTGTTACAAGTAAATCTATTGACCAACTCATCTCATTCAGGTACCTAAGTGTCAAGGATATACATGGAAGTTATTAACACATAATTCAAACCTAAAGGCTTTGTGGGTTCTTCCCTGATGTATTTGAATGATATAAGAGAGTGATCTGACATACCTTCTTTAAATTTTTTCAGGCTAAAGATTTGTCATATCATATCATTTAGACTTTTGTATTAGAATAAATGTATATTTTCTCAGTGATGTACTGGTTCTATCTGATGTTATTCCTTTGGCTTATTTCCGGATAGAAAAGGAGTCTCTTGATATATAAGTAATGTCTTAGGTAAGCTTTATGGTGTTCTCAAAACGGCATCAATTTCACCTACAGTTTCATTTGGGACTTTAACCTCAGCTGGAAAAACTGAATGGCTGCCCTGCAGATACTTTCCAGAGAGTATAATTCTAAACTCATACTACCTAATACATAGCAAAGGCTTGATTGTGGGAAATAATACTTCTGTAAGAATCCATGAAGATTACGCTGTCCATCCATTCTCCTAGATTTTCTGCAAGCTACTTTTGGATCATACTAGACTATCAGAGAACCGAGTACATAGCAAATAATCCACTTTTATTAGATTTACTTTTTAGAATGATATTTTTGTCCTAAATTTAGAGACACTTCTATGAAAATTCTTATTTGGTTCACTCTAAGGATACTTACAGCAATGCTGCTCATTCTGTTAGACTGAGGGTTATCTAGGTTTTCTCCCTTCCTGCTCAAGGGGGCAGGTTTTTATAGGCTTCAGAGTAATTCGAAAGTTTGATTTTATTGCTTTCTTTTCAGGGGGATGCTTGTGGTTGAAACATTGATCTCTCTTACAGGTTACATGGCTGCGGGATCCTGTAGGTCTATTCTATACTGGTCTGCTTTTTCACAGTTTTTATTTCATTATTGGAGAGAGAACACTCTAGTTCATAATAGCTATCTATTCTTATCCTTCCATTCATTCGTTTATTGAGGAAATATTTACAGAATCTACCCTATGTGCTTGTCACATTTCAAGTCATTGAAGATACAGCAGGGAAAAATTCCCTAAACCCCTGTATCTTATGTTCTAATGAAGTATAAGATTGGTTCTGGCTTCCTTTAAATCAGAGTCTTTGGTAGATAGTGTTTCAAATCTTGATTCCAGGAATAATTACATCTTGATCAGTTTGTTTATCCTCTGGATAAACAAATTATTGACTCATAGGAAGCCTACAGCCAAATTTGTGTACCCTTAGCTGTTGATTATAAGTGCATGCTATACTTTTTTGTGTTCCATCTTACTTTGGGTTCCATTTATTCCCTTTGCTTTATTTTTTAACATTACTTATAATTTGTTGTGTCACTGTGCTGTATATGTCTTGGTAAGCATCTAAAATAATTTTTGAGCACAACATTGAGTATAAATCATAAAGCATACAAACAAATAAAAAATACTCTTATCTTTACCCACTGTCCTCCAAGTTTCTCTTGTAATTCTCCTTACCAGAAGCAACTTTCTAAAAAGCCACTTCCATCATATTATAAAATTTCTTATACATTTGGTGACTTCCCAGATAGGCCCTTCATATTCTGTTCTTGTTGAGCTACTTGAATTTGGCTATTTTCCTCCCCACAGCATATTTCCTTACTTTACTGAGAAAATTGCAGATTCTCACAAGTGTTTTGCTCTCTCTCACCCCTAAGCTTTTGGATTTGTTGTTTCTTTTGTTAAAAAGCCCATCCTGTCCACACCCTCTCACCTGGCTTGCTCCCATTCAATTGGTGTCATCTTCTCTGGGAAGCCTTTCCCACTGCCTTAGGCTTAGTTGGGTGCCCCTCCTTTGAGTTGCCATAGTATCCTCTGCTTATGTCTAGCCTGTACTTATCACTGTATTATAAGTGTTAATTTGCCTGTTCTTGTCTGTCCCTAGACTGTGACCTTATTCAGGGAGGGAGCTCTCTTTCATCTGCGTGTCCCCAGGGCCTAGCACGGTGCACCATAGAAAGTGTTCAGTGCAGATTTTCTGGATGACTCAGTGAAAGAGAGACATGTTTCCAAAGGTTGCCTAGAAAACTGGCTTACTTCCTAAAGTGGTTCTTATTTCCCCACAGTTTCAAAATGGTTTGCGATTTGTTTCTACCTTTGCAGTCAATGACTGCACCCCTTAGAGTTCCACCTTTTGGAAGCTGGCTCAAAGAACACAAAAGAAGACCCCAAGGAAAATTAGGCTAGGTTTTTTTTTCAGATTATGATCACATTGACTAGCACGAAGCCTAACACACAACAGATGCTCCATAAATATGGGTTAAATAAGTATTAGTTAAATAAATGACTCACTAATTGAACGAATGAAAGTAGAATTTTTGCTCACATAGTATAGTTGGCTTTATAGTAAGCAGAACTGATTGTTGTCTGGTGCTGGGAAACCTCTACTTGACCTCCTACACCGTTGTTAATGATTGACACATTGGGGTTAAGAATTAAGAATAAAGACTGCAGAGATGGTATAATGCTGAGTGGCCTCAGTGAATAAAATTGTCTGATTATTTTGTGTGTGAGTTCAGGGCACACACAATTGGATTGCCATGGGGGAAGTGAGGGCAGGGTTGAGAAATGTGAAGGAGGAATCTGAAATAAGACAAACAAAGGGACAATGGAGGCTAACCCTGAACCAAATTTTAACATCTTTGCCTAAACAGACTCTGACAACTCAACACGTCACTATTTCCTTCTTGCTTTCCCTGCGTGCTTCCTCTGATAAATATTGACTAAGGACTTGTCATACATCAGGTACCTTGGAGATGCAAGGGGTAGATGGAGAGCAAAACAAAGGCAACTACTTTTTCACAGAGTTTGCAGTCTAGTGTGGAAGACTGATAATACAGTAAGTAGAAACACAAATTATAATGAATGCTATGAAAGGGTAATTTTCAGAAGGATGGGAGCATATTACAAAATATTTCATTGGTTTTCAAAACTTCTTCAGTTCCACGGTGGGCTGTTCAAGATTTTGTAGCCACATGGTAGTGGTTTGAGTAGGGGTCGTTGAAAAAGTTCTTGTGTTTTATAGAAGGTTGGGGCTAAGGTTGGAGCTAAGGAAACAAATCTTCTATTGACTGAAATGTGTTGGCTCCCCTTAAGATTCCTCAAAGTGTCTAGACTCAACCATTGTTCATTGATGAAGAGTGTCAATATTTCTCACATTATTAAATTGCTTGGCTTGTACACATGAAAATATTTGATCTCAGGAAATCCCCCAGATACCACATTTCCCTTTTTAGATGTGAGAATAAAGACTATTCTATTAAGGTACCTGATGACAGCATGACCAAAACATAAATAGTATGCTGAGTGTTTATCAAACGAACCCAAAATATTCAAATTGAGTGGTCACTTCTGGAAACTCCAACATGATTGAAATAATTCTTGGAAGCTCAAAACTTGATCAAATGACTTATTATCAGTTTAAGCTTTTCATGAATCAGTTGTGGGTGGGTAAAAACAGGTTTATCAAGATTCTGAAACTTGTTGAAAACATACTCAGTCTGAGACAAAGTGATATGTTCTCTGAATAGAACAAGCATAAAATTTGGCTTTGGTTGCCAAATTATTATTTTATCAACAACTATTACGTATATTCCTACAAAATGTGAAATTAAATACAGTATCACCTAAATAGGCCACATCAGTGTTTTATATTCTTCTTAGAACTATGTCTGTAACAGCATAGGAATTGACTAATTTGGTAAGTTAGGTCAATTGCTAACACTCAGAAATGAATAAACTAAGTAGTTAAGTAAATGAAGATATAATTACTTCTATAGCATTGCATTACAAGAAACTGAGGTGTTTGACTAAAATTTTAATTTTCAAAAGATGGGATCCTGAAGTGAAGATATAATCCAAGTGCCTGGGTGTTGGCACAAGCCACTATGAAAAGGAGACTTCATTCCTTACTTACTGCTTGTGAACCATTTTATATGAAGATTTAATAATGAATAAATATTTATAAAATTGAAATACTGCAATATGAATGGTATAAAGAAATCATAAGACAGTTTGCCTACTGTCTGGCTAGGCAAACAAGTCATTAAAAAACACACATGAAAATCTAATTAATACAACCAGGTAAAAAATGATAAATTCCAAGTGAGTATTACGGTCAGTTAGTATTGGTTGAGTTCCGAGGAGGGAAAAAGAGAGATGAATATTTGGGCCTGGCTGCCTAGGATTCTAAAAATTAATAAATGAGGCAGAGGGCATTTTGAGCAGGAGAGCAGGGCCTAGAAATTCCAATGTGTTTGAGAGGTTAAGGGTAATTAGTTAATCCGTAGTGGAGATTTTGCTTTTTTGTTTTTGAGAGTAATAAAAAAAACGCCAGGAGAAATTGTAGGTTGATTTCAAGACATAGAGATTAGTATTCCTTCCCGAATCACAAAAGACAGTGATTTACTTGGAGGCCAGCCTATAGGTAAAATATTGGGCAACCTCAAATCCTGTTTAGAAACATGTGGGTTTCTAAACAAAGACAAAAAATATAAAATTTTTTACACATGAAAATATATCCAATAGCCTTGATTTTTCAAAAACTCATTTTAATTGTATTTAAAAAAATGTCGTTTTGATTTTTTTTAAAGAAAATAAGTATCCAAAAGTGCTATTTCCTGGGCTCTGTATTATATAATTCACGTATTTTGTCTCAGCTAGTCCTTACGATGATCCAATGAAAACACAGTATCTTACTTAACTCTCAAAACAAGTCTGTTAGATAGAAGATATCATCATCCTCATTTAACAGATGAAGGAATTGAACATCAGAGAGGTTTTGCAACTGCTCAAAATCATACATAGATCAAGTCTTGGGTCTGGGTCAAGCTTGACTCCAAGTCTTACGCTGGAACCGCAATGCTGGCTTTAAATATAGACAGCACTAATCAACTGTGTAGGACGTTCATTGCCCCAAACTCAGACCAATGTCGACTACTATGTCAATACTTCAAAGTGTTGTGTCTGTTTGAATCAATTATTTCAAGATAATGTATTTTTATTGTGCAAAATCAGGTAATCACATTTCAGAGAACAAAATAAATAATGAAACCCAAAGACACCAAATGTTTTGGTTTTTCAATGCCAATGGATTATGTTGGTTGTCTACGATTAGAGAGGTTTCAAATATTAATACAGAAAATGTGAAATGATTCCTTGCTCTTTATCAAACTCCTCTCAGACTTCTGCATCTAGTTTAGTGGTTAGGAGTATACGTTTGCAAGCTAGATAGAAATGGTTGCACCCAGCTTTGCTCCTCTTTCTAGGTGACTAATGGAGAACCTTTTTTACTTCTCCACATCTCAGTTTCTTCTTCTGTAGAATGGGATTAATGCAATTTACTTCAGAGCACTGATGTGAGAAGGAAATGTAAAGATGTATAGAAAGTACTTTGTACAATACCTGGCACAGAATTAATACTCAATAAATGGTAGTGATTATTAGTCATTTTGGGCAAACCGGCATTGTTCCTATGAGGAAAGAACTGTTCAAAGGGAACAATGAAATCAGAGTGGATTTCCTGTTCTCTGCCTTTTAAGCTTTTCATCAAAGGCAACACAATGCAGCAGAGGCTCTGAGAACAAGCCCAAGATTGAAGCCTCCTTCTCTGATTAATGCAGTGCTTTGAGCACGAGCAAATAATGTGAAGAAGGTTAAATTCATGCATGGCTTAACTTGAACCAAAGTGGTCAAGGATCATCGCAGGTTCTGTGGAGCTGAATAATTCCAGCAAGGATTGGTTAACCCCAGAACATAGCCAAAGCAAATTCAGAGACAAAGTGTCATGAAGAAAATGGTGAAGTTTTGGCATTATGATGCCACCAGTAGCGTATAAACTTATCTGATAATTCAGCTTACTTATTCAGGAATGATGACTTTATACATTTAACAATTTTCTTTTCACCTCTGGAAAACTATCAGCCTAGCAATAGAATAAGTTATTCTCTCCCCTACCATAGACAGGGGATCAGAGATAAGGGTAGTGAGGGGGATATTTCTGTATACAAATATGTGATAATATCATATATTCTAGTATCACCTTAGAGATCAATAAGTGCATTAATATGCATTATCTTACTTTATTATCACAGATCAAGGGAAGAAAATGAGGTCAATAGAGGTTACAGACTTGTTCAAGGGTACACATCAAGCCTAGTGAAAAAACCTCCATTAAAAGCCTGATCTTGAACTTAGGTTCAGCTAATTTTGCATCATATTACAGCGCCTGAGCAGTGACTCTTACTAACTTTTATGTCTTGCTTCACAGACTATAAGCCATTCTGTGTGCATATTCCAACCTCATTCTCACATGATTGTAGAAGCAGAGTTAGTCTTGTCCTCACTTTAAGGACCAGGAAAGAACATCAGATTGAAAGACAAAGATTTGCACTTTATGGCTTTAAATACCATGCGTTTATTAATTCAACATATATCACTGAACACCTCTTACATAGTAGGAACTTCTCTAGATAATGAAAGTAGGGTGGGGAACATAACAAACTCTTTGCCTTTATGGAGCTCAGATGCTAGTGGTGGACATGAACAATAAGCAAATTAACCAATAAAAATATTAGTTAATGTCAGACAAGGTAAGTAGCATCAAGACAAAGAAAAGGACATGATGGGTTCAGAGAAGGCGTTATTTTTGGTAGAGTGAAAGTAAGTCTTTTTAAAGTTGAAACATTTGAATAGAGACCTGAATGAAGTGACCAGCAAGCCAGAAGAACAAGCAAGGCTTTCCAGGAAAGGGAAAGTCAAGGTCAAAGGCATTCCAGCTTGGTGTGCTGGAGAAACCACAAGATGACCACGCAAGAAAGACTTTGTCTGAATACAAAGTGATGAGTTTGGAGAGATAGGCAAAGCATTGTAACAGGTAGGGCTTTGTCTTAGTGCATCGTGACTTTTTTAGAAAAGATCTCAACCAGGTTGGAAAACAGTAACTCAAGCATGATGGTCATAAGCCCTTGCACATTTCCTTTTACTATCAATTCATTTATCTTTCTGTCCTTGACATAATTCTTCCAAGCCACTTCCATTTTTACCAGTTTCTCGCATATCATTGAGGGCCAGCTGAGCAGTGGTTTCAGTGTCATGACTATTTTAACGTTAAGTGTAGCCATCTCATAAGCAGGAGGTCATGTCTCTTGTATTTTGACTTTGTAGTTACTTGTCATGAGCAAATAGTTTTAAAGAACTGGGGGACCTGAATTTAGTATCCCCACAGTTCTTCTAAGTGTATAACACAAAACAAAGTAGAATCTATGAAAATAAAGACATTTAACAGTGCCAGAGGAAAAGCACTGTAGGCGTATAACTGCAGTTATACTATAAATTTATATAGATTCATTGGAAATCAAGTTTTTCAAGAGAAATTGCTGGTGATATCAACTTGATTATTTTGCCAACGTGGAGAAGCCAGGCAAGAAACTGAGAATCAGGGTTACAAAATGGACCATCAATTTATCTTGTAAATTTTTAACTGTTACATATTAACTGTTACATATTAACAGTTTACTCTCTTATATGTTTCTTTTAAGTCTTATTTTATCTCCAGCATTTGTATAGCAAATGTTAAAGTAGCAAAGGCTCTCTCTATTAGCTAGCTCTGATTAAAACACATCTACTAACAAGGAATGTATTGGGTAATGTGAAATAAATGTCTTAGTGTCTTTACCATATAATTAGTGAGTTTCTAACCTAACTTTTTAAGAAGCCAGCTATGAGTCCAGCTGCATAGATAAGGAGCAACTATGAGACAATGCTATTTGATATGAGGTGGAACAGTCCCAAAAGATACAGCTGCAGGAATGGAGGCGAAAATTATTTTTACAAACAAATCCACATGTAAAAAATGACAGGAAGATTTGTATTTAGGAGGTGGCATGGCTTCTTAAATTATTTTAAAAGTTTGCTCTGAATATGGCAAGTGCTGGTCCATTTAAAGTTTCAGTATGACCATATTGCCCTTTATATTTGCAAAAGATTTCTTCAGAGAGACTTCAAATCTCAAAATCAAAAGGTGCCCACCATCCTTTAATTTCCTCTTAAGGGATAGTAAGTGGTCGTTTTAAGTGATCCTTTCAGGGTTAATGGGAGTGTTTCTGAAAGGTAGTCACCAGCCACCCGGTGCCTTAGCCAGGACTCCTCTCCCTTTTCCTTCAGTCCTTCTGGCTGATTGACTCAGCACCATGCTACATCTTCCTAAGCATCTAATCATGGACTCACTCAGGATCACGGGATCTCAGTCCCTGTGGGGGTCTCTTATCACCGTCCTCCTGCAAGGAAACCAGTATCTGTGATTGTATGTGAAATGCAAGACGGACACACACTAGTTGGTCCTCTTTCTCCCCTTTCCTCTGCTCCTACTACATCCACAATTCAACCACACCAGCTTAGGCACACCATGCCGGCAGCAGCCAAGTTCACTTAAATTAAAAGTATTCATATATATATATGTGTGTGTATATATGTGTGTGTATGAATATATATTATGTGATTTTATTATAAATGAACGATATAAAACTATGTATTTATTGTGAACCAGAGCATATTTTGAAGTATATTTACATTGCAGAATGTTTAAATCTAGCTAATTAAAATATGCATCACCTCACATAGTTATTTTTGTGGTAAGAACACTTAACATCTACTCTCTAAGCCTTTTTTTCAAAATACAAGATATCATCATTAACTATAGTCACCATGCTGTGCAATAGTTCTCTTGAACTTCTTTGTTCTATCTAACTGTAATTTTAAAAAGACAAAAGATAATAAATGCTGGCAAAGATGTGGATAAAAGGGAACCCTTGCACACTGTTGGTGGGAAAATAAATTAGTATGGCCATTATGGAAAACAGATGGAGGTTTCTCCAAAAATTAAAAATAGAATTACCATATGATCTAGCAATTCCACTATTGGGTATATATGCAAAGGAAATGAATTCAGTATGTTGAAGAGACATCTGCACTCTCAATGTTTATTGCAGCACTATTCACAAAGTCAAGTTATGGAATCAACCTAAATATCAATGAATGAATGGATAAAGAAAATGTGGTATAGATACATAGTGAAATACTATTCAGCCATAAAAAAGAAGGAAATCCTATTATGTGAAACAACATGAATGAACTCAGAGGATATTATGCTAAGTGAAACAAAATATCATGCACAGAAAGACACATACCACATTATCTCAGTCACATGGAATCTATAAAAGTGGATCTCCTAAAAATACAGAGTATAGTGGTGGTTACCAGAGGCTGGGGCAGTTGGAAGGTGAGGTGAGAAGATGTCGGCCAGAGGATACAAAATGACAACTGCACTTTTAAAAACATCCCTGGTAATCTGTTTCACCAAGGATAGTGTGGAGTCAAATGTGTGTTTAAACAGAGTTAGAAACATGTTTATCTTAAGAACCTGTGAGGTCAGTTGCAAATACCCAAATTATTGGAGGTCAAAGAACTACTAGCTTTGGGTTTTCAGAACTCTTTCATGTACAAACTTCCTTCTATTTCAAAAGAGCCCTGCCAGGCAGGTGTAAAAGGCATTTGCAATGGAGAACAACATTCTTCTATTTCATAAGTAAGGTAATTCACTTTCAGAGATGGATCCCCAGCTCCAACTCCAACCAAAAAGCTAATACTTCTATCTTGATTTAAGCCTGCTTCCCTCCTGCTATATTAATTTGAATAAAACTATTGGGTAGCCATTTATAAAAGAGATGAGTCATAGGGTAGAAAAAAGTGTGGCTCTCCCATGTTTCTTGCAGCTCTATTCACAATAGCAAAGGTATTAAATAAACCTAAATGTCCATCAACAGACGAATGAAGAAAATGTGATATATGTACATACACACACACACACACACACACACACACAGTGGAATACTATTTAGCCATAAAAAAGAATGGAATCTTGTCATTTGTGGCAACATGAATGAGTCTGGAGGACATTCTGTTAAGTGAAATAAGTCAGGCACGGAAAAAAACATAGTGCATGTCCTCACTCAGACGCAGGAGGGAAAAATGTAAACTCATAAAATTAGAGTAGAATGGGTGTTATTAGTGTCTGGGAATGGTCAAGATGGGGAAGAGAGGATAAGAAGAGGTTGGTTAATGGATACAAAATTAAAGCTAGATGGGATAAGTAAGTTCTAGAATTTTGCAGCATTGTAGGGTGAATATAATTAACAATAATTTAGCATATTTTTCAAAAAACTAGAAGAGAGAATTTTAAACATTTATAACACAAAGACATAATAAATGTTTGAGAGGCTAGATATGCTAACTACTCTGATTTGATCCTTATATACTGTACGTGTGTATCAGAAATTCATACTGTATCCCAGAAATATGTTATATGTCAACTAAAAATAAATGATTCTGAAGATCATATGAGGCAGAAAAATATTTAAAATAATAAATGAAAAAAGTCTCAATAAAATGGTAATAATAACCAAGGTTTATTGAGCACTTACTATACATTTTGAAGTTTCCATGGACTTTACGCTGGCCCTTAGTTTTGGTGTATGATCATCAAGGTTCTTAAATAGCATGAGAAGTTATGATAAACACTTGACAAATAAAAGAAATATGTGAACATATTACTGAATTTGAACATATTTGAAAGGATTAAAAAATATTATTTAACACAACATATAACTTATATTTTTCTCTAAATATTAATGAAGGTTGTTTTGATAGCTACTTACTGCTTTTATTGAGTGATCAGTTCACCAGCTATCAAGATTTAGAAATTATTACTATAATCATTTAAAATTTTTGGTCACATGTATTTTGTAGACACGAATTTGACCCAGATGTTTGTCATTTTGATCCCAATTATTGATCCAAAAAAAAATTCAATTAAGCCAGAGAACCACCTCAAAGTTGGCTTCCTATTAATTTTTGTGTTACCCATCCAAATTACATGAAATCTGAGCAGCTAGAATAGGACACAAATGAGAAAAATAGAAATGACATAAAAGTAAAGAAAGGTTGAGAAGAATAACCACTAATGCTATAAAAGGTAAGTTTGGAGGGAGAATAACATGATGGGTAAATGCTGGTAGCTAGAGAGCCAAATATACATTCTCCTTCTTCCTGGGCACAGAGCTTGCCCATGTTTCCCAGCCTTCCTTGCAGCCAGATGTGGCCACGTGACTGAAATCATGCCAGTGAAATTTGGGCAGAAGTTACAAGTGCCACCATGTTCTTTCTCCATCCTGAGGACTATAATGGAGAAGATCACGCCAATCTTTGAAGAAAGGCATGAGTTGAAAGTGGCAGAGTCGGCCTTAGCCTAGTTTTCTCAATGGTTCTGCATGGAGCAGTCATTTCCGATGTAAAGCCTCTGTTTCGGCCTGTTTCATAAGAAAAATAAACTTCTGCTTTATAATGTTATGTGTATACTCTGGTAGGCATAGTTTATGTTTTTAATTCAGGGAAAATCAACATAAAATGCATGGGATACAGATAGAGTATTAGAAAGCAGAATATGGATGCATACTTCATAATAAAATACAGAATGCAGAAAAATATTACATGAATTTAAATGTTTTAGTCATATTTGAAGAAAAACCTAATACATTTGAATTAAAATATATGGTGCGGGGCCTGGCGTGGTGGTGGGTGCCTGTTATCCCAGCTACTCGGGAGGCTGAGGCAGGAGAATTGCTTGAACCTGGGAGGCAGAGGTTGCAGTGAGCTGAGATGGCGCCATTGCACTCCAGCCTGGGCAACAAGAACGAAACTCTGTCTCACAACGACAACAACAACAAAATATATATGTGTGTGTGTGTGTGTGTGTGTGTTTGTATAATGGTTATATATATATATGGTACAATAATGACACATGTTCTAGATCTATTCTCTGGACTGCTGTATTTCATAGACATGGTCAAATAAATGTACTAGTATCTTGGAAACTGCCGGTGATTGCCAAAAAGGCCATAACAGCATTTTGGAAGGAAAATGTAGGAGCATCACATTTTGCTAAATCTAAGAATTAGTTAATCTTCAATTTAACAAACATCTCCATCTAGTCTATTGAGAAAGAATCTGTTCTTGTCCCTCCCTCCAGGGTAATAAACTGCCTTTTTTTTCAAGCGAGGGAATTCTAAATTGTATCCAGTGGCCTCATATTCCTTCAATTTTTCAATAGCTACTTTAAAAAAGGTCTTGTTTAGGGTTTGCTGTTGTAGGCTGATATTATTTAAATACAGATATTCAATAAATACTTTTAGACACTTTTGGAAATAATCCTCTTAGCTTTATATTTAGTTTTAGATATTTTTATATTTCATTGTGACTAATTCTTTGGTTTTACAGACATGGCTTCTCTACTTATTGCATATAAATGATGTGCTGAATTGACACTTAGAAAATTCAGTTGTAATAATGTATACGAACACATAACCCATCTTTAAGAAGAGGGTCACTAATATTAGCCAGATTTTTGAGGCATGTTTCACATCACTTCACTCAACACGTGTTTAAAAGGTGATGAAGTTAGGAAGAAATAAGGTTTCTTTGATAATAGATCAAAACAAGTAAAGTGTTAAAATAAAAAGTATAAAATGTGGGATTTCTTTTGGGAATTATTACAATATCAGTTAGAGAAAACATGTTTGGACATTTCTAAAGATAGAGTGAAAAACATCTCTTAATTCACTGAAGGGAAGAGAAATCCCAACATAGTGATACAGGTACCAAAACACAAGAATCAACTACTTAGCGACCGAAGTCATGGAAGCAGTTGATTGGGAATATACACAATCGACATTAAGTCCTGCCACTCAGATAGCAAATCATCTGCCTTTAAGAACAGAACAGATTCCCACTGGATGTGTCCCCACTTCTAAAAAATTATGAAAGCTCACCATTTCTTCCCTCTGTAAACACACACAAGACAAAGCACTGGAAAAACATGTATGTGGAGAAAAAGAATCAAATTTCATAAAACACATAGACACATCTGCATAAGCTTCATAATGAATTGCTATTTCATTCTGCAATTTTCAAGGGTTCACAAACTAAGATACTGAAGAAAAGTGGCGGTGCTGACTTCTACAAAGGGTATCAAATTGAAATCAGATTGTAAACTCAAAATGAAAATTAGGTTGTAAAAGTCAGTTTGACGACAAGAAATAAAGAATTTTAAATGATGACACAGGTGGAAAACAAAAGTATGGGGAGGAAAATATCAGTGTGATGCATTTTAAAATATACGAAAGGCTCGACATGATTGATCTTTGTTTCTGTCTGTTTCAGTAACTGATATTGATGAAGCACAATCAAATTCCAAAAAAAATTGGATATAAGAGGAATTGTATTTATATGCCCAGTTTAGCTGTAGCTGTACTGAAATCAGTGAAACATTGATAATGAAATTAAAAGGATCTTAGACAGAAGATCTAAACTGTTCTTAATTAAGAATAAATAAAATGAAGCCCAAAAAACTGCCTTGTCTAAGGTGACCACAACCAGTTCTGGCAGAACTGACTGAAAATTCACCCTTAGTCCAGTTCTCTTTCTTCTATATCTCATCTTCACTCCTTGAGGCCACCTCTAATAGTAGATCAAGGAATTTTAAAATATTTGCTCATGATCTTGTTTTTTAATAATATAATAATAATAATGGCCACTATGAGTTTTTGAGCATCTACCATATAATCTGATAAAGATATAACAACTTCAATTTATTATGTCATTTTGTTCGAATCTCATTTTGCATATGGGAAAACTATAGCTCAGAAAATTAAATAGCTTGTGCAATGGCATATAGCAGAGCTGGAATTGAGACAGAGCTGTATCTGAATCCATTACACTATGACTTTGGATTCATAGTATAAAGACTCTATATTCTTTATACTATGCATCAGTGCCTCTTTTAATATTTGTGTGTGTGTGTGTGTGTGTTTTTTTTTTTTTTTTTTTTTTGAGGTATGTCAAGAAATCCAAAGCAGAACTGATCATCGAAAGCTTGGCTAATCCCTCTAGAATCTGCTGTGTAGCCATCCAAACATCATCAAAAATTGATTGTTCTAATCAAGATTATTTGCACTCGTGCTTCTAAAATGGCCATCCTGACAAGAAACTTTAGCAGCTTCATATACAAAAAATAAATAAATAAAGTTTTTAAAATCATGATAAAACAGTAGTCACTGAGAGAAAGACTGGTGAAAATTTTATGATCTGGTAAAAATCTCTGCAGGCTGGTGATTATACTATCCTAGCTGACATAGATTATGTCAGCCTTGCAGATGGTGTTTAAAAAAATAACCCTATGTGTATATGAGATCAAAACACCAAGATTGAATTTAACCCAGATGCTTGGCACTATGTAGACACAACCTATGTCATATCTTCCATTTACTGTTGGGAGGCAGCAGAAGAAGGGTGTGACTACCCACAGTTGTTAACAGAATAATATTTCCAAGAAAGCTTGCATTAATGTTTTAGGTTTTTTTTTCCTCCCTCCTCTGTTTAAATTCCTAAAATGCATCAGACCTCATGAGCTTCAGGCAGACATACTCCGTTAGGAGTTGAAGGAAGATTTGCACATTTCCTCTGACATGTGGACAAGCAGACGCTCAATTGCAGGGCTTCGACTGCTGACTGGCTTTCTTTGTCTTCATTCACACATACATCCTGGCCAAATTCCCACTGAAAATGCCACTGCAGAGCCTGAAAAGTTTTTGGAATGCCTCTCATGGCTTTCAATCTCCTCGACAGAAAGAGAAAACTTAGACAGTCTCGCTTCAAAAAGAAGAAAAAAAAATAAAAGAAAGAAAGAAAGATTGAAGACAGTGTTCGTCGTCAGCACAAGCATCATGAAAGCACTTAGAGATAATGGGTTAAGTGTAACTGAATCAGAAACATACCGATTTGGCAGTAATCTCATTCATAAAATGTTGGAGTGCTTGTAGGTGATGCCAAGTTAAACAGGATGATGGACTCAACACAATACATGTTTGCAACACGAATGGGTCCTTGGTTCAAGGCCACCCACCTCCAGGTGGCAGGAAGCGGGGGCAGCTGCCCCATCTCTGGAGGGTCGGAGAGATTTCCTGCTCACACAGAGACATATCCTAGGCCATGAAAGAGAGATAGAGTCCTTGTTCTCGGTGTTACATGATCCATGATGGAAGCAACATTTACCCTTAGATTGGGGCATGACTTGTAATTAATTTGTGATTCTTGGGGCAAAGCAAGGAATAGATGTGTAGTAGAAATGTTTTACACTTTCCTTAATCACTGTGGCCTTAAATAGCTGAATATTGGGAGAAATATTAACGAGGCAAGTAGACATTTCAAAGCCATTTGACATATATGACACCTTCATCCAGCATCCAGGTGTTTTCTTTTGTCTCTTTCCAAGCCACTTTCTGCCTACTACTTTGTATAGTGTGCTGTTTATGCCAAGATCAGACATCATCAGATGTGATGTGAGGACTCGCTGACTCAACGTGTCTTTATACTGATGGCATCCATGACTTAGAACACTAGGGCAGACCCAGCGGCACGGGCAGTAGATAATTGTCTCATAGAGAGAGGATTAGTTGAATGTCTTCTGGTATTTAAGTTACAAAAGATTACATTTGTAGAAAAGAACATTTTATAATGTGATTTTGATTGTGAGTAACTATAAAAGAATAAGAAATATAATATTGAATACCAATTAGTTAATTATAATTGAGTCAATAATACTAATAGTTACCATTATGTCTCAGGCATTCTCCTAAGTTCTTCACACTTATTAACTTGTTTAGTCTTCACAAACCCCCATACTCATTTAGAGATGAGAAAATTAAGACACAGAGAGATTAGGCTACCTGTCCAAGTTCACTCCAGAAGGAAAGTAGCAAAGGCATACTCCAAGTCCAGGCAGTCTGGCCCAAGAGTGTGCAATATTTTCTGTTAATAACTTAGTATTCAGCACTGAGCTAGATACAGGTGAAAAACCAGGATGTACGCGTATGAAGCAATAGGACAGATTTTTTTTTAAACAAAATGAGCAGGAATTGTATTGAAATTTAGTCAACCTTTGAAAGAATGACAAAGTGCCACTCTTTAAAATGTGCGTCACTACCCCCTCAGCGTTACCTCCATAGCTGATTTATGAATCACACAAGAAAATCAACACCCATTATTTAGATTCTTACTTTATTTTTCACTAGAAACTATAATGTCCTTCTAATCATTAAATGATTCATAAATCGAGTATCCAAATGACTCCTGGCCATTTCCAAAACCCAGATCTATCTTCAAAATTCAAAGATTTGTCATTCAGCATAAAGAATATTCTAAGGTTTCTGTTGAGGTGTAGGTTCTTTGGACAGGCCCCCAGATATTTTTGAGTTGTGGAGGCTGCCTTGCCATGCATGTGCCCTGGAGCATGGTGGCTGTTTGTCAACTGAGGGCTCTCACTGAGATCCCTAAGTTCAGGTTTCTTGAGGCAAATTATTTCTATAACTTTATGGTCAAATATCATTTATAGGTACCCCGGGGCTTTAATTTCTTATTGGGGAGGTAATCTTAGACATGAAAAAGCAATCAGGGAACAATGCATGGAAGGTGAAAGTCAAGGGTCAACATGTATAGTATAACATAATTAAAAAGTTATATGGGAAATCATGATGGTGGAAGAGAATGCTGAAAGTAACCAATAAGTCACGAAGGCTTCACGGAAGGGGTGACTCTTGCCTGAGCCATAAGTGGAAAGGAGCATTTGGTCATCATCTTAATCACTGTGTTAAGAACTATTAACATGGTGAATGGATGATACCTATTTGATGACTGACTCTTAATTCCTGGCCCTCCCATGTTTGCTGAAACATTAAGTGACATGAACATTTGTTAACCTCTATCCATAATCAGTCCAAAAACTGTGTGATGTTTCTCTTCACTGAAATAGAAAAAGCAGGAGGACAAATAACATTCTTAGAAAATGATTTAGAAAAGTTTTGTGTACCGGCTATTTAGAATGTGAGCCCTACCAAGGAAAGACAGCACCTAAAAGTGTTCTTTACAACCCATGTTATGCTGGAAAATGTTTGCTAGAGTTGCTACTCTAGAACATGCTATGGGATCACAAAGATGACTCTTGATAATACTGGAAATAGTTAAATATGCAAGGATGATAATGACTATTTCCCTCCAGAGACAGACCTTAATTATTCAGATCCTACAAGATTCAGATTACATTATAGTGATAGTGGAATAATTCTGTTAACTATTAATTTCCTAGTTGACATTAATATCAAAATTCTGAGAAACCCTTTACTGATTTAGTCATGCACCAGTAGATTGAATACCAATGACCAAATCACTGACTCTCACATATAAACATCCTTGAAGTTAAGTTGGTTAAACAGTCTAAAGATGAATTGATGTGGTTTTGAGGACCTTTAAGTTTCCTTTCATTTCTTCAGGTATGACTTTCTGTATGTTATTAGATTTGGTTATAAAATATAATTGGACTATC
>NW_012102465.1:565367-572596 GCF_000951045.1 Mandrillus leucophaeus | reverse complement strand
CTTCCTCTCTTTCCTTTCTTTCTTCCTCCCCTCCTATAAGGACACCTCCAAGCCATAATGGTAAAAGATCATTAATTAGGAATGAGATGTAACTAATCCACTGTAGCAAAAAAGATTCATCTTAATACAGTGCTACTGGTTGGGCTGTGTTGAAAGCATTTGCAGGATTTGTAAATAACCTATCAATATGATGAGTTGCCATGAGGTGACCACAAAAAAGGTGAATGAAAGAATTGTTTAAAGAGATACTGTGTCAGGATGGCATTTGTTTTTTCCTGTTGGCACACAAGAACACATGCACCAGCTCAAACTAAAATGTCAGGTATAATACATTCTAAAATCAGGAAAATTTTAATGAGCTAGACTATGGCTATGATTGTGACTAAAAAACTATTCACTAAGTTTCTGCTGTGTATAGGGTTAGTAATGAGGGGATATAAAGACTGCAGAGATGCCTTTCAAGTTGCTTGTAACACAGATGGATGAATAATGTATGAAGTCATCCTTAATATGAGGCTAGTTAATATACAACAGTGGAAATGCTAACTAGGCTGATCATAGAATTAGGGTGTGCTTGGAGACATTTGTGATGGGAGATAGATCTAACCATAGATTAAAAAAAATACTGTTAGCTTTTTGCCAGAAATATATCATTCTTCCTTCTAATTCCGTTGGAGGTGCCAACAGACTCCCTGGCACTGTCACAGGAGATCATCCAGTGTGTCAGTTTTGTATTCTGAATGGGTGCCCAGGAAGGACCCACCTCTCCTTCATATCCTACTGCAGCCACTTTTGTGGGACGGTACAGGTGATGTCAGCTAAAGATAGTCCTGCCAGAATTGAGAGACCTTGGCAATAGTCATTCATCAAAGATCATCCCTGAAGGGACACAATAAACATGTAGGGAGAAAGAAGCAATTCATGTCAACAAGGGTTTTTTGAGCCCTGATTTTGTTTTGGGGGACCAGGCCAATATTATTAATCACAAAAGTGTGCCTTTTTAGCCTCAGAGGGAGATAAAATCTTCCTGCAGGTTTGGGGATAGATGCTTGGATATGCTAGGTGGGTTCTTTCATTTCGTCCTTTTTCACCTCCCTTCAGCTCAGGTATCGCAAAAGTTTCCAATGGTTGATCATTTCCTCTGTCTAGTTTATCCTGGGCAGCTTTACTATACTGTGACATAGAATTCAAGAGTGTGGAATTGATTGAGCGGCGCAATCCACTTCACACCCATACCTGTTAGCGTGGTTATCTCCTGCTTTCCCCCGTGGGACTGCCTGAAATCATTTCAAACCGTTGCCACTTCTTTGTCAATCCTGGCTGTGCTCTGAAGCCAGGGCTAGGCACCAGTGTAGCATCCAAGGGTATCATATGAGAAACATTTATCCTACATCAGCTTTGAGTTGGGTGTATTCACTGGCGGCTGACTCAGATTCCCTTTCCTAGAGACAGGATCACAGTTTAACATGGAAAACCTGTATGTCTAGGAGCAGGGCTACATCAACATAGTCATCTGGCATGGGAACAGTCACTAAGACCAGGACGGGGACATTCAGAAAGGCCAAAGTGCGGAGATCCAGATGTAACACCACTATTTTCCTGCCTCTTACTCCTGTAGCAGTTGTTTAAGGAAATTGGATTAGTTAGCACAATAAAAACAATCCAAGTTTAAAATGTGACAGAGCAACGGAGAATATCAGAGTGACCATTTTGGAAATTCTAATATTGCCACTGAAATAAAAAAAGTCTGGGAGTGTGTCGGTTCTATGAGATGCACAGTAGATATTGGAAGTTATCAGTAAAAAATTAGGGTGATATGTGAGTGAAGAGATAATCCTAACCTAGTGACTTCTAGCTAAAAACTTCACCAGTACCCAACTTAAATCAGAATCACACAGAACCTGCATGCTATTCGTGATTCACTACACATTTCATATGTGTCTATAGGATTAACAGATGGTAAACAGAAATCACACATTACATGTAATGTATACAGATAGTAAACCTGTTCACAGTTTCATTTTGTGGTTTACTTTCTTCCCAATTGTTCTTTTGGTGATGTAGAACTGTAAGTCAAAAACATCCTTTTAGAATATATTCAACCAACATTTGGCATTTCTCTCTTAGAGAAAGCCCTGAGTGAGTTGGCCAGACAAGCACACCACTGACACTATAACTTTGCTTGTTTATGGTAGATATTTAATACATGCCAGTTTATTAAAATAAATAATCTGGGACATACATGCTATAGGTATCCCGAGGAGATGCAAATGCCATCGATGTTGAGAGGGGAGTCATTCATTCTAATCTGGATGAATCTTTCTGAAGGTAATGACAGCATTTGACCTGAGCCATGCAGGATAGGTAGCATTTGAACATGCAAACGTGAAAAAAAAATTATTCCAGGTGGTTGTACTGCTCATATAGTGGAATATGCATGCAGAGTTGGAGTTGTGAGTAAAGAAGTTCAGGGAATTAATTTAGCAGTGAATGAGAGAATTAATGGGGAATGAAGTGGAAAAGGTATAAACCTAAAAAATGCTAAAGTGTCTGGATTTTAATGTATAGGCAATGAGGAGTCAATGAAGATGTCTAAGCAAATAAGGAACATAATCTAGGTCATGACTGAGAAAAATCTATATGAAAGTATGAGGTGAATTAAGGAAGGGAAATAAGGTAATTTCTCCTGATTTCTGGAAATCAGGGTCCAATTTTCATGCATACGCAGGATCAAAACATCACACTTCCTTTGCCATATTTTCATGTATGCCAGCAAAAAATGAATAGACGTGATCAATACATATGTGTGCATGTGCGGGCTCAAAATATATTATTATTACTATTCAGCTAGATGCTGCTGTCACACACACACACACACACACACACATCTACTGGCAAAAATTAAATACAAACTAATAATTTTTTAACTCACTCTTTATTTTACTTAAGAGTGTCTGCTATGTACCAAGTACTATTCTGGAAGCAGGAGAAAAAAGATTAAATTCAAAATCTATCTGGAGAAAGACGAGCAAATGAAGAAAGCAATTGTAGTGGTGTGGACAAAGTACAGTGAAAACATACAAGGTGGGCAACAAATACTTCTTTGGGGGCAATAAAGCAGGCACTTTTTAGTAATTAGATATCCTATATCTTAATTTCCATTCTGAAACTGACAAGGAGATTTAATCCTGAAGAGCCCTGTCAGTGAATATGCCCCCCAGGTAGAAAATTAGCTGAAGGAAATTAGCAAGGCGTAGAAGATATGGGTTTTCTCCTAGTTTTATTCATGTTTGGCTATTATTACAGGTACATGTGTTTCCATTATTCTAATTATTTTCTGCATTTCAATGCTTTGGTGTCTTCCTAACATTAATTAACGGTGGAGGCCAGGCGCGGTGGCTCACGCCTGTAATTCCAGCACTTTGGGAGGTTGAGGCAGGTGGATGACCTGAGGTGAGGAGTTCGAGACCAGCCCAGTCAACATGGTGAAACCCTGTCTCTACTAAAAACACAAAAAATTAGCTGGGTGTGGTGGTGGGTGCCTATAATCCCAGCTACTTGGGAGGCTGAGGCACAAGAATCTCTTGAGCCCAGGAGGCAGAGGTTGCAGTGAGCCAAGATTGTGCCATTGTACTCCAGCCTGGGCAACAAGAGTGGAACTCCATCTCAATAATAATAATACTGATAATAATAAACAGTGGAGAGCAAGGAAAATATGGAACAGAAATGACTGAAAGGTGAGTGAAGCATCTATGACCTAAACAGAGCTTTTGCAGGAGGAATCGCTGAAGTGAACTTGTGTGATTCTAAAGTTATTGACAGAAATAGAGATATGTGTATGTGAAGTAGCAAAACTTTTCAATAAATTATACCTCTTACTCTAGAAAGCAAAATAATGCCTAATGCTCATTTTCCTACTTTCTTTCAATTTTGTTTCACTCTTGGAACATAAACCTTGTCTGAAGATCCTTCAAGTTAGAGGGACTAGGATTCATGGAAAGTGAGGGTAAGAGTGAACTATAAGACTATTTCCTAGGTACATCGTAATTACAGAAAACCTGCTCTCCCAAGAACGCTTCTCCAGGGGTTTGTATTTTGAGAAGCTGTGCCTAGTGTTACCAAAACAGCAAAGGCAGGTGCAATCTGTATTAGAAGCAAAAACGTTGTTGTAATTCAGGGCTATTTTCTAATTAGTTAATGAAGGAATCCAGCAAACTCATTCAGCTGCTAGTTACTAAGTGAATAAAAAACTCTTAGTTCACTGTCATGCATGAGAACCTCAAAAATAGAAAATATACCCGTCATGATGACATGTACTCACATAATTCTGGATTAGCACCAACGTCATGTTCGCCTTTTTATCTTTTCTTTTCTATTTGCTGGCACATGGAGATTTTCTCAACAAAACGGTTTTGTTATGCTTGCTTTTATCTCAAAGCATTCCAGGTCATGTCTACAACATATGAATAAGATTTGTGAACTGGTTATATTGTAGTACTCTTTATATTGCCAAAGTGCACATCTCTGCAAATCGTGGCAGAGAACCTTCATTGAATTAGTGCCACAAAATAAAGCACTAATGTATGATGCAGGAGAGATACTGTCAGTATATATCCGCACTTGTCTAATATTTTTACAAAACATGTTGGAAATGCCCTTTGATAAATACGGTCCAAAATGAAATTGCCATTCTTAGGATTTTATTTATAAACCTTTATTCCTTCCTCTGGAAGATATCGAGCATTTTCAAGCATCTCCTTTTGGGTTTTGGCTGATTTGTAGCAATCAGTAACATGCAAATGGTCTGTATTGTTATAAAAATTATTTATGAGAGCCAGTGCGGTGCCTCATGCCTGTAATCCCAGGACTTTGGGAGGCTAAGGTGGGTGGATCATGAGGTCAGGAGTTCAAGACCAGCCTCACCAACATGGTGAAACCCTGTCTCCACTAAAAATACAAAAATTAGCTGAGTGTGGTGGTGGGTACCTGTAATCCCAGCTACTGAGGAGACTGAGGCAGGAGAATTGCTTGAACCCAGGAGGTGGAGGCTGCAGTGACCCGAGATCCGCCACTGCATTCCAGCCTGGGCAACAGAGCGAGATTCCATCTCAAAAAAAAAAAAAAAAAAAAAAAATTTCTGTATGAGAAGTTATTACCCTTTTACTTTTGCAATTTGTATTGCAAATACAGATATTAGACAAACTTAACCAATGAGCATAAACATTCTAACTCAGCTTGCTATACACTACTTACTTTTGAAGACATAATCCATCCTATATGTTAAAGTTAAAGTGCTTAAAATATTATGAATGTGAATACTTCTGACACCTTCAGTAAGCATTTAGTCTAGGGCTTGAAAAGCACTGTTCTAAGTAGAAATCCTTGTATTAATGGCATTAGGGTGAGCAGCAACTTTTTTTTTTTCCTCTTTTTTACTTTTTGTTTTGTAATGTTAGCACTAATTACAGTTGATCCTCAAGCAAGAAAAAATTTCTCAGGTTGGAAGACATCACAGAGAGAGGGAAAAAAAACCTGTATAGAGTTAATTTCATTTTATAATTCTCTATTACGATTGCACAGCATACAGACTAGATGTAAAAATCTGACAGGAACTGCTGATTTTTTTACAAGACAAATATTAGGCAGTGATTTATCTTCATGGACATGTCTATAAAAGAAACTACCACGGATAATAATAGCCTCTGGAATGCAATGGCTCCATCAAAGCTGTATAACACAATGGAAGGAGAAAAGGAAGAAAAGAGAGAAGGATGAAAAAGAAAAGAAGAGAAGAAAAAGGGAAGAGAAAAGGAAAGGAAAGAATGGGAAAGGAAAATAAAGGAAGAGAAGGGAAAAGAAAGGAAAGAAAGCAAAGGGAAAGGAAGAGAAGGGAAGGGAAGGGAAGAGAAGGGAAGAGGAGGGGAGGCAGAAAAAGAAAAAAAAAGGGGGGGGGGAAGGGAAGAAAGGAAAAGAAACATGGGGGAGTAGGAAGGATCCTGGTTCTACTCCATGAAGTGAAACAAATCATTACTGCTGCAGGAGATTCAAGACCCTCTCCCCATTCCCTCTCATTCTACAGTGATGCTGGGTCCATGATATGGGAACATATGGCTTACTTAGAAACTATGTTTCTATCTTTCTTAAGAAATTTTAAATCTCTGCCAGCTGAGTAGATTAAGAATGTTGGCACCAGCGTCTACAGAGAAATCCAACCAGGATTCCCACTTGATAAGCTTGGCTGGGCATATTCTATGCAACAAGAGAATGTCATGTCGCAGGACTGCAGGAGATAAAGCCAGTACAGTTCATTTGATAGTCTTGATATCCAATAGATAATCAGCAAATTGTTCTAGAAAAAGCAGTATATATCTAGTCAGTATCCTCAGGAATAACATTTGAGAAGCATCTGGATTCATGTTCACTGCTGAGCTTCCCTAATTTATACCTGGCAACTTGGTTTTTTGAAAATTACGAGGCGCAAGTTCCAACCAGGCAGACCTTGGTCAGTTTACTCTAGTTTGGATCTGTCCTAATTATCTGCTATGACCCTAGATGGGCAGTGACTATGAAGGCTTGGCTTGAGCTCCTTCTGTGGTAAAACTCCTCTAAGAAGGGCTCTATGGAACCTGAGTTCTGTGGAAAATTTATGGATTTCTTGTAAACAGAAGTTATGTCTTCAAATTATGTTGGAAGTGCATCAATTAATCAATAGCAAGCAAGGTTCTTTACAATGGCACCCTCAGAAACTTTACTATGCATACTACTATTTTCTTAGAGGGGGATAGAGAATGTAGTATTTTTAAACTGATCTTTTTTTTTTTTTTTTTCCTCATGGAGTAGCAGGATTTCTGAGGAATATTAACTGAAGAGCACTGTTTCAGGTGGTTCCACATTCACATGTCCCCTCCTGTACCACCTACCCATGAAAAATCTTTGAGAAATTCCACAAGCCTCGTGAATATTCTACAACAGTGCTGTCTAATAGAACATTCTGATGGAAGTTTTCTGGGTTTCCAATAGAGTAGCCATAGCCACATGTAGCCATTGAACACTTGGGTGTGGTTTGTGTCTGAGGAACTGAATTTTAAATTGTACTTACTTTCAATTAATTTAAATTTAAATATCCACATGCAGTAAGTGGCTACTGTATGGGCAACGCAGTCTAGAATATGACACGTTAGTGGGGTGCTGGTAACGCACACACCCTGAGCCTTACAGTGATCTGGGGG
>NW_012102465.1:564058-564517 GCF_000951045.1 Mandrillus leucophaeus | reverse complement strand
TCCCTTCCCTTCCTCCCTTCCCTTCCTCCCTTCCCTTCCTCCCTTCCCTACCTTCCTTCCCTTCTTCCCTTCCCTTCTTCCCTTGTCTTTTTCCCTTCCCTTCCTCCGTTCCCTTCTTCCCTTCCCTTTCTCCCTTCCCTTCCTACTTTCCCTTTTTCCCTTCTCTTCTTCCCTTCCCTTCCTCCTTTCCTTTCTTCCCTTCTCTTCTTCCCTTCTCTTCCCTTCCTCCCTTCCCGTCCTCTCTTCCCTTCTCTTTTTCCCTTACCTTCCTCCCTTCCCTTCTTCCCTTGTCTTCTTCCATTCCCTTCCTCCCTTCCCTTCTTCCCTTCCCTTTCCTTCCTCCCTTCTCTTCTTCCCATCCCTTCTTCCCTTCCCTACCTCCCTTCCCTTCCTCCCTTCCCTTCTTCCCTTCCCTTCCTCCCTTCCCTTCTTCCCTTCCCTTCCTCCCTTCCCTTCCTC
>NW_012102465.1:528207-564008 GCF_000951045.1 Mandrillus leucophaeus | reverse complement strand
CCTTCCTCCCTTCCCTTCCTCTGTTCCCTTCTTCCCTTCCCTTCCTCCCTTCCCTTTTCCCCTTCCCTTCTTCCCTTCCCTTCCTCCCTTCCCTTTTTCCCTTCCCTTCTTCCCTTCCCTTCCTCCGTTCCCTTCCTTCTTTCCTTCTTCTCTTCTCTTCTTCCCTTCTCTTCTTCAATCCCCTTCCTCCCTTCCCTTCCTCTCTTCCCTTCTCTTTTTCCCTTCCCTTCCTCCCTTCCCTTCTTCCCTTCCCTTCTTCCCATCCCTTCTTTCCTTCTCTTCCTCCCTTCCCTTCTTCCCTTCCCTTCTTCTTTCCCTTCCCATCCCTTCTTCCCTTCCTCCCTTCCCTTCCCTTCTTCCCTTCCCTTCCTCCCTTCCATTCCTCCTTTCTCTTCTTACCTTCCCTTCCTCCCTTCCCTACCTCCCTTCCCTACTTTCCTTCCCTTTCTCCTTTCCCTTCCCTTCTTCCCTTCCCTTTGCTCCCCTTCCCTCCCCTCCCTTTCTGTTCCCTTCCCTTTCTATCATCTTTCACTATCACACACTCTCTCTCTCTTTCTTTTTTAATAGCAAGTTCCAATATGGGCATTAGTTCCTAACTACTTCTTTTTCTCTCTTCCCAGATACTCTGAACCACAAAAGGGAATGACAGTGACATTGAAACCTTTCCATACAAATCCTGAGCCAGGGACAGTTGGCATCTACCTTGTCTTCTACTACAAAGGACTTCACCAGAGACAAATGTGTCTCTGTGGCTGGGCTCAGCTGCATTCTCCACATACCTTGCCCATTCATCAAATACTACTGTTTCAACATTGACTGTGGTACTCTTCTGTCCCTGAGCCTCAATACCACTTGGCACACCAATTTTTCCTGTTAGAGCCTCGGATCACACTGCTTCTGCTGGTTGGCACCAGATGAAGCTGTTACATGCAATCAAATGAAAGGAAAACTTGAACACTTTGGAGAATATTCCCAGTAAAGAGGACAACACTTCGGTTCCATTTATAAGGGGAAAAAATGGGGAGTAGGGGCCGTATTACACTGTGGCTCCAAGACCTGTAAAAGCGGAAGGTGTGAGGAAGAAGACTTTCAAGGAGAATATTTTCCCTCCTCAGCTCAGGCTGTGGTCAAACAGCTTAGAAACTTCACAACTGTTCTTTCTCTTGTTGGCTGATCTGGTTCCAGGACATTGCAAAAGATTTATTTACAATCACCCAAAGAGCCAGAATAGCTTCACCTTCATCTAGGAAATAATAGCTGTTTTGTACTATTTCGTTCAACAACAGTGATTCATTATGTAGCACTAGGCCTTCCCTGATACTTGTAACTGTCAGGCAGATTTCCTATGGCTTGTTCTCACACAATAGACCTATTTTGTCTATTTTGTCAAATTAAACTTAGAGGTGTATAATTATCCACATGTGTAGATATGAGTGTACTGACTTATATATAAGAATGCAATGTATTTATTAGCACATGTTTCTACAATGATATCATTCCAAAATGCTTCTTGTAGCCACTGTAGGAGTGTGCCTCTGAGGATCCATCCCATTGGTCATCTCCATGTGACTAACAGAGCTTGAGTGGAGTGGTGGCTTCTGTTGAAACGTACAAAATTATTATTCTTCAGATCATAGAGGTGAGTTGCATTGCTCTATTGCTTGGGAAAAGAGAGACGTGGGTTTTCCATATATCTGATATCCAGGTCAACAAAAGGAATTATTTTGAATCTTATCCTTATTTGTGAAGGTGTTAACAATATAGACAGAGGATTATAATGTTCAATTATGAGAATTTGTCTCATGCTTTCTCTCCTCTGTATGTCTGTTTTTCAGCCTCTGGACCCAAATATGCCTTCTTTGAACCGTAGAAAGGGAAATACCTAGTCTCCTCCTCATGTTCAGGGCTTTATAGTTTTATCTTAACTAATTATAGAAGTAAGTCTTGAATTTGGTATTTTAGTCATTTTATTTTAGAATATAATTCATTTAACCTACAAGCCATAAAGTAGACCACATCTTAACTACACAATCTTCTTTCAAAGTAAAATATTAAAAGTAATATGGTATAAAATAACAATATAAGGTATGGGTTTCCTAAGCATCATTTATCAAGACATGTACTTCAAAATTCAATCCAAAAAAATGATTTTTTTGAAGTGAAACAAGCAATCTGTTTTCAAGCAAAAGCCTAGCAGAAAATTCGAAATTACTTTAAAGCACTTGCTTTATACCAATTTGATTCAAAGTTAATAAAGTACTCAGGAGTAACAACCAAACATCTAGTGACTTATGGATTCCCATTGGTGTTTAAAAACTCTTATAATCATTCAGCACATGGGGAATTTAGCCTGTAAAGAACTTTGTGGCCTGAATAACATTACCTTACAAGTTGAGCATAGTGATTTGTCTAAAATAATTATCTAAATGAGAAAAGGTATAAATTAAAAGTCAGAGCCACTATATATAAAACAAATGAATGCAAACCAGGTAATTTCTTTAATGAAATTGAAACTCAATATTAGCCTAGACTTAGGTTTTCTAAAATCAGTAATAATTACAAAAATGATCCCATCAATTTTACTTCTGCTTGAATTTAATCTAATAGTTAAGGGGCTATTGATAAGAAAGACATATATAATTTTCAAATATTTGCATATTTTTCACATATGTGTTCATTCATCCATTTGTTCAAGCCAATAGACTAGGGCAAGTGTAGCTACAAAGAAGCACATATTAAAAAAAAAGAAAAAAGTTAAGATTTGGCTTGATTGCAAACTCTGTGAGTCAATAGTGCAATGCAGTCAGAAGAATTAATGCAATCTTAGATTGTGTCGATGATGGTATCCTGAAGAAAGTGCATCCAATTTCCTGCACACATCAGATCTGCTCTGGGATATTTAATTCATTTCTGGGCAGCATGTTTTCAGAAGGATGCTGACAAATGAATCTATACTCAAAGAGAATAACCAGAATGTTGACAGATATGGAAATCATGACATAAGAAAAGTAGGGATTTATAACACAGAGAAATAACGACACAAGATTGGGCATATGTGTTTATCTGAATGTGTAAAGATCTTCACATACTTGAAATATTTGCATATATAAAACATGGTACTTACAGAAGGTAGAACTAGTATCAAAGATGATAACAGGAAGTCAAATTTCCTGTGATCCTAAGAACTTTCCAACAGCCCGTGAAATAAGGTGCAATGAATTACAATTTTTCTGGAGAAATTCTGGGGGAAACTGTACATGAATTTCCTCCAAATTCCAATTATGACATGTTGTAAAAGAAAATAAGCCTTAGATGGGACAAGTAAATGGTTTGACTGCCTCGAGAGACTTCTGGTTTTACATCCTTTGAAATATCTACTGAGCATCTACTGTACACTTCATACCTTTAAAAAAAAGAAAGTATTCAGCCAATTGGTTCATAAAAGAATGAAGAAATATGTTTGTAAATTGTCCTGTGACTGACATTGTCAACCCATGGTATGCAGAGATCTCTGAAAGTTCAGTGACAAAAATCAAAGATGTGTGGTCACTGTTAAACAGAGAGAAATTATGCAGAGAAAAATGCATTTCATTTATTCCAAAATTTTTTGTGCAGAGAAAGAAATAAGTGAGAGAAAAAAGAAGAAAGAGACTCTGGGAAGTTTTGTATCAGTCATTTTCAATTAAGATAAGTGCTAGGGGATTTACAGATAGTTTTAAGAATGTGCATCAGTTTGCAAGAAGCATGTTAGGATCTGCTGATTGTGGTTCCACAATAGCTTTGAATGTTCTGGGTCAAAAGCAGCCCAGTGAAGGGAGTTGCCATTATTTCAGCAGACTTTGAGGCCCTGGGCTCTGTATTGTTTCTTCCTTTAGTCGTCATGGATGCCTGCTGCAGCAGGAATCTCATAAACAGCTTCCTGTCTGAATCAGGTCTTAGCCAAGTTCAAGGTTGCTATGTTTCTGAAACCATGAGTCTGCACCTGTTTTCTTGACTGGACACCTTGCTTTCATTCACTGCAAGTTCCCTTCACTTTTTACTTTGGAGCCCGTTCTCATTTCTGACTGAGTGCTTGATTTTTTGTTCTCTGTTCTCTTTCAGCTGGGATTTTGCATGTTCTCTAGTTTGTGGCAGTTTAACTTTTAACTTCTACTTTCTCAGCTGCTTTCTAACCACGATCAGTGTTGACCTTGGTTCTACCATCTTTTGTTGCACCCTTGTTTCCCTAATCCACTGAAGAGCCTGGTTGCAGTTGCAGCTCTTCCTAGAAATGATCAGATGTTATGGGTATTAATTTAAAGGTTTTAATGTTTTAAATTAAAGGTCGAGAACAGCTTCTCAACCCAAAATGCACTGCCATCCCCTGGTAACTTGGAATAGTTAAGGTTTTAAGGAAAACCTAATGTGAAGATGTGCATTAGGATTTTAGGACAGTGCACACTTACTTATTCACGAAGTATTTTCTGAATGAACAGTGTGCTAAACCCTATATTAATTACTAAGAATAGTGCACTGGGTAGTGAAAACTCTCTGTTCTTGAGGAACAGCTTACATTAGGCTTATGATAGTATGTAGGTGCACTATTTCTCTCTGTCCGACTTACTAGAATTATTGTAATACTGTATTGCTTTACCTCTACTGGTACTATACTACTCTCATTTTTCTTTTTCCTTTTATTCAGTACTAAAAACTCTGCCACTCCTCATGTATTGAAGAGTGTCTCCTCTTTGACCTTTTCAGTCTCCAAAAAACCCATTTGAGGTTAAGAAAAGCGTCTTGAACAGGAATTTAAATATGGGGGGTGTGCGGGTGGTAAATCACACACAAAAAGCATTTGACAAAGCAATTTATCACTAATTTTTAAAGACATATATATTTCAAGCGAATTCAATTTGCATATTTTCTGACTCATTTTCATTCCATTATCATAAGCTCTTTTTAAATACTTGCCACTTTTTTATATTTTCAAAGGAGGCATTTGTGTCATCTATGACTTCCTAACCTTTGCTTTCTGGAATTTGACTATCAGAAAATTCTTCCTTTGTCTAACCTCTTAGCTGAGATGGAACACTCGGCTATCTTCTGGAACTAAAGAGAGAAAGTAAAATCCAGTTGGGTTTCTCTTCTGTCTAAAAAGTCAGACAGTTGTCTTTGACCTTTGGCCTTTAAGGTTTTCATTAAAATGCTTTCATTATTTCAGCACCATCTCTGAGCACTTCTCATTTATCAAACTGCGAAAGTAAAAAGTAAAAAGTAGCCTAGATACTTAGTTGATGAGCATATATTAAATGGGTTACCTATTGGCATTGTTGGGGGCACTCCTTCTATATAATTTACTAGCATTTCTATTGATTACAATATTGCTGATGTGGGCTTTACAAGTGGTCTGTTAAAGCATGTGTCCTATGGTATGCTACATAAATAATGTCCATGTTGAAACATTTGTGTCATAAACAACACTTTACTCGAAACTGGTATTTTAAAACAACTGGACTGCTTTCTTGAGGAAGGATACCATGTTGTATTGTTGTTTATATCTCCAGAATTATCCCAGTGAGGCAAGAAGAAGGCATTCTCTCTCTCTCTCTCTCTCTCTCTCTCTTTTTTTTCTTAATCCCAATCCATGGACAAATGATAGCAAGTGTTAACTTCATGGAACATTTACTAGTGTTAGGTCTTATGCTAAGCTTTATACATGAACTATTTGTTTGAATGTTTCCCAAACATCCATGGAGCAATTATTAACCTCAGTTTGCAGATGGGAAAACTGAGGTGCAGGGAATGTTGCTTAAGGACATACAGTATCCTTGAAGGAGGGGAGCAAGATTGCAATCCTAGGCAGACTGATGCCAGAGACTGAGTTCTTATCCACTTGAGACAAAATGGCTATCATAGTCTTAGAACCAATTACACACACACACACACAGACACAGACACACACACACACACACACACACACGGATAATGCACGTAACGCATGTTAAAAGAGAAGTTAGCCTTTGGTTCTGGGAAAACACTGGCTAGGAGTCAGAAGCTCTTAAATTTCATTTCTTGTTTGTCTTTTAAACAACAAAATGTATTTAAATAAAATACCTTACTGTTTCATGCCTTGTTCTTCATCAGCGAACGAAGGATTGAATTAGAAAGAAAAATGTTTTGGCCTGTAACCTTCCGTGATTCATCGGTTTTATAAAAAAGCGTAGCACTGAAGGTGTTTGAAGCCAGGCGGGCCTCTGGGTTGGATTCTGAGCCATGAATGAGGACAGAGCACAGAGCTGGTATCTGTTCTCCCTGTTGGTCTTAATGCTGGGTATGGCTTGTCAGCTGTTGCTTATTTTCCCTGCTCAATCTTTTCTTATCAGAGGCAGAAGGCTTAAAGGATGCCATCTGGGATTGCTTGTTTAGATACAGCATGGTGTTAACAAGTTTCCCTCTCTCTTACTCTTTCTTGTTTATTGCCGGGTGCAAAGAGCAGCGATACACATGTCCAAATGCAGCCATCGCCCAGGCCCTGTTCTTCATGAACTTTAGGAGCAAAGGGCAGTGGAAGCCACAAGCTCTGAGTCACTTAGAGGAGAGGCAAGAAGTGCTAGGCTATGAGTGGGTGCTACATTCTGCAGCACCTAGAGGAGCTTCGAGATCAAGTTATTTGAAACTGTGAAAGACCATGTATGAGATTTTACTGACATCCTTTCTGGGAGTAACAAGAGTCTCCATATTCCTTAGAATCTGGAGGCTGGTAAAAACATGGCACTTCTTAACCCTGTGAAGAGATTTTGAGTTTACAATATATTACAGTGTTAAGAACATGGCTTCAGAGTCACAGGATTTCGACCCAAGTTCTGCCACTTGTGAGCTGGTAGCTAATACTGTATTTGCCTTACCAAGATTCCATTCACCTGGACTTCGCACCAGTAACCAGCTGCTGTGAATGTTGGCTGCTAACTATGGTCACAATTGCCCCATGTACCCCTTCAGACAATTGTCCTTAGCGAAAGTGAAAAGACTTCTCCTAGAAGCCAAAGAATGACTGTTTTCTGATACAAAACACCTGTCTCCTTGCCTCAAGGTGGGACCAAAGCTCTGGTACACTTTGTGCTTTGCTCCCATGGGATCGGGGTGAAGGCAGACTTTAGCTGATGCCGCAGCCTTCCGCTAAATAAGTGACTGCTTCTAGTCTGCTTCTACGAAAACTGACCTGAGGCATTGGGTGACTTTGGGAAGTAACTCAGTCTCTCTCTGCTTCAGGTTTCTTCTTTGTCAAAACGGGATTATATCCCATGGGATTGATATTAGTGACCTTACAATTTTGTTCTAAGTATTACGTGTTCACACGGTGCTTAACACAATACCTGACACACAGAGTACTTATAGTATCAGTTATGTGATTTGCTATGCTATTAGCTATAGGGATTGGAGATTCTGATAAAGTGATGCCTTCTCAAACATTTGGGAACACCAGTGAAAAGGCTGGTTTAGCTCCCCCATTCTGAATGAGAGTAGTTATTGCTTGAATATCCTGGCTCCTAATTAGATTTTTTAAAAGGCAGGGAGGGGAACAATCTCAACTGAGTCACAGGAAGGATCTTGAGCTCCTAATGCTCAGCCCTCATGCTACAAAGTGATGCATCTGTGTGCTATGTGTCCCTCTGTGTGCTTATAGCTGCTGGCAGCAGTCTCCATTTGTGCAATGGAAAACATTGCTCTCCTCAGACAGAAAAAACATATATATATATAAAATAAGTCTCCATACTGCTAGTGTCTAAATTAAGAAATGTAAAAGCCAATTCATGTAAGCCAGCAGGCAAAACCAACAGCAGTGCTGGCTGTGAAAAGAGCAGACTTCCCAGACGCCGAGCCTTCAGTGGTGCCTCTCCCATTGTGCTTGTGGGTCCTTTCCAAATCGAACATCAGAAACTGTGTGGTACCTTGGGACAGATGTTCATTCAGAACACAGTTAATTGAGTGAGGGTCGAAGAAATAAAGGGGGGTTAGTGTTGCTAGAAGAGAAACAAATTTCAAAGTAGGGCTAACTATGCCAATCAAAGAACCCATAACAAGGGATTCTGACGGTCATTGCAAAACTTCCTCTGCAATTGTGGAGTTAATAAAGCCCACCTACTATTTATCAACTATTAGTGATATCTTTCCTGGGACCCTTACGTGCTAGGCAAGAGGGATTGCAGCCATTTGTTCATTCAATTAATAAAATTTTCTCCCTGAGAATATGTCAACCAACCTATACTGTGTTTTAAGATGGAACCACAGGAAAATAGACACCATCCCTTGGTTCATCAGTGTTGCAAAATAGAACTTAACTGGTAACACCCAAAGTACTGCTAGTCCCCAAAGTTGAGTTTCCCCCTGCCAGGAAATTTTGGGGACCTGTAAAAACTGTGTACAGCTGGACTATAAAATTCCTAAGACAGAGGAGCTGTTTTATTAACTGACCAGCTAGCATGGTGCTTGGTGCATAGTAAGTGCTCAACTAATGCAATACTTGAGTTGATTTCCCAATCCATTTATGATATCTGGAAGAACTCGTATAGACATGTACTATAGTTCAGCTAAAACAAACCCATGTTGCATTTTGCTCCATTCCATCTTCAGCACTGCCAGTGCTGAATCTGAGGAGGGTCTGTCATAGTTTCCCAGGGCTGCTATAGCAAATGATCACAAACTGGGTGACTCACAAAAACAGAAAGTTATTCTTTCACAGTTCCAGTGGACTGTAGTCCAAAATCAAGGTGTCTGTGGGTTTGCTTCCTTCTGAGTCTCTGGGGGAGAATATTTTCCCCGCCTCTCTCCTGGTTGCTGGTAGCTGCCGGCAATCCTCAGTGTTCCTATAGTTTCATTCCTATAGTTCCTATAGTGCCTATTGTTGCATCACTCTAATCTCTGCCTCAGTCTTCACATGGTCTTCTTTTCTGTGTGTCTTCTCCCTTTTCTTCTCTAATAAAGATATTTGTCATTGGATTTAGAGCCCACCCCAATTCAACATGATCTCACCTGAAGTTTCTCAACAATTACAGCTGCAAAGTCCTTTTTTTTCCAAATAAGATCACATTCACAGATTGGACGTAATCTTTTGAGAGGCAGCCATTCAGCCAGGTACAGGGTCCTAAAGTTTCCAAGTGAATTACTGGGAGTGGCATTTGCCTAGCAAACCACAGACCCAATATTTAGGATCAGCCAAGGATGATTATGAGGACAAATGGGAGTTGGAATGAATGAGTCATATAAACCAAGTGAATAAGTATTGAAATCCAGCCAATGGATCATCTCCTTCTAACCTGAGGCTACAACCAGTCCAGTTTTTTAGCCATATCCTCCTCTTTCATCCACATTTTTTTTCTTCTCTTGACTTTCTTATTTCAGTGGCACGGTAGTGGGCATTTGGACAGATGTCAACTGATGCTTTATCTTATCCTTTGAAATAGAGAAACTCCTAATTCCACTGCTTGTATTTCTCCCTCACACCATTCTCTGATATTCTGATCAAACTTTTCCTTTTCATGTCTTTTTTCCTTTTTTCCTATATATAATCTTTTAGATTTAAGCAAAATATGATGGCCTTATTTCTAACCTCTCCTCTCTTAAATTCGGTTTGCTTTAAGAACTCACCAACATGCTTGTTAAGGAGATACTATTCCTTCTTATGTAGAAACAGAATTTCAAAATAGAGCCCCTGTTAGAAAACAAAACAGAACTTCTCTTTTCTTTTTCTTTGTACATGCTTCTTATCAAGACGATATACTCCACAATAAAAAAATTGTGTTGCTAAGAAAGCCCAGCAAGTTGCTTTTGAGAATCCGATTTGAGTACACTAATGTGTGAACTGAATCCGAGAGAAAAATAATTATTCTTTAATGAAATATGTCTGCTAATTTGTCCAGCAGCCATAGACAGGCCGAACAAAGATAAAACTGAAAATTCAAGCCTTATGCTTGGTGTGAACTGCTGATGTTGAGCTCTTCCTCCTTTGCTGATCAATTTGACCTGTTTCGTGACAGTGGAACCAGAAGAAACCATTGGAAAAATTCTGGAGACTGAGTTTTCTCCCAGAGGGTAGCTGTCACCACTTGTTCAGGGTTTTATCACCTTAGAAACTCTGCCAGGAGAGGACACACCCAGGTCTGAGCTGATGGGCTGGACTTGCCCTCTTGTTTGTCATGAGCAAACTTGATCATTTTAGTGATCTTAAATGTAAGCCACCTTCTCACTCAGTACTTAAAGTCTGCTGGGGAGAAGACACAAACTTGATTTTCTTCTCTGTCTAATCAGACTGATCACTGTGCCATTTCAGAGATACCTTATTCATATGGGAGATTAAAAAGCGAGTACTTTTGTCCTTGCTTTAAAATGCTGATTTAATCAATCCTTCTTATTACTCTTTTGCAGTGATCTCTTCTCTCCAGCACTCTTCCTAAGCCCACCTTTTTTTTTTTTTTCCCAGCCAAGGTACATTTTGCACTTCATGTTCCATCTGCCTGTAAATTTCTACCTTTGAACTGACCAAAGTACCCTAGCGAATGTTTCACAAAATAAGCCTAGGTTGCTTAAGACCTACTTTTAGCTGTGCATCATTTTTTTTTTTTTTTTTTTTTTTTGGCCTTGAGAAACTGTGCAGAGCCAAGGATAGTGGCATAATAGAGTGTTTCATAAGTAAATTTCCTGTATATTGTGTTTTTTTATTCACAATTTGGATTCAGAGTTGCTTCTGAGATGATCAGTTCCTCCTGTATTCAGGCAATATGACCCCTCTCTATAGGAAAAGACAAGAAGAAAAAAGGCAAGGAAAAGTTCACACACACGCGATTCTGTTTCTTTACATCAGCGTTTGGTCTCAAACCGTATCTGGAAGGCCAATTAGTATACATTTCCTCAGGGCACCTGGGAGTAAGTATGAGGAGAGAGAATTTATTTTCTTGGTTTTCCTAATCCTCCTGCTGCTTGTTTTCATTAGATAGAAAGGCCATTAAACATTATGTAGCCCAGGCAGATTTTAGAGGCACAGAGATGGGCTTCCTTTGGCCCATCAAGAAAGCTCTTTCAGAAATGTGTTTTGAGCCCTTTGACAAACTTTGGGCATCATAAACTCCTGCTGCTTTTCCTCTCTTCCCTCCCCCTCAGTCATCTCTCCCCTTCATGCCCTCTCTCTTACAGCGAGCTCCCTGTTTTTAGCTGAGTCACAGCAGCTGGCTGGCACCTCCAGGGTCATACTGTACGTAACACAGAATCCTCTCTGTTGGCTACCATGGTGCTTCAAAAGAGGGGCTGTGGCAGCCGCTGAAAAGCATCCTGGGTACTCCAGCCGAGCGCTTCTTTGAAGCCCTGGAGCAAGCGGCAGGCAGAAGGAGCCAGTTCAGGGATCCAAAGTTCCTGGATAACATGGTTTCACTGAGCCCCAGGGCTCCTGCTGCCACCGAGATGCTGCTCAGAAGCAAATCCTGAAGAAATTCAGAACAAAATCCAGACAGACAGAAGCAGAAGCCTATGGCCTCTGCAAGCCAATGGCTGCCAAGAAACAGTCTTAAAAGTGCCAGAGCTTTGGCAAAAGGCCTCGAGCTCTGCCCGCGGGTGAATAGGGAGTAGGAGTGGTGGTCACATTCTCTTTTTCCAGTCAACTGGATTGTGCCTGGGCACAGAAGAGCACATGTGGAATTGGGGAGCAATAATCTATCACTTTCTCTCCTGAAAACAAATGCTGGCCTGTTTAAGTAGAATATATGTCCTAACCCGGTGGAACAATGCAGATTTCCAGCGTTAAAAACACCATCTTTTGGCTTTCAGATACTTAGAACTGGACTGCTCCCAACTTCCAAAAACTGTCTGAAGCCTGAGTATTTTACAAACAGTAGATCCTACAACCCTCTGGTTGATTTATTTGTTCTTTCTTCCCACTCCTCCCCCACATTATTGATTCCTATCTGATTCTTGTTCTAAGAAACTTTTCTTTTACAAATTTAGAAACCAAATTTAATGATAATGATGATGATGACGATGATGATATTTAAGCCATGGAGAATTCTTTCTGCAGGATGCTGGAAGAATATTTGTAGATTAATATTAACAGTATTTTATATGTGTTTGTGTGTGTGTGTGTTTTGACATGCTCTTTGGCCTCAAAACAAACCCAACTGAAGAAGCAATTGATCCTACATGGAAAATTTCAAATCATGAAGAGCCTGGTGTCACATTCAAAACATGGCTTGTTGAAAAAAAAAGTGAAACACATTTGTCTTCGCAGCTGTACCCTCCACACAAACACTAAATGGTAGGAGAATTTAAAAAGACAAAATGATAGGAGGGCAACAGCTGCTTTTTGTAGCTTCTTGGGGACATTAATATAAACTTATAAAACCAAATACCATGGTATATTCAAACACAAATTAAAATGAATCCTAAAAATACAGCAATGAAGCACATCATCTAAAATATTTATGTTTTTGCTTTTTTTTTAATGAAAGAAGCTCAGTGAAATATGAGAGACAGGATATTTTACCTTAAATGCCAAACTTTTTAACTAGGATGGTTTTCTTCAACTGTCAATGCCAAAGAAAGCCAAAGTTAACCGAAAGTATTCCTTAGAAGACAGTGACGACACTTGAGATGAGCCTCTGAGGAGTTATTAGTAATTACTGTTCTGAGAAGTTAATACCTACAATGTGTGACAGAACAAGTTCACCTTGCACTCAACACGTTAAAATGTTTTCATTCCTGGTTAAACCATTTTTAATAAACAAAGTAAATTATAATTGATCTGCTAGAAGCCAGATACTTCATCAGTGAAACAGGTGTAAATATTTTAGAATGTATGATCAGCCTGTACTTAAAATTCTGAACTATTTTTTCCCTCATAAGAAAAATCTGTATTTTCCTTTTAAACACTATGAGAAAAAAAACACACACACAGTTCTTATACATCTTGCCTGCCTGCTGAACATGTCCTTTGAGAAAACCATAAATTCAGAGAAGCTCAAGATTTTCTCTTCTGAAAGCCTTCAAAACACATATGGGCCGAGTGAGTATGTCTCTCTGTTATACTATTAGCACAAAGGACCTTACATGTATTACTACTAAAATATTTTCACATAGCATATAATTATTATGACTTGTGGGTCTCACCCATCAGACAGTGAGATACCTAAGTTAGAAGTGAATGTATGCTTATTCATTTGTGGATTCTCAGAACATAGCACAATGTCCAGTACTCCAGTAGTTGGTAGATGTTCAATAAAATCTTTGTTGAATAAATAGTTCTAATAGTTAAAATCGCCTGACATTGTACTAAGATTTTTTACATCTATCATTTCATTTAATCCCCTTGACCATCCCAGGAAAGAAATAGTATTATGTATACCCATTTTGTAGATGTGGAAACTGAGGTCATCAAAAAATTAAAGAACTTGCCTGAGGTTACACAGTAAAGAGGTGCAGCTCAACTCCAAGTAGGGACTAGTCAGCCCTCATGAAGATGCAGCTGAAGAAAGAAATGAGGTCAGAGTCTTCTCTTCTTTAACTCATGAATGACATTGTGCTTATTTGTGTGTGTGTGTGTGTGTGTGTGTGTGTGCATGCTTCATGTTTCATGTCCATGATTTCTCATTCCAGCAAATCTACTTTTCTCAGACTAATCCAATACTGTCAATGGCTGAGGTCCTAAGTCATTAAATTGTCTCCATGAAACTAATTTTGATTAGGCCTGACTGGTGCCACTTTTCACTAAACTATTATAACTATTATAAGTTAGCATTTGGTTGTCATGATGTCTGCTGATTGTCTTATACTGATTTTTCTGACCTTCCCTACTGGATTATACTTTTCTTGAAGTATTGAGGTATAATTGATATATTTACAGTATATTTAAAGTATATCATTTGATAAGTTTTGATATATACACCTGTGAAACTATTGTCACAAACAAGATAATAAACATATTCATCATACCAATAGTTTCCTTGGGTTCCTTTGTCATTCATCATTGCTTCTTACCATAACCGCGAGGAACAGCTGATCTGTTTTCTGTCACTAGAGATTAGTTTGCATGTTCTAGAAAGTTATATAATTAGACTCATACAGTGTGAATTCTGTTTTACCTGGCCTCTTTCACTCAGCATAACTATTTTTCAGATTCATTCATTTTGTTGCATGTGTCACTAGTTGATTTATTTTTGTCACTGAATAGTATTCCATTTTATGGCTGTATGACAAATTGTTTACCCATTAATCTGTGGGTGGACATTTGCATTGCTTCCTGTTGAGCTATTACAGATAAAGCTGCTATGATCATTTGTGTACTGACCATTCATTTACAAGTCTTTGTGTGGACATTGCTTTAATTTCTCTTGGGTAAATGCCTAGGAGTAGAATGACTGCATCATATGTATTTTTAATTTTTTAAAATTATTTTTAATTTCATTTTTAGAGTCAAATATTGTTTCATTGAAGTAAAAGCAAAACAAAACAAAAACAGAAAATTGTTTCCTAAGACAATGACACAGCTGATAAGTTTTCAGTAATGATGAAAACAAATATTTATTCTTACATTTAAAATTTGTGGAAAAGTGCTTTACATTTAATAAAGATGTGTTCTCAAAGAGATACAAGGAATTAAGTACAATCCTGAACACCAATTTTGACTACTTTTAGGCCTACAAAAAGGCTTAGACAGCCACACAGTAATAGTGGGGGACTTCAACACCCAACTTACAGTATTAGACAGATCATTATGTGCTAGTTAAGAAACCTCTGCCAAGTTCAGTCATTATTTACATTAGATATTTTTGTTTTAGTAATTATATAGCTTTAGCTCTAATATTTAGGTTTGCAATTGATTTCGAGCTAGCAATGATAAACGGTGTGAGGTAGAGGTGTGTGTTCATTGTCTTTGCATGATTATCCAATATTTCCCCATAATTAAAATTTAAAAATAATTTTGTTAAAATAAGTTGACCATAGATGTGTGCTTTATTTCTGAATTCTATTTTGGTCCATTTATCTATATTCCTTTCTTTACACCAACAATATACTACATTTATTACTCTAGGCTTTTAATAAGTTGTGTAGTCAGGTAGTATGAGTCCTAACATTTTGTTTTTCTTTTTCAAATTTGATTTGGTAATTATAGGGCATTTAATTTTCATATAAATTTTAGAATCAGCTTGCCAAGTTTCATAAAACATCTGCTGGGATTGATTGGGATGGTATTTAATCTTTAGATAATTTGGAGAAAATTGACTTCATAACAAAATTAGGTTTCTTAATCAATGGGCAAGGAATATCTCTCAATTCATTTAGGCCTTTAATTTCTCTTACAGATGTTTTGGAGTATTCTTGCATATTTTTTCAAATGTTATTCTAAGTATTTCATATGTGGTGCTATTGTAAATAGTATTTTCATATTTTAATTTTCATTTTTCAAGGCTAGTATAAAAATATGATTGATTTTGTATATCATGTGTATGTACTACAAGGTTGCTAAATTCACTAGTTCTAATAAGCTTTTTTGGTACATAGGAATTTTTACATAGGCAATCATATATTCTAACAACAAAAAAACTTTAACTCCTTTTCTACTTGCTTATGGCACTGACTAGAACCTCTGATACAATTTCGAACAGAAGCAGTAAGATTGTACATCCCTACATTTTTCCTTATCTCATGAGGAAAACATTTAGTCTTTCACATTTAGTATGATGTTAACTGCAAGAGTTTTGACAATACCCTTTATTAGGTTGAGGAAGTTCCCTTTTATTTGTAGTTTGCTCAGAGTGTTTATCATGAGTGGCTGCTGAATTCTATAAGACATTTTTTTTCTGCATCTATTGAGATGATCATGTTTCTTCTTTCTCATTTTAGTCTATTATATTATTATAAAAATATTAGATAACAATATCTTAACTCTGTCAAATTACAGCAAGCATCAATTCTTTTTAAGACGTCATCTTTACTCAGGTTTGTAAGAAACTAGAGTATATAAATCACTTTTGAGATAACAATTTCTCTGCTACCCAATGAATCATGTGAGAGAACTTTTCAGAGAACACGTTTGAGAGAACAATTTCCCTACTACCCAAGGAATCGTGTCATATTAACATTGATTGTAATTCTGCTACTACTGTCTGATAATATACGTTAAATGGTTTTAAAAAATATATTAGTTGGAAATATTTGAAGGCTTTTCTCATCTTAATTCTCCATGCAGTATCTGACCTGTAAATCCATAATGAAAATGTGACTTTCATTTGGTTTTCCTCCTTCAGAGGAAACTAACTTTAACACAGATTTTTATTCTCAAAGATTCACAAATGTAAGCCATACTTATTAGATGTAAAATTTTACCCATCATGATTTTAAGTTATGAGAATTAAACTAACTTTTCATTATTGGGGAAAAACCACTTGGTCATAATGTATTATTATTATTCAGAATGATTAAGAAAAACGTTAAGAATTTTTGCATCTGTGTTCATGAGGGTTATTGGTCTGTAGTTTTCTTTTCTTGTAATATATTTGGTTTGGTACCTGTAATACCCATCTCCCAAGATGCATTGGGAAATATTCTATATTCTCTACCCTATTATGTTTGCAAGAGGTTAGGTAGTAATGGTATTGTTTATTCTTAAATAGTTGATAGAATCCACCTCGGATTCCATCTTGGCCTGGAGTTTTATTTGTGGGAATATTTTGTATAAGAAATCCTAAATAATTTGTTCAATTTATTTAATTTGTTGAATTCACTGGCATAAAATTATTTGTTATATTCAATTTTTATCCTTTTTACGTCTGTAGTATCTCTAAAAATGTCCCCTCATCTCATTCCTGATGTTGGTAATTTGTGTTTTCTCTTACTTCTGATCAATCAGGCTAGCATTTTTATCACTTTATTAATCTTTTCAAAGAACAGCTTTTCATTTCATTTTTTTTCTATTGGTTTTCTGTTTTCTATTTTTTTGTTCCCGCTCTAACTTTATTATTTCCTTTCCCTGCTCTCATTTCCCTTCTGTTTAATTGCCTCATGTTATTCTAGCTATTAAAGGTAGAATCTTAGGTCATTGACTAGCATTTTTTTCTATTGTAAATGTTTAGTATTGTAAATTTTTAAGCATGGCATTACAAACTTTATTATGTCATATTTTTATTTTTATTTTATTCAGTCCAAGATACTTTGTAATTTCTCTTTTGATTTACTGTTTGATCCAGGGATCATATCTCTTTTCATGGTTTGTGTTTATAGTATGGTATCTAAAGAGTTTCATGGTTTTATATTTTTCATTTAGATTTACACTAAATTTTGAGTTAAATGAAATTTTTTTATTATACTTTAAGTTCTGGGATACATGTGCAGAACGTGCAGGTTTGTTACATAGGTATACACGTGCCATGGTGGTTTGCTGCACCCATCAACCTGTCATCTACATTAGGTATTTCTCCTAATGCTCTCCCTCCTCTAGTCCCCCAATCCCAATCAGCCCTGGTGTGTGATGTTTCCCTCCCTATGTCCACGGGTTCTCATTGTTCAATTCCCACTTACACATGAGAACATGAGGTATTTGGTTTTCTGTTCCTGTGTTAGTTTGCTGAGAAGAATGGTTTCTAGCTTCATCCATGTCCCCACAAAGGACATGAACTCATCCTTTTTTATGACTGCATAGTATGCCATGGTGTATATGTGCTACATTTTCTTTATCCAGTCTATCATTGATGGGCATTTGGGTTGGTTCCAAGTCTTTGATACTGTGAACAGTGCTGCAATAAACATACTTGTGCCTGTGTCTTTAGAGGAGAATGATTTATAATCCTTTGGGTATATATTCAGTAATGGGATTGCTGGGTCAAATGGTATTTATGGTTCTAGATCCTTGAGGAATCACCACACTGTCTTCCACAGTGGTTGAACTAATTTACACTCCCACCAACAGTGTAAAAGTGTTCCTATTTCTCCATGTTTTCTCCAACATCTGTTGTTTCCTGACTTTTTAATGATTGCCTTCCTAACTGGTGTGAGATGGTATCTCATTGTGGTTTTGATTTGCATTTCTCTAATGACCAGTTATGATGAGATTTATTTCATCATAAAAATGATGTTTTTTTGCTGCATGAATGTCTTCATGACTAAAACACCAAAAGCAGTGGCAAAAAAAGCCAAAATTGACAAAAGGGATCTCATTAAACTAGAGAGCTTCCTCACAGCAAACGAAACTATTATCAGAGTGAACAGGCAGCCTAGAGAATGGGAGAAAATTTTTGCAATCTATCCATCTGACAAAGGACTAATATCCAGAATCTACAAAGAACTTAAACAAATTAACAAGAAAAACATAAACGACCCCATCAAAAAGTGGGAGAAGGATATGAAAAGACACTTCTCAAAAGAGTAAATTTTTATATAATATGTGAAGCACATATAGAGATTTCTTTATATATAAATGGATGTTAAATTGTTCTAGCACTATTTGTTCAAAAAACCCCTTTTTACATTGCAAATGACTTTGAACCTTTGTAAAATTTCAGTTTTCTATAGTTTTGTGAGTTTGTTTCTGGGCGCTCTATTTTGTTCCATTGACGATTATGTCTATACTTTAACCAACATCACAGTATCTTGTTGTAGATACTGTGAAATCAAGGGGCATGAGTTTTCTAACTTTTTCTTCCTTTTCATATTATTTTGGCTTTTCTGCTTCCTTATATTTTCCATACAAATTATAAAACCGTCTCATTGCTGTGTGTGTAAAATCTTTCTGGAATTTTGATTGGGATTGTGTTGAATTTCTAGATCGAGTTGGCGTCTTAATACTAAGTCTTGCAATTGAGGAAAGAGATATATGTCTACTTAGATCTTTTAAAAGTTTCAAAAGTGTCATTTCTGTGGTTTTAAACATAAAGATTCTGACTGTATTCCTTTAGATGTATACGTAAGTGCCTCTTAAATTTTTTTTTTTTTTTTGCTATTTAAAGCCATATTCTTGGCTCTGGATGCTCTTTCAGTATTGTTCTGCCTGGTCTGTTCAGGTGGTTCTTTCTTGGCCTTAGGTAGTTTCTTTGGATTTCTGTAAATTTTCAATTACCTCTCTGTGTGACTTTCCTTTTCTGTGAAGCTCTCTTTTTGCAGTACTGTAACCTCTCCAATTTTTCACTTCCATCCCTTCAACTCAGTGGCCTGCGGGCTCTGTTTTGGTTTGCCCCACTGCACTGTAGCCTGGAAACTCTTTGCAGGCGGGAAGCTGGGGCAGTCATAATATTCACTTAGTTTGCTTCCCTTCCTGTAGTCATCCTTTACTGCACTGAGTCTTGATTAATGTCTGAAAAACAGTTGTTTTATATGTTTTCATCTCTTTTATCATTGCTTAAGGAAGGAGGGTAACTCTAGTTCTCATTACCCCATTAAGGTTGAAAACAGAATTTTCAACATGCTTTATGAATAATAAAATTGTACAATTTAACCTTTTCCTCTGCCTCTGCTTCAGCCACACTGATCTTTATTCAGTCTTTCACATACACTAAGATAACTGCCAAAGGGCCCTTGTAGATCGTCCTTTCTTTGGTCAAAATGCTTTTTCCTCTTATTATCTGCTTAATCCCTGCTCATCCTTCAGATCACAGTGCAGTCATCATTTCTTCACTGGAAGTTTTCTTTGACTTTCTTACGTTGTCAAATCCCCTGTTGTAACATGTCTTCATGATGTTTACCTCATGTTTCATTTTACACTTATTTGTATAACTATTTGATGCTTATATGTCTCCTCCTCTAGACTGTAATAAGCATTGGCTATGGCTGTCTTTGCTTACCATTTTATCCAAAGTGGCTGGTGTAAAGTAGGTGCTCATCAAATATTTGTGAGATAGATAGACAAATTGAGATTACCTCCGTGTTTGTCTTTTTACTAAGTTTCATTATTTCCTATACCTTCTTTAACATGTAATGCACCAATAAGTAATTATACCTTTTCTGTTATACTATTAGAATTTTCTATATCTCACCAAATAAGATTAACAAAAGAACAACTGTTCTATCAAATTGTAACAACATTCAGAGACAACTAATTAAAGTCTTATATTAAATAAACTACTTATAGGAGAATTCTGCAATGAATTAGGGCTCTGAAATTGCCATTTGCTCATCACAGATGCAATAAAGCACAACTTGGCACGATCAGTCAATCAGAAACTGACTCATGAGGGATATCAGATTCCCTTGCTTCCATTTTGTTTTCATCTTTCTAGTTTGTTTGAAAACTTATAAAAACCATATGATGAGTTTTCAAGTAAAATTTGTGGTAGTTCCATGCTGACTTCTTGCCCCCTATAGTTTGTGCTTTTATTTCAGGGCTATAGTACTGGTATCACAAACAAAATCTTAAGGTATATTCTCACATTGTACCTAATATTATAAATTGAATGACAAATCTGGTGGCTTTTTTTTTTTTTTAACATGGTGACTCGATCACATTCCCTTCACTAGTTGATGCTAAAAAATGATCTATTAGATAAGTGTAGTTGTTATTTTTCTGAAATAGTTGCCAGAGAACCACTGGATATTTTCTGTAGTAAAGGAAAGAGCACAAAAATTTATTTTTCCCATTTTTTGTTATAACTCAGGATATCCCTCCAAAGTTAGTTATTACTATTTTCCATCTAAAATAGAGACATGTTTTAATTCTAATTAACCTCCAAAATCTAGCAAATAGTCCCAAAGTTAAAAATAAAATTTGAGATCTACTGAGACATACTTATAAAATTTCCTTCCCTGTGCTTTTTTGTTCACTATCTGAGAAATCTGAGAAATAATTACTAGTTACCTTCCCAGCAGAAAAATTATGAGGATTATTAAAATAATATATGTAAATTACCTTGCTGTCAGAAGCCCTGGATGCCTGTGTAATATATTACACTGCTAAAAACTCATATTAGTAGACTTTAAATTTTATCTTAATGCTCAAATAAGTAATTCCCATACATAGCTCAATGTATTGGACCTGATTTTTCTTTATAAGTAGACAGGTGCTATGCTGCTTTAATTAATTTGAATGGACACTGATTCAAAATTTTCTCAGTGAGAAAACATGGTTGTTTTAATGTTAATAAAATCTGATCAGTTAGAAACTTGGTCTGCATTTCACTGGGGTCTCTATCTGTTTTGAATGCAGTATTCTTATTTGCTCATTCTGATCTCCTAAAAGAAATACAACATTCTTAGTGATGTACTATTGTAAAGCACCTGGTTTGGGAATCATACATGTCTGGGTTCAAATTCAACATTTGACATATGTTAACTGTGTTACCTAGAACAAGTTCCTTTTTTCCCCCAGGCCTATGTTGCTTCTTTGTCAAATGGGTGATAATCCAGGACTTCCAGCTTAGTGATCTCTGTAGAAAACACTGAATAGAGGAAGAAAGTACAAGAAGCAGCTGAACAGAAGCCTCTACCAATCATCCTTTCTACAGGAACAGCAAATTTAACAAGTATTTACACAAAAAAGCACCTTCAGAAGAACCAAAAATCAGGAGAATGATCACAGTGCCTGGTTTTTAACTTCATATCATCGAAAGAGGCACTAAAAAGGGTAGGAAAGACAGTCTTGAATTACCAACACCATCCCTGCCCCAATCCCAGGCATTTGTGTGTAGTGCAGAGAATCTGAGCGCTTGTGAGAGAGACGGCACAGTGCCTGTCGGACTTTGCATTGGAATTCATTGTGGCCCTGTCACAGCTGAAAGAAACACTGGACAAATTCAGTTGACACCCATGGCGGGAGCATTTAGATAAACCCTAGCCAGAGGGGAATCCCAGAGGACAGGAATGGTTCAAACCAGAGGTCAGAATCTGAGTTCTGCCAAGCCTTGCCACTGTGTGCTAAAATGCTCTGGGGTTCTAAATAAACTTGAAAGGCTGTTTATGCAACAAGGACTGCAATTTCTAGGCAAGTCCTACTGCTGTGCTATGCTTGGAGCCAGTAGACTAGGGGCATCACAACCTAGTGAGACACCAACTGGGGTGGCTAAAGGAGGGCTTGCACCACCCCAACCTCACACAGCACAGCTTGGAGCTCCAAAAGAGACTCCTTCCTTCCACTTAAGGAGAGGAGGGGGACGAGTAAAGAGGACTGTCTTGGAACCTGGATACCAGCTCAGCCACAGTAGGATAGGGCAGCAGGCAGAATCCTGAGGTACTCACTCCAGACTTTAGCTTTCAGATGGCATTTCTAGACACACCCTGGATCAGAAGGGAACCCACTATCTTAAATGGAAGGACCCGGTCCTGGAAGAATTAATTACCTGAAGACTAAATAGCCCTTGCACCCTGAATAATCAGCAGCAGTATCCAGACAGTACTTGCCATGGGCCTTGGGTGAGACTCTGAGACTTGCTGGCTTCAGGTGTGATCTAACACATTACCAGTTATAGTGACTATGGAGAGAGATTCTTTCTGCTTGAGAAAAGCAGAGGAAAGAGAAAAGGAGACTGTCTTGCAGCTTAGGTACCAGTTCAGCCACAGTAGGGTAGAGCACCAAGTGGGTGCTTGGAGCCTCAATTCCAGGCCCTGGCTCTTAGATGACTTCTCTGGACCTTCCCTGGACTGGAGGGGAGCTGACTTCCCTGAAATAAGAGTCCTACGGCTGGCAGAAATCAGCACAAGCTGACTGAAGAGCCCCTGGAGCTTGAATGAACATCAGTAGTAGCCTGGCAGTATTTCCTGCGGGCCTGTGGTAGTGGTGGCCATGGCAAGAGACTTCTCAGTTTCTAAAATGGGGCAGGAAGAGTGGGAAGGACTTTGTCTTGTGGCTTGGGTGCCAGCTCAGCCACAGTAGAACAGATCACCAGGCAGATCCCTAAATATTTAATTCCAGGCTCTGACTCCCACGTAGCATCTTTGGACCCACTGGGGCCCACAAGAACTTGCTGCCCTGAAAAGGACACAAGACTGGCTGGCTTCATCATCTGTTGAATGTAGAGCCCTAGGGCCTTGAACAAACATAGGCAGTAGCCAACTAGTTAGAGTGGGCCCTGGGCGAAACCTAGCTGTGCTGACTTTAGCTCTGATGCAGCACTGTCCTAGGGGTGGTAGCCATGGGAGTGCTTTTCTCACCTCCTCCTCCAGCTCCAGGAAGTTCAGCACAGGATAAGATTCCTTTTGTTTGGGAGACAGTAAGGGAAGAGAACAAGAATCTGCCTGGTAATCCACAGAATTCTTCTGGATCTTACCCAAAACCACCAAGGCAGTATCTCTACAAGTCTACAAGAGCCACAATGTTATAGGCTTGGAGTGCACTCCAATGCAGATGTGGCTGCAGTGACCAAAAACAGATTATAACACCCAAATCCCTTTGAATACCTGGAAAGTCTTCCCAAGAAGAATGGGTATAAACAAACCTAGACTGCAGAGACTAACAAATACCTAACTTTTCAATGCCCAGATACTGATGAGCATCCACAAGAATTCACAAGCATCAAGACTATCCAGGAAAACATATTCTCACCAAATTGAACTAAATAAGGAACCAGGAACCAATCCTGGAAAGACAGAGATATGCGACTTTTCAAACAGAGAATTGGAAATAGCTGTTTTGAGGAAATTCAATGAAATTCGAGATAAAACAGAGAAGGAATTCAGAATTCTATCAGACAAATTTAACAAAGAGATTGAAATAATTAAAAAAGAGTCTAGCAGAAATTATGGAGATAATAATGCAATTTACCTATTAAAGAATGCATCAGAGTCTCTTAACAGCAGAATTGATCAAACAGAAGAATTAGTGAGCTTCAAGACAGGCTATTCAAAAATACACAGAGAAGATGAAACAGACAAAGAAACATCAGAAAAAGAAAACTACAGGTCAATATCCTGGAAGAATATTGATGCAAAAATCCTCAACAAAATACTAGCAAACAGAATTCAACAACACATTAAAAAAGATCATTCATTGTGATGAAGCGGGATTTATCCCAAAGATGCAAGGATGGTTCAACATATGCAAATCAATCAATGTGTTACCTCATATCAACAGAATGAAGGATAAAAACCATGTGATCATATCATCTGATGCTGAAAAAGCATTTGATAAAATTCAAAATTCCTTCATGATAAAGAAACCCTCAAAAACTGCATATAGAAGGAACATATCTCAACTTAATAAAAGCCGTATATGACAGACCCACAGCTGGTATCATATTGAATAGGGAAAAACTGAAAGCCTTTCCTTTAAGATGTGGAACACGACAAGGATGCCCACTGTCACCACAGTTATTCAATGTAGTACTGGAAGTCTTAGCTAGAGCAATCAGACAAGTGAAAGAAATAAGAGGCATCCAAATTGGAAAGGAATAAATCCAATCCTCTTTGTTTGCAGCTGATATAATCTTACACATAAAAAAACTGAAGACTCAACCAAAAAATTATTAGAACTAATAAACAAATTTATTAAAGTTGTAAGATACAAAATCAACATACAAAAATCAATAGCATTTCTGTATGACAACGGCGAATAATCTGAAAAAGAAATAAAGAAGGAATTTCATTTACAATAACTACAAATAAAATAAAATACCTAGGAATTAAACAGAGAAAAGAAAGATAACTATCATGAAAACAATAGAACACTGACAAAATAAATTGAAGAGGATACACAAGAGATGGAAGGATATTTCATGTTCATGAACTGGAAGAATAACTTCCAGTTATTCTTTAACTTAATGTGATCTCATTTGTCCATTTTTGCTTTGGTTGCCTGTGCTTGTGGGGTGTTATTAAAGAAACTTTTGCCCAGTCCAATGTCCTAGAGAGCTTCTTCAATGTTTTCTTATAGTAGTTTTATAGTTTAAGGTCTTATATTTAAATCTTTACTCCATTTTGATTTAATTTTTGTATATGGTGAGAGATAGGGGTTTAATTTCATTCTTCTGCATATGGATATACAGTTTTCCCAGCACCATTTGTTGAAGAGACTGTCCTTTCCCCAATATATGTTTTTGGCAACTTTGATGAAAATGAGGTCACTGTAGAAGTAGAGATTTGTTTCTAGGTTCTTTATTCTGTTTCATTGGTCTATGTGTCTGTATCAACTACTATGCCGTTTTGGTTACTATAGCTCAGTAGTATAATTTGGAGTCAGTTAATGTCATTTCTCCAGTTTTTATGAGATCACATAAAGTTAAAAAGCTTCTGCACAGCAAAAGAAACAGCCAAGAAAGTGAAAAGGCCACCTACGGAATAGGAGAAAATATTTACAAACTGTCCATCTGACAAGGGACTAATAACCAGAATATGTAAGGAGCTCAAACAACTCTATAGGAAAAGAAAATCTAATAATCCAATTAAAAATGGGCAAAAGATCTGAATAGACATTTCTCAAAAAAGGCATAAAATTGACAAATGCGCATATGTAAAGGCGCTCATCATTAATCATTAGAGAAATGCAAATCAAAACTACAATGTGGTATCATCTTACCCAAGTTAAAATGACTTTTATCCAAAAGACAGCAACCTAAGTGTCCATTAACACATGAATGAATAAAGAAAATGTGTCACATATACACAATGGAGTACTATTCAGCCATAAAAAAGAATTAGATCCTGTCATTTGCAACAACATGGATGGAACTGTAGGTCATTATGTTAAATGAAATAAGCCAGGCACGAAACGACAAACTTCACATGTTCTCATTTATTTGTGGGAGGTAAAATTAAAACAATTAAACTCATGGAGAAAGAGAACAAACTTTTGCTCAGTCCAATGGGCAATTTATGTAAGAAGAGTCGTAGAACTAATCCATTTTCCTTCTGAAAGTCTCTCTCTAGTGTTAAGACGTATACATAGTTAGATCATCTCTAATATTCATGACATCTGCATGTCAACTCTCCTTCTGGAATGCTAATTTATAATTGTCAAACACTTGTTAGATTAAAAAAACACTCTCAGATTCTTACAATCTTGCTCCTATATTTATTATAAATTACTAAATAGATAAGAAGCACTGAATATAGCAAAAGGGAAATACCAGTCGGAATATCTGGTAAAGAATTCATAAATTGGACTCTACATCTCTGCTCAACGCTTACAAATTTACAGAGTTAATGAAGTCTTAATGAAAAAGGTGCATGAAAGAGGTCTGAGGAAGACTATATGATTTTAATATTGCTTAAATTTGAGTGAAAATAACATGTGTGCCTACCTTAAAAAATCGATTTATTCTCAAAACATTATTATTAAAAATAGTATTCCTTGACCTCCTTTAAGTTAATTCTGTCTTTAAGACACAATAAAACATTTAATTCTTTAGATACTCATTTCCAGAATTCATCTCTGTATTTTCAGATAACATAGTTTTCATTTTTTAATGTATAAATTTTGATATTATCTTTTGACTTTTTTGATAGTGGAGAATTTAGATCACTTCTGCCAACCCTTACCCTTCCTCCTATTCGATTTTATTTGGCGCAGTGTTTTAGGTAAAACAATAAGCAGTGTTTATGTGCTTATAACCACATAAACACCATTTGCTTCAGAGTCAAGTTAGTGTTATGTTTATACGCGTTTTTTTTTTAAAAAACAACTCCTTGTTTTGCCAATAGTTTGTAACAATTTTTTATTGTTTTCCAGGTCTATTTGTCATGATTACATATTTAATCATTTTTCAAATATACCTTTGCAGTAGGATTTTTTTCTTAAGTTATCTTCCCAGCCCATGCACTTTCTTTTTATTTCCCCTTGGAGCGCTTTCTTCCAGACCTAAAAGGAAAGTATTTGATCATGTTAAGTAATTAATCACTTGTTTGTAAGCTACGGGAGGATGTGGACAATGCTTATATTTGTTCACCTTTATATTTGCAAATCCTCATATAGTGTTTGGCATATAGTATAACATACTCTCAGCGCATATTTTTGGAATTAATGGACAAGTAGTGTGGTTTAAATACATTAACTGAGAGGGAGCTAAATACTGCACCAGTCCTCACAAGTCTTTAAATGATACCAGTATTAAACAATTAAACAGATGTTGTTTAAAAAGTATTTTTAAATTTTTGCTCTATTCTTTGTTATTTCCAAGGAGGTTAGCAGTTCTTTTTATAAAATATTTTTGTCACAGAAGCGGGACAATATCACAGCACTGGTTAAATCTAGCTTTTTCTCTTCTGTACCCTGGCGCCTGTGTAGTTAAACTGGTTGACTAGCTTAGTTTAAACTTAATCATGAAGCTCTTCATGGACCCTCGATGTTGCTACATATTCACATTCTTCTTTCCTAGTTAACTGTTTTTCTTCCTCTATTCTTATGTCTTACAAAGTCATGAGTTAAAAGGAAGAATATTACTGGTGCTAGATTTCTCATCAGAGATCATGGTCTCCTCATGGAGGCCAGAGGACAGTGAGACAGTATCTTTAAAGAGCTGAAGGAAAAAGTCTGTCAAATCACATTTATATCCAATGAAAATATCCTCCAAGAATAAAGGTGATATAAAGACATTCTTAGTTTAAGGGAAACTAAAAATATGCCATGAGCAAATCTGTTCTAAAAGAAATTTATAGAAGTTTGTCAGGCTAAAAGCAAATGACACCAGTGGAAAACTCAGAACTTTGGGGAAAAAAGAAAAGCAAGTAGAATATTAAATATCTGAGTAACTATAATAGACCACCTTTATCCTCTTAATTGTAAAAAATATATATTACTGTTGAAAGAATATTTATGACATCATCTGGTAGTGTTTCATTGTGTTCAGATGAAACATAACTTTAAATAAAAGGGCAAAGGTTAAGTGACTCACATGGTTGTAATCTTTCTACATTTTACTTTAAGTAAAATATTAAATTTAAGTAAATTGTGAATATTTTTGGTATGTATACTTTAATTATTTGAACAACTATTAGAAAAACAAGGAAGAGATACAGTTAAAAATATTTAAAGCCAAATAGACTTAAGTCAGGAGAGACAGAAAAACAAAAATTAGAGGAAACAAACAGAAGACAAATAGGCAAATTTCTAGGCCTTAGTTCAATCATACTAAATACAATAAATGTAAATGATCTAAACATTCTAGTTAACAGAGATTGTCAGATCAAATACAAAAAATTCTAACAGACATTGAAAGAAGACATAATACCACATTCAAAGTCTGTTTCATAAAATGGAAAAGGAGAGAACATTTCCCAAATTATATTTGACCTGCATCACCTTGATACCAAAACCAAAGACATTACAAGAAAAAAAAAAAAAAAAAAAAACCCTCATAAACCTCACTACAGAAATGCACAACAAAATATTAGGAAATGTAAATTAGGGATACATAAAAGGGATAATACATCATGACCAAGTGGAATTTATCCCAGGTATTGAAGGCTAGTTCAACATTTAGAAATTAATCATAAACAGAATAAAGAAGAAAATAACATGATGGTATCAGCAGGTACAGAAAGACCATTTGAAAATTTATCTTCTGTTCTTGATAAAAAATCTTTCAGCAAAGTAAAAATATAAAAAAATCTTCCTTAAACTTATATAGGACATCTACAAAAAACCCTGTATCTAAAATCATACTTAATGATAAAAGAGTGAATACTTTCCTAGGGTCAGAATCAATAGCAGGATATTCATTCCTATTCTTAACCATACTGGAAGGTCTAGTTAGTCAAAAAAGACAAGAAAGAGAAAAATAAAGCGTGTTATTGAAAGAAAAGATAAAACTTTATTTAGACATGACATGTTTGTGCATGTAGAAAGTCTCAGAGAAACTCTAAAAAGTTTTAGAACTAAAAAATGAGGAAGCTCTCAGTATATAAGATAAATACACAAAAATTCTATTTCTACATACTAGCAATGAATAACTGGAAAACAAAAAATAAAAGCAATGCCATTTGCAAGAATATCAAAAAGTAAAATATTTAGATATAAATATAATGAAATATGTGCAAGATCTATATGTTAAAAATTATGAGAAAAGAAATTATAAAAGACCTATAATTATGTAGAGATATAAAGATACTGGTTTTGTGGGTTGGATAATTGATTGTTTTTAAGATACCAATTCTTCTCAAATGTATCTGCCAATTTAACATAATCCCAATGAAAATACCAGGGGGCTATTTGTTGGTACTGGCAAGATATTTTTAAAAATGTATATGGAAAAGCAAGGAAACTATAATAGCCAAAATAATTTTGGTAAAAAATCAGCTGGAAGTCTCACACTACCTGATATCAAAATTTACCGTCAAGCCACAGTAACCAAGACAGCGTGGTATTGGCAAAGGATGGACGCAGAGATCAACGGAATAAAACAAAGGGCACAGTAACAGCCCCACAGATAAAAGGTCAATTGTGTTTTTTTGACAATAGTGCAAAAAGGAAAAATAGTCTTTCAACAAATGATATTAGATCAATTGAACATTCAGATGCAAAAAAGAGGAGATTTTAAGGTAAAAAGTAAAACTATAAAACTTTTAGGAAAAAAAGTTTACAATTTGTGGCTCGGGTTTTGGCAAATAATTCTTAGAATACCCAAATTATGACCTAATAGGATAAAAATTGATAAATTGAACTACATAAAGATTAAAATTTTTTTGCTTAGGAAAAGACACAGTAAAGGCAATGAAATGACCAGTCACAGACCAGGAGAAAACATTTCCAAATCATGTATCTGATAAGAAGCTTGTATGAAGAATATGTAAAGAACTAAAAATAATAATAATAAAAGTCAACAATCCCTGAAAAGTGTGCAACAGATTTGAACAGAAAGTTCATCAAAGAACATATCTGAATAGCAAGTCAGCACATGAAATAGCACTCAACATTGATAGGTATTAGGGATTTGCAAATTAAACCACAATGAGATACCCCTGCAAACCAACCAAAGCAAAACAATGACGACAACAAAGTGCTTCAAGACACAAAGGGCTGATGAAGAGGCAAAGCCACTAGAACTCACATGCATTCCTGGTGGGAATTTAAAATTGCCCAGCCCCTTAGGCAAACTACTTGGCAGTTTCTTTGACATAGTTAAACATATACTTGCCATGAGACCCAGCAATTCATCTCCAAGGTGTTTAGTAAATAAAATAAAAGTAAACAAAAAAGTTAATAAAAATGTGTGTGCATGCTAAACTTGTACACAAATATTTATAGTAGTTTATTTCATAACCACCAAAACCCGAAAATGACCCTAATGCCTTTTAAGTTGTGAATAAAAAAACACATTTTGCTAATCTTTATCATGGAATACAAGTCATCAATAAAAAAGCTTAATTAAAATAAGCCAGACTCAAAAGGATACATTCTGTATGATTTCATTTATATGACATTCTGCAAAAGGCAAAACTGTGGGTCAGAGAATAGATCAGTGGCTACTAGGGTTAGGGGTTGAAGGAAAGGTTGACTCTGAGAAACTAATTTAAGGTAATTTGGTAGGATGACATTTGTTTGTGAATATGGTTATATGAATTAATTATACCCCCAAAAGAGTAAGTTTTACTGTAAACTGAAACTAAATTACAAAAGATACACACAGCCAAACCAAACACACACATTTATGCACACACAAAATCAATGTCACTGTATTTTGAGCATGTTAATAGAAAAGTTACATAGCTAACTTCCTTTTGGTTCAAAAGTAGCTTAAAGCCATATACTAGCTCTGTTACCTTGTGCATATTTACTTAAAACTCCTCAAGCCTCAGTTTCTTCATGTGAAAAATGGAGATAATGATGTATTACTCATAGGGTTCTTGAAAGGATTAAAGCACAGGTTAGAGTACTTGACCCTTCATAAATGTTTCATGAATGTTAACTTTTATTATTAATGTTCTTATTACCTCTTCTAAGTTGTATGAATTTGGCACATTAACTTGGCAAACCAATGCAATCCAATACAATGCAATGAAAACACAAATACAAACCATATTTATATAATAAAATATTTTTATCCAGTATGTTTTTGACACTTACAGCAAATCTCAATTCAGCGTAACCACATTTTGAATGCATAGTATCCACATGTGGCTAGGGGCTTCCATATTGGCAATGCAATTCTAAATATCATTGTCCCCATTATTAATAGCAAAAGATATAAAAATTAATTTCTGTTCGGCTACTTGAAATCTACATTTATTTCCTTTGAGTAAGCTATTTGCTAGGCAAAGAAAGGGAAACTTGATTTTTCTCTGTACATAATAAAAATCCTTTAAAGACTAATATTTCAAGTTAGTCCCTGAGTATCAAAGTGGCTCATGAAGTACTTTCTATCTTAAACCACAGGTTCTATCTCCCTGACAGTCAGGCATATCACTTTCAGGTTAAAGGACCTTGGGAAGTAAAAGAGTAGCAACGAGAGTGGAGCTAAGGAAACCTTCTCTCTTTGACTCATAGACCATTTGTCCTCTTCTGCTCCTTGTCAATGAGAACTGGGGATATTCAAACTCCGCAATTTCCAAAGCAAGTATTTCAAACTACCAGTTGCTGTAACTCTCTATGACAACATAAACCCAACCAACTCATAAAACACAAATATAGATTTGTCTACATCCTATTGATAAAGTGCTTGCAGCATTATCCAGAATTATGGTGCTGAGACTAGATTTATAGATTGCCCTTGGCATGAGAGCAGAGGAAGAAAAAGTTTGGCTGAACTCAAAATAAATTTACATGAAACATTGACACACAAGAGTTGACATGCCACTGCTCCTGCCTTGCCCACTCATTATGAATAGGTTTCTAACACATCAGGTTCTACTCCTTTGCTTTATCTTCCCTGGGATATTACTGGGAAGCAGGGATATGTCTTTGCCCACTTTGAGTGAATGATGAGATCATAAAAATTCTAAGGAATTGCTCTGCTCTAGAAAAGGGGGCATTTTCTCTGTATCTTAAGTTTGGAATTCTCCTACTAAGACATATTGTAATTAGACAGCTTGTGTGCTGCTTCATGAAACATATGGGAAACCATCACTTGTTTTATTTAGGGTAGGGTGCTGCTGTGGGGAGAATCTGTCAAGTCTCTGTCTAAAGCTTTAGTTATGAATAGAAATTCACGGGTAAATGTCAGGTGACAGAAGAGGTTAGTCATAAAATCAAATGCAGTGAAAATTTGAGGACGTTTAACATGGTAAATATTGTCCTCTGCAGATGAATTTCAAAGCAACAAAGAATCTCTGAGGATGGAGAAAGTGAAGTGTCCTTGTGAAATAAAGTTCTGAAAAGGTGGCAGATAATACTCTCTCCTGGCGTTGAAAATCTATGGTGAGCCTGGGAATTGAAAGATGCTTCCTTTGGTGACTCATCTTGGCCCCTGCTGTCACTTTAACCGATCCATTTGTCTTTGTCATGTCTCCATAGGTGCATGGGCATGAGCATAAATTGACGCTAATTCCTGTTGGGAGCACAATAGCAAGTGAGAGCTTTAAGCTGCTGCTAGAAATTAACCTTCAGCCCCCCATATCTTCTAATAATATTTCTATTTTAGCATCTAGATTTAGTAATAAATACTTACCATAACTGTCAGAGCAGCAACATTTTTTCATATGGAAAACAAAACAGTGAAACCCAGAAACCTGTTAAACTCTGAATTGTCATTATTCATCCTATCGAATTACTTGCTGCAGTTGTTTTCAGTAACAATTTCAATGAAAGCCTGATTTTTCCAGGTCAAAATGAGTAACAGTTCATCCATCCTACCATCCACTAGCATTTACATGACCATACAGAAGATGATATTTCAGTAGTTCCCAATGCAAACTTATCTAAACATGTAGACAAATGTTCAATATTTAAATAAGTCTTTTCAAAACCACTTATATTCCTGAGTCTTCATTCTAGGTGAGATGCAACGATAACATAAAAACAGGAATTTAGAGTTAACAGTTTAAAAGGACCTCTGTTATGTAAAGATTATTTTTCCAAGAAAAGAATAATATATTTATCTTCTTATTAATGATAGGACTTTCTGAAGATGTGAAAACAGTGCCTATCTTTCCTGGCTTATCGTATTTGAATTTCAATGATGGTTTCTTACAACCTGATGAATTAATTCCTCAATGTCTCTGAGCTTTTTCTTCCCTCTTCCCAAGATAATCTTTTCTTGGATGTTTTACAAGCCTCATTTCCACCATTCAAATTAGTAAACAGATCTCTGTTTCGAACATTACCTTCTTTGAAAAACTTGTGTGACCAGTCTTCCTTCCCACATTACTTCCTTTCCCCTTACAGGATTTTAGTTTTCTTTATAACACTTATAATACCTAATATCATTCTATGCATTATAAATGATTTATCATTATTATTGTTGTATTTTTTATTTGATTTGTTACTCTATCCCCTAACCCCACCCCAAATGCAAATACTTTGACTAGAGATTTTTGTCTTATTTGTTGCTGTAACCCTGATGTCTAGCATACTATTGGGAACATAGTAGGTACTCAATAAATACTTTTAAAAGAGGTTTTTGGAACGAATACATACATTATTGAACCAACAAGACAAAGTTCAAATGTTTTGCAAGTCATATAATCTTCAACTCCTGGCTTTACTATAATCTCTTAGTCCTAGCTCACAAAACTTCTACACACATGCCTTACGTTTCAGTCTAATTGACCACCTCTCATTCTCTTTTGTGAAAGTATTCCCAACTCTCCTGGACTAAAGTCTCTCCTTATGATCTTGGAACAAGCACATTATACAAACTGTTAAAGTATTTATCAGATTCTAGTGTAATTATTTGCTATACAAATGACAGAGCTATGTTCTATGGCTTTGTATACCTAGTGACTTGCAAAGTCCCTGATACATCGTATGCACTCGGTACATGTTTCCTAACTAAGTAAATCCTGTAAATCCAGCAACAGTCAGATTTCTACTAATACATAATTCCACGACATAGTTTTTCTTTTCAAATTCAGTATTATATTATAAGGATGTTTTAATATTTTCTGGATTGTCTAAGTAAGTGCAAAGCAGAAAGTGAGCAAAAAAGAATGCTGTTGGAAAAGACTACTAGTTCAAATTTAATAGTATTCAAATACTTAAATGAAACAAAGCTAAGCAATTTTATTGTTTCTACTCAAAACAGTCAAATAAGAATCGATTGTGATTGCTGAAGGGCTTTCTCTTTAGGTAGGCCTCTTAAGAAAACTTGCTGATTAGAAGCTTATGAATTATATTTCTAAGAAAGGGTGTGAAATCCAAACTCTGCCAATTGTTACGTATATATTAGACAGGTATCATTTGAAGAAATAGACATGAATTAAAAGATAATGTGCCAGCGTATGATTCTATGAAATTGATTTTCCTAAAACTAACAAGCTCCACAAAAGTAATTACTACAGTGAAGGACATACATACCTGTTTAAGTCAGAAATGCCTCACTATTGTTTTTTTGATAAATGTACCATTTTATAATAGGTAAAATTTTATATTTTAATAAGTGTGGTTCATATTTGTGAATCTTTGAGAAAAAAATCTGTGTTAAAGTTAGTTTCCTTTGAAGGAGGAAAACCAAATGAAAGCAACGTTTTCATTATGGATTTACAGGTCAGATACTGCATGGGGAATTAAGATGAGAAGAGTCTTCAAATATTTTCAACTAATAGCCTTTTCAAAACCATTTAACACATATTATCTGGCAGTAGCAGAATTATAATCAATGTTAATATAACACGATTCCTTGGGTAGTAGGGAAATTGTTCTCCCAAAAGTGATATACATACTCTAGTTTCTTACAAACCGGAGTAAGGAGGATGTCTTAAAAATAGTTGATACTTCTGTATTTGACAGAGTTAATATATTGCTATTTAATATTTTATAAATTAAAGATTATTGATTTTAATTTGCTCCTGTGAGTGTGAGAGTGCAAACAGAAATTCTGCAGATGGAAAGTTTAAGGAAAAAATTTCTCCCAAATCTCCGCTCCTGCTAATACACTAGGTAAAACCTGTGTGAGGCCAAGTGCTGAGCCCCTCTACATGCTCAAAGAATGTTTCTCACTCTGATTACTGGTGACTATCAGAGAGGAAGGCTGATAAGGAAAACTGGAAATGTGTCTTTGATAGTACTTTTACTCAGCTGCCCACCTTCCCTGAAATGTTGAAATTCTTTCCCATTCCTCATCTCCAGTGCATAGAAGAGTTCTCTCAACCTCAGGGGAAACAGCAAGAGAGTTCTCAGGGGCATTGCCTGGGGAACTTCAGAGAACTTAAGAGCGGGTAGAAGGTAACATTTCTCTGTTCCATGGCTCAGAAGGATATCTACTTACCTCCAGTCAGGGCTGGGGGTGAAGAAGAAAAGACTTGGACAGACAAGTTCACTCTGAAATAGGCAAGGAGGAAGTCGAAGCTACTAAAGATTTTCTCACCACAAAGTATAAATGTCATCCCAAGAAACAAACATTATTGAAGTTTATTTCCATTTCAATAACAATGCTTTTGCTTTTGGGGACAAATGACACCAATAAGTCTCTTTTCAGAAAACCATGAACCCATATTAAGGAAAAGACATGATTGTTAGATCCTTGATTACTTTTGAGAACAAGCTTTTCCACTCTTGTCAAAGTCATAGATTACGATTTAGTTTATGTAGGTTTAAAAAGTTACACTCTGTTACCTGAATATTCACATTTCCTTACATTTCTTTCCTTTTTTTGAAAACTAACTACCCTTCATACCTCTACTCGATTTACTTTTTAACATGTAGTTACAATTGCAAATTGGATTGTAATTGGCCATGAACAGTGTTCTGATATTTTTTTATGGAAAAGCAGTCGATCAAAAGCCAACAACAGGATGAAAGACAATCCTGTCAGGATTTCCTTCCCCAGCTTTTAACCCCC